>NC_136911.1:16468150-16683797 GCF_949606895.1 Notothenia rossii | reverse complement strand
TTGGGTGTTGGTCGAGGAATAAAAAGCTAATTTAAAGACATTATCTAAACTAACTGTTATTTCTTGATTAATAACCTTGTGTTAATTTGTTTTGTCCATACAAGGTCAGACAATTGGAAAACAAATCCTCTTATTACTCCCAGAACACAAGACAGCTTATTAAATCACTTATTTGTCTCATCAATGGTTTAAATGGGAAATAGCACTTATCTGAAAAGCTTTGTTTTTTGTTGCTCTGCACATATACATACATTTCTTTTGCAGTATAAAGTTATACAGGGGATGTATTGAGCAGTGCACATATTTTATATTAAAAACACAGCTTTTTCAGTTCAAAACTAGTTTGGTAGGAGTGTTCTTGGAGTCAGTAAAACCCAATTTCTGTTTCCCCTCCTTAATGTGATAACAAGCCCTAAGTTGGGTATATTTAATTTGATGTTCTGGGGGAGACAGGCTTTTCTGCCTTATTGGCAAAAAAAGAAACAGGTTGTTGCTCATAAATGCTAGTGACTGATGCAATAGAAAATAGTTTCATTTTGAAGGAGCTAGGCAGTAACAGCGCGTATACACCCTGAATTTTCTGTTAATCAACTATAAGATAAATCTGTTCAATCAATCATGTTAGCTCTAAATCGTGTGCTTCAATCTTTTACCTGCTCATCTTCTCCAGGTCAGTTTGGACTCACGTGTTCGAGAAGTGATAAACCGCAACATGCTGGAGGCCACCTCGCACACGTTCGACGACGCGCAGCAGCAGATCTACACGCTGATGCAGAGAGACTCATACCCTCGCTACATGAACTCAACTGCGTACACAGATCTGCTGAAGAGCCTGGAGGAGCCTCCCCCGGAGCCATAGACCCACCACTGACACACACTTAGCTTTTGAAAATGGCGCATGCGTCCCACCCGAAGGAGTTCTGTGTTCCTGTTGGAGTACCGCTATTTAGAGAAAGACAGACAGGAAAATGACCACTTCTTAAAACCGGTCGTCACCCAGCTGTTAAGTGCGGTTTATTTACCCATGATTAGCTTACCAAAATACTCGGAGCAAACAAGAACAAATGCTTCAGCATCAGTTACTTGTTAGAAAACATATCTATATTTTTATATATTCCCTAGCTTGACATTGCACTTTTCTACCTTGTTTAATGAGGGAAAGCATGCATCTGTGAGCACTGCATTTGTATTTAGGTATATTGTGAGCCTTAATGCATATCCAGTTCTTATAGAAACTACTAGGTTTTATTTAACAGTAACTTATGAAGAAGGAAAGTGCCTTGGAATAAGATCTTCTACACTAGCACCTTTGGTCTAACGTGGATGGTGCGACAATGACTTCATATGTTGGTGCTTTCAGCTCTTCTCAAAGAACAAAAAGTTTATACAACTCGATGAGCTGAGAACCGGAAATAGATCTTGTCTGTGTGTTTCAATACTGTGATATTAGTCATATTATGTTTAATTTAAACAAACTGAAATACATGACCATGACCACTGATATATTTGTGTATTTTAAAAGATATTTGTGCAAAATAGATATTTTAATTCTCACAAATTAAATAAAGCACAATCGTATGTTGTTTTTTGCAGTTGTGTGTTTTCAACATATGGCACTATAAATTACAAGAAATAATTCCTATGTGGATAAGGCTGCCTTAAAAACAAAAGTTTTCTCTGAAAATGCTTTGTTTAGATTTCTTTAACAAATTATGGGTGCAAAAACATGAACTGTCGATTATTGTTTTTACATAATTGTTTAACTCCAAAAACACCAACATAGTATATTTAAAATATATTTATATTTTTAAAAAGCAAATCTGGAGGCGTTTTTATCTAGTGCATTTGTTATATTTCTTTATCAACTAATAACTTGCTTCAGCACTACTACACTAAAGCTTCATTGATAAAAAAAAAAAAGAGCATTTAACAATAAGCCATTTATTGTGAGATAATTAGGAATTAAACCATAAAGTAGCCCTAGTTATTCCAGTACATGTGTTTCCTGCAGGAAATGGCTTGTCTTAATGGCATAGCTTTACAATCAAGCAACTAAAGTTACTCTAACACTGAGGGTTGTGTGTGGCACCAGGTCAGGATACAGCATTGTTTTTCGTTATCAGTCTCTCCCGGGTTAACATGGAGCCCCAGTCCGGTACGGCTCTATGAGTAGCAGCGTGGTTTATTGTCAAGTAGAAAGTGGTTCAGGGGGTCCGAGGAGTCAAACCCGGAGGACTCTGACGGTGCTGTGCAGCTCCAAGATCATTCATCGCCGATGGCTGGAAGCTGCTTCTCTATGAATCGCTTCACATCCACCATTTCCTGCACACATACAGAATCAAATTAAATATATTCAGTATAGAACCGGAGCCTCTGAGTTAAATGTGGCTTTCCCCACACTGACCTCTGGACAGGCGCTGTGAGGTAGACCCCGATACGACTTGAAGGTGATGTTGGCTGGATTGACGAGGCTCTTCATCTTCTCTGCTGTCTGGCTGCCAAACATAAAGGGAACCACGGGGTCGGCGTCCCCGTGGCACTGAAGGATGTGCATGTTCTTGTTAGGACAATTGGCAGATGCCTTTGAACAGAAGAGATTAATAATATTGTTATCATCTTATTATGAAAGATGTTGGGATATTCCTAGTACAATTAAACTACTATAAAATTAACTACTGGGGTATTTCACCTTTGTTTTTGAGCAATTAAAAGAAGTGGGGAACTTCAATCATTTTACACTAACATTTCTCTAATGCTGTATTTGCATCCAACGCAAAGCAAATGTGACTTTGGGATTACTAAACTAAAGGATGTCATGAATAACTTCAACATGATCCCATTTTCTAAAAAGTCTGAATTCATGCTGTCATCAAGACAACAAGCAAACAAAATGATTGTTTCGGGAAAGCTGTTCACATTGATCAGGGATATACTGACATTATAGCTGCACCAAAAGCCACCTTGTCTAAATTAGGCATAAATACAGAAGCAACATTATTATTTATTGTTTTGCGCTTTGTGTGAACCGACCAAAAGCTTCTGTTGTCGTGTCTACTGAATCACTGAAAACCTCTAAATGAATCTTTGTCTACCTGAGGGAAGGACTTGCGCAGAGGGAGCCAGCAGCTGAGAGCGACCACTCCGGCTAGCTTCTGCTGAGTCGTCAAAGCCGTGTAGAGTGACAACGCTCCACCCTGGAAAGAAGAAAACAACACACAAAATAATCTTAGTTGTGTCGCTTGTGAATTGGCATCGTAATAGGAGAGGATGGAGAACATTAATAGGTTCCTTTAGATTTAAATGAGTTCTAGTGCTGTTAATCCCTCTGTGATCCATAAATCTATTACGTTTTATATGAACCTTATTAGATTTACTGAGGGGAAAAGGGGTAACATACCAGGATCTTTTTTTCGCCAACAAAAAAGAAATATCACCACAATGGCCTAAATAGTTTTGTATTAAAAGTTAATATAATATTAATAATCTGACTATTTATATATAGTATCACCCCTTTAAACATGTACATTTTAGAGAAAGTAGCACATTCTTGACATCGGGGGTTACAAATATTCCATTTATTAAACTGTGCAAGTTAAAATATATATTTTTCAAGACTCTGCAGCTTAAGTACGTGCAATAAATGACAAAACATAAATGCAATTATGTGAGAATATCGTCTGAATGTGTTTTATTGAATACATTATATGCATAACCAGTGAATTATTAAGTGTTATGTAACGCATCATCTGCGTACATGCCACACTTACCTGTGAAAATCCACCCAGGAGAATTCGGTGTGAAGGAATTCCATTCTTCACTTCTTGGTCTATCAAGGCTTTAACTGTGGATACATTAACAAAAACACTTGCTTCATACCGGCATCCGTTAACAAGCTCTTATGCAACTCAAACAAAATAGCAGCACATTCCTAACGATTTATTATAAAATGAAATTGAAAGACTTACTGTTCTCTGACGCTCTTTTTATACCAGCCTCATCTTCATTTGCATCTGGGTTCAATCCATAGATATCAAACCTACACATGAGAGAAATCATGTGAGGCTCATTGTGTATGTGAAGATGGCACACATATGTTCAAATACTCTGACACTTACCAAGATGGCATGGACATTCTCATGTTCAAAGAAACTGGCATGGTGGGACTGTAAACAATGGAGAAAAGTAACATCAGTTTGGCTTAACATCATTTAACATGACAACAGTTCTCTGGCAAACGATAGTAAACAAGGTGATTTTTACACCATTTATAATAGTGGATGATAAGACATTCAGGATTGTGCAATGTTATAGATGCTGTATAAACTTACGCATGTGGACAGATGTATTTCACATGTGGTATCCTGATGCCAGCAAAACCTTCTGCCCAGCCATGTCTGTCAAATGGGACAAAATTAAACTAGTTTGACTAAAAGCATTTATGAGAGACCAGCAACAGTATTGTTGCACAACAAGAGTACAAAAAAAGGATGTCTTCACATACCCTGTATCACCAAGTCCATGCAGGAATATCACCTGTAAAGAAACCGAGTTAGAATAAGTTAAGGCATGTCAGAACGTGATGGCATTTTTACATGTAACCAGTTGAGTAGTTATTGGAACCCACAGTTGCTCTAGGTTGAACTTCAACTAGCTTAGCGTTAGCAAATGTTCCCTGGTTAACTCACCGCCGCAGTAGCTTTCCGGGCAGCAGGCACAATGGCAGGTAAAGGCGCTGACATGCTATTGCCGCACATACAGCGCTGAGGCAGCTGATATGAAGAGACAAGTTAGCTAATGCGTAAGCTAATAACGATATCCCCTCCTGTCAATCTGTGTCGAGCTTTGTCCGGTTCTGGCTGTCAAACAACAAACAGTTTAGGGGCAAATCTCGAACCCAGGATGAAAGTCAAGGTACCTCCGCCTCGTATTTCTATTGGCAGTGGTACATTTATTTCAACAAGTTGAATTTTGTTGAAAATAATACACCGCCGAATTACACTACTCACCACTTGCACTGAAATGCGTTGTAGACCCGCCCCCCTCCACTTCGTGATTGGCTGTCAGCAGCAGTTTCTTTCAGATTTAGAGCACCGATTGATTAGTAGAAATGTCAGTCAATTCTACTTAAATAAAGGTTAATTCGAAAGAAATAACAACAAACCACATCTCGACAACTCAGAAATATATACAGTTTGTTAAGATTACAAAACAATACAAGCATCATATTTGAACAATATTAAATGGTGATATAAATATTTAACAAACAAAAACGTCGTGACCTTTGACACAAGTTAGGGCTTAAATGTGTTGTTTTATTTGTTCTGTTTACCCATTCAACTTTAAACAAGTATGTATTCTCTACCCCTATGTTACCAATATGTAGTGACATTCACCAACCATAAAATACCGCTTAAAATGCTTTACGGCACAACTGTTTATGTAGCACATTTTGACTGTTGCCCTTTTATTTTGAAATTTGGATCTCCCACGTGAAGCCCTTCCGCTCAAGTCAGTCACATGACCTGTATGTCCTTGGTTTGGCAACTAGTGACATGTGAGGAAAAGAAACATGTCTTTCCCTAAAAAACCTGGTACAGCGTTAGATATTTTGAAAAATCTCCCGCGGATAACTTTAGCAAACTTGCGGCCTGAGCCAGGATCTATAAAGGCGGTACGTTTTAATGTTCAATCAGTATTTAGGCTATATGTTGCAGCTGCTCTAGCTAACGCAGCTAGTTAGCCGGTGTTGGCAGTGGCGATGAATGCTAATATGTCAGTTGTTTTGATAGGATGATACATTTGCTAGCTAGCTAAAACCCTTGCATTTCTTTTTTAATTGTAGGATAAACGTCTGGGCAGAGGACAGCATGGTGGCAACAGAAGCGGCCGAGGACATAAAGGACAGCGACAGAGAGGCAACCGGCCTCGGCTGGGATTTGAAGGGGGTCACACTCCTTTTTATCTCTCCATTCCAAAATATGGCTACAATGAAGGACACAGGTAAACAAGTTACAGTCAAGGTTTTTATAGATCATAGATTTTATGTCATTGAAATGCGTCTGTAAAGAATTGTATCTGTTACACCACAAATTTCTCTCACAAGGATTCATAACTAGATGCAGATTATATGGATAATCATAGTAGTGCATCTGGTAGAAATGCATATTTATACCCCCAAATCCTACACATGTCCAGTATTAATGTGGTATAAATGTTGTTGCTGCTCAATGCTACAATTATACAGAATGTGTTGCATAGATTATTTGTTGTACTAATTGTTATTTGTGTCAAGATTCTGATTATCTCAAATCATTTCAACCAATAAATGTCATATTTGTATGTCGTCCACAGTCTGCGTCCTCAGTACCAACCTCTGTCATTGAAACGACTGCAGTACCTGATTGATCTGGGCCGTGTGGACCCCTCCCAGCCCATAGACCTGACCCAGTTAGTGAACGGCAGAGGGGTAACAATCCAGCCTCTGAAGAGGGACTATGGAGTCCAGCTTGTTGATGAGGTAATGTCTCATTGAGCATTGAGTTGTTTGCTCCAAACATTAATAAAAAGACACATAGGCAGCACATTGGAGGAGACACTTATCAGTTACACACTTATCTCTTCAGGTCATAGTATCAATGGGTGAAGCATTATTAGAGAAATCCCAGGGCAACTACTAATTGCCACGTCACAGGACATCCTGCACACACAGCGTTTTTAAACCTAAACTGTCCATGGTAATCCCATCTGTTTCTTTTGTTTGGTTGCCAATGACGGTTTCAGCAAGTCTCCTGTTTACATATCTAGTTCAAGTAACAAACAGCTAATAACCTGCCCACACTGATGCGGTACTATACGCAGTGTAAAATCCAATTATGCGAGGGGTATAGCTGTACCATGCATACAGTATTTTCTATACATCAAACACATTCTACACAACTACAAAGAAAGTACCTGATGCTGACAGCAAACCATAGATTTCAGAAGAGAAAAAATATTTAAACTTTTTTTTATAAAACATTGACTCCTATGCAAGTTTGGTAAACAACCACTGCGATGTAAGTCATAAAAGGGTTCAGAATGTGGCTCTGGATCATCTTGCGCCAGTAGGTGGCAGCATATAACAGTAGTGTCAATGTCACAGATCAAGATGTTGTTTTTTTCGCCCCATGTCTTTTGTTCCCTGTTCTGCTAGAAGTGCCACATATTAAGTGCTTTTTCTGTTCCAGGGTGCTGACATTTTCGCTGCAAAAATCAACATTGAAGTTCAGAGAGCGTCTGAAGGAGCTATAGCTGCTATTGAGAGGAACGGAGGGGTCATATCGACTGGTTTCTATGACCCTATAAGTCTTGGTAACTAATAAAACAGTCTCTATCCATCCATAATATAACGGGAAGATCATTTAGATAAAAAGCCTTAACATGTATTCTATTTTCCTGCAGGTATTCTCATCAAGCCTGTACCCTTCTTCATGCGTGGGCAGCCCATTCCAAAGCGCATGTTACCAGGGCAGGATATGGTTCCCTTTTACACAGATGCTGAAAACAGAGGTTACTTGGCAGACCCGGAGAAAATCCAGCAGGCCCGGCTAGCCCTGGCACAGAAGTATGGATACATTTTGCCAGACATTTCAAAGGATGAACTGTATCACATGCTCGCCATGAGGAAGGATGTTCGACAGATCTTCTTTGGCCTTGCTCCAGGCTGGGTCGTTAACATGTCGGAGAAAAAGATTCTGAAACCAACTGATGAGAAACTTCTGAAGTATTACCGCTCATAAAGAGATATATGATTACATGTATGTACAGTTTCTCATGGCGAAAATCAGAAAATGACTGAGGTGTGGTTGTTGGAAATGTGTAAGAAATGATTGTTTCTATTAAAAAATGTGGAAAAAGATTAAGAAGTCTTGTCTTTAAATTCAATCTTGAACTATATTTTAATTTGTTTTGTCATCTCATTAAAAGGAATTTATCTTTTGACTACTAAGACATGACTACATGAATGAGTGTTTTCTGACGTCCGAAGGCCTTGTGGCAACGGGCTCGTGCGGCATGATGGAAGGAACGTGAACTGTAACAGGTGAGGGGGAAATAAGGAAAATAAGATAACTCAAAGAATGAAAACAGGAAACAGATGCCTGGTGATGTGTGTTACTTGCGAAATGGGTTGCCTCGGCCCTAGAAGGGGAGTTTGAAATTAGTCATAGGCAGCTGTATCCTGGTGTAGACGTTCAAAAGACCCCTCTCCATCCTCTTGGAATACAATCACAGGCAAACACATATACAACTTTTCCCCCGTTAAGACATGAAAATGCCATGGATACTTTGATTTCACTGTAATTAAATCTAGATGTGGTATTTATTACTTTCACCCATCGTCACACTTTCACTGTTTACAGTCGTTTAAAATGACAGCCAGTTTATTGTGATGCAGAATCTCATTAAGATTTTGAGATATTAGAATCAACACTTAAGGGCCATTTGCACCCTGCCTGTACCAGAATATACTCGTAGGTTCGGGACTGGATAATTGTTCCCTTGTGTTTAAACTCCATTACACTCATGTTTATTTTTTGAAGTCAAAATGGCACAGTCGCTATATATAACTTGGTATTTTACGCAGATATTGTCTTAAGGGACGCTGCCATAGAATTTCTGCTGGTATAAAAACACTTTATCAAAGGAAGCATATGTGTGTGTGTGTGTGTGTGTGTGTGTGTGTGTGTGTGTGTGTGTGTGTGTGTGCGCGCGCGCGCGCGCAAGACCACAAGCATTGTGTTTCTATACAAAGTCAGCTCTGCCAGGCAGGCAGCTCTCAATTATGTACGAAGGAAATTGAAACCGAGTTATTTTAATGAATTTAACTAAGTTATTGTGTTTCATTTTAAATGTGTATTTCATACAGTATTTGTACATTTTTGTAATTTGTTACCATAAGGGAGAAAGGTTAAGCTTTAATGGCTTTGCTTGTGGTTCCCTGAGTGTTTTCCTGAATCTCAAGTATCCAATAAACTACACAAGTAGTGGATACATACACACAGCCGGCCCTGCCAGGAAAACCAGCCCAAATCCTTACAGCATAATACTTTAAATAAATCACGACACAGGAAAGAAACAGCACAATCATTGTTTATGGCAGAACTACAGCGCTTATCTTCAAAGCAGCAGATCCTTTTGAATTTCTATCAGGTCTCAGACGAGCAAAAGAGAGAGAAAGAGTGAGCACAAACATTGACTCTGTGGATGTGTGGCTGCTGAGAGTTTGCACAAAAGAATGAAGCAATCAAATCAAGTATTTCTCTATCAATTACAAGAAAACAAGTCATTCACTTTGGCTCAAAAGATTTGTTTGTCTGTTTTAAGGGCAGGAATTTTATCTTTGGTTTGTGCCTTAATAATCTAATGTCTGAGTCTAACCAGTTCACACTTTTTAATTAAATATCCAGGCATTGCTGATGGAGCTGAGCGGATTGTTTTGGTTATCTGATGGCTTGAATGAGCCGTTTAAGACAGACAGATATCATGGTGTCTCACAGGTGTCAGTCTAGTTCCAGTTAATAATTAAGGCTAATTACAGGCGTCTTTTCTTCTGTCTGTGGAAGTGAGACGTGTGGATCAGGTGTTGGATCAGGATCACACATAGGGGGATATTTGGGTCCAAATATGTTGAAATAAAAAAATGGCCTGCTGTGGCACTTACATTCAACGCTTGGCTGTCTGAACAATAAAACAACTGGAAGACTCTCAGATAAGACTCTTATCAGCAGAATACAATTCCCCATTTACAAAGAATAGTGCTCTTTCTCTCTGTTTTGCCTCATTAGCCAGTCTGTATGACAGATGCAATACAATTAGAAACAAGTGTGACTACAATTCAAAAGCCAGACTGAAGACTCGATGGATGTTTTCTTTGGAACTCTATATCAAGTGAACATTATTATTCATTTCTAGACTAAAATACTATGTTTACATGTCTGTGGCTAATGATTATTTTCACTTCTGATCAGTCTGTCGAGTGCCTTTGAGAAGAAAGGTCAATGAAATGCCTGTCAAAACTTCAAAAAGCTATAATTGTCTCTTTAATCCTTGAATATATTCACATTAAAAAAGACACCTCCTTAGAAGTTGAACTAATTCTCTTCCTCACACTTTCTCAAGTAACTTTCTCATATTCGTATTTCTATTTATGTCCTCTCAATCACATTTTATCCATGTTCTTTCAGTCATGCAGGCATGTTTGAACATGTGAGCGTTTGCATTTACGAAAAGAAATACAGATTTAGAGTGAAAACAGGGAAAAGCCGAAAACCCTTACATTACACACAATGTAAATACAAACATTGATCAGCGGTTGATAAATGAATGTCAGATGGATAAAACCCTTAAGTTTGCACACTACCTATGGCCCTACCTGGGCCTGCAGGTTTGAGTGTGTGTTTGAAGTCTGCCTGAGCCTAGGCTGTTATCTCTGCTCAGAGGTGGGGGGGGGGGGGGGGGCATCATTGTATTCTGCTAATGAGGCTACATTAAGCCTGTCTACTCTAGGGGGGCATGTAATCCTCTCAGCTGGCCTGACGTAGGGCCGGGCAGGGCGCTGTGTACACAGGGAGTGTGGAGGCTAGCACCTATAGCTTCTGTCTACTGTTGAATCTGCTCAAACACCTGATTAAGAAGTGGAGGTGGGAGCCACTGCATAGAATGGTGTCGGAGGCTTGACACGGTGTATCTTGATGCTGGCTTGCTGTGCCCATACAATACAAAACAATGCAGTACCGTCCCTCGCTGCGAAGATCACGGTCATTTTATCCCCTTCACACCTTCACGGCTATGAAACAATGCAGCTCTCTATAAATGAGCCACTGTAAGGAAAGTCGGTGGGATGGCACTGAAGTGGCAAAAGCATACAGTGCTTCATTATGGGAGGTCAAGCCACAGGCCTCAGGCTTTTACTCCTTCATTTCTAGGTGGGTGGATGTCTTCAGGGTCAGCAAATCCTCATATATCCATAATAATTGTTCATCAGCTGTTGTGGTATCTTCATTGGCAAAAAGGCTCCAGTCCAAATCGGTAAATATACTCCACTGAACAGCAAAGCATCCTTTTCCTTCACAAATTTCCCAAAGTGCTCAAAATCCAGCCAATATCCAACCCTGAGCATCATCCTTGGTAAATCTTGCTGAGTTTTCTCCAGCTCTTCACCTGTGCCAACTTGGCCAGCACTGATCCAAAGTGAAGAAAGAGAGGAGTGTCCCATATATGAGTACTGTCCAATACAATGGCACATTGTGATCAGACACTGAGAACAATCCCCATTCAGAAAGTACTGTGGCCATTCTGCTTGTTTGGCTATGAGACAATGTAAGATACCTCACTGTCACTTAATAGATTAGGATTCATCAACAGAGCCGGAATAAAGAACACATGACGCACTAATGTATATAAACGGTTTGGAAGTGGGGAAAAAAACACGATTATTATCCAAACTTTGAATTCACATATTAACCTCTAACCCTAAACAATATTTAGCCGGCTCAGTTCACATAGTCTCAGTCGAAACTAACATTATTGTATTCACGCTGCGTCGTTCAAGCTAATTGATTAAACCCATTAGTGCTTTTCAGCATGCGTGCCGTTTAACGCCGCGGATGTGGATTCAAACTCTAATTCTGACAACCTAAAAAAAAACAACCCCCGCACAATAACAAACCATAGCCTACATGGCTTATTTGAATAAATAATTCCGTTTAAATACACATTGCAAATCTGAATTTTCTAAGGTTAATATTGATTTCCTGAGATATTTATAATCGTCCCATCAAAGACAGGCCACTTTATCAGTTTCGGCTGATACGAAGTGGCTTGAGTCGAGTTGTCAAAGGGAGACGAGGAGCACAGTTGCTTTTATCACCAGTGTTATTGAATGTCAGTATTGATCTTTTTTTTGATGAATATATAAAAATCCAGTAGACCTGATGTACTTCTACTGCGGGGTTAAAGTCCAAGATTCTCCTAATAAGAATATAAAGTAAACATTGCACCCGTTTCACTGTGCCATTGCTTTTACGCATTGCAGTGGACAGTTTCTGTAGGTTTCTGAAAAAAGCAAACTCGCCCTGCATTTCCTTGTGTATTAACCCTTCTAATCCATAATACACAGTATTTACAATTTAAATAGACCACATAAGTGACTCGTCTGTCGGGACAAAGCAGGGCAGGTGCAGGTATAACTGTGGGTCCGTGTATTGCAGATTTAACGTCGCCGCTGTCACCATTATGGTGTCTATTGTCTGGTTAATGTTAGTTGCCAGTGACACATATTAATTGAAACCATAATAAGCGAGCACCTGTAATGGCACCCTATTATAATAAAGTGGGATCAAATTCACCTTTAGAGTTTCTAGAGACATCATTAATGGTGGATACACGCATTAATATTATTTATTTTGTACTGTTTTATGGATTGTAGTCTATGGCTACCATCATTTTCTATGTGCTTTTTCCGCAATAATGTAAGTGTATTTGTACATTTTTTAGTATTTTTAAAAGTCAAGGACTTGCAATATTTCCTTAGATTTTTTTGCATGGCTTGTGCTTTGTGTCACCAGAAACAAAACCTTTATTTGTTCATTAACAACGTGCTGAAAGATAATTAGTTTATTCTAATATTAAATAAATGTTTTTTAAATTTCCCTCGTAATATGTGTAGAAATGTATATATTATAGAATTCCAATAATATAAATAATTCAGTATGTATACTCAAGAGTGACTGATGGTCTATTTCACTTTTATTTCTTATGATATTTAAATAATATTGTTATGATGATTTAACTTGTTGATGTTACTTTCAAAATGTAATTTTCAGCTGTGTTATTTTTGAAATAACACATCTGCAAAAATCTGTCAAAAATAAATGCTGGACTGAAATAGAAACGCTGCTTCAGTTTCTGTGAGTCTGAATTCACTGTTTTCAATACTCTTTGTTTATAACCCCCAAGCTTCAGTCAGCCTATTGCGTGGAACTTTTTTTTTGTATGCAGGTATTTTTTTGAAGTCCTGAATGTGAGCTCATCACGCCCCTGTGCACACCTGATCTATCAGTTTTTGTATCAGGCAAATATTTGTGCGCGGTAATCGTGCAATAAACACGCATTGATCATGTTTGTTTCTGTCCTGTAAAATGTACTTTGATAGAGAGACAGTGGATGGGCGATAAGGGCCGAGAGCCACAATGTAATTAGTAACCAGCCATGCCTCCTGGACACTTTGATGTTCACCTATCCCTGCTGCCTTTCATGACCTATTGATTAGATTCCATTTCTCTCTGATAGCCAAAGGTGTCATTGGATTTCCCTAATATGGGTTTAAGTGAATCAAGGAACATTTCTTAGACTTTTGTCCTAAATGTCAAGAACTCTTTTATTTACGCACAACTATAGAGGAGCAGTCAAATATGTTGGTGATTATAGGACTAAACAAACTCAGTCCTACTTTGACTTTCATCATTTACTATATAGACAATGTTATTGTGTTTAAGAGGAAAACACGTTTTTCTCTTATTTTGGAATCGAGACTTCATGGATAAATGTAAATAGTTCATGGTCTTTTAAGCTTTAAATGTGCGTTACATGTTATTTGGTTATATTAAAAGCCCATTTGGGTTTTATAACAGACTCGCGTCTCTTCTCCATCTGAAGTTTCGTGCTATCGTTGATTGGGGCGTCAGATGGGCCTATCACCGTCCCGAGAAAACACCTGAAATTCACACCTTAAATCCACTCCTCCTGGCCTGCTATTGGTGGAGCGTCCACATAAATCGGTCCCCTCTGCATCACCAGCAGTATGACAGCGGAGGGCCAAAACATCATCACCATCCGTAGAATCGACATGCATTTCAGCCACGACCCCGCTGCTTTCCAACTTTGCGCAAACCGTGACATGTTCAAGAGCGAGGACTTGTGCTCCGTGGACGGGGAGCTGATGATCGAGGAGCGCTTCCCGAGCTCCGGGCCCTCCAGCCCGCTGTCAGTGAACTCGGACTCCAGCTGCGCCAGCCCCGAGGTCAAGTCTTTGTCAACGCAGCAGAGAGTCAGAAGGCCCCTGAACGCCTTCATCATCTGGACCAAAGAGGAGCGCAGGCGGCTGGCACAGCTCAACCCAGACCTGGAAAACACGGATCTGAGCAAAATACTCGGTAAGAATTTGAATAAACAAAGTGAAATGTATTGGAAACCAAAAATGTTGCTTTAGTTAATAGACTCTTGGAGAACAAGTGTTTCCTCTTAAAAACATTATATTTTTGTTTTGTTATTTGGCCTATAGCATCTCTCATATTATGAAAACCATTTTAATCTTGCTTTGAATGGGTCCCACAAAGAGCTCAGTTGCATAAAATGTTGGCTCATATGTTCATTTTGCTAAACCGATGAGTATACAGATCATTGACCCCGTTGTGTTCTTGCAGGAAAAACTTGGAAGGCCATGCCTCTGGTGGAGAAGCGTCCATACATGCAGGAAGCGGAGCGTCTGAGAGTCCAGCACACCGTCGACTATCCAAACTACAAGTACCGGCCCCGCAGGAGGAGGCAGCCGAAGAAGAGCTCCAAAGCCCAGGGTGTGGAGCTTCCTCACTCCCTGCTCTGCGGCTCAGGCTTCCCCGGGTCCTACAACCTCACCTACCTGCTCCAGAACCAGGAGCAATACTCACCAGCTTTCCTAAGCTCCCAAGCTAACTTGGTCCCTTTGAGCAACAGTTACTCAAACTCTTATCCAGACACAGGAGTGGCAGCAGACGTTTTCCAAAATAAGTCTAGGGCGTACCCAAACCCTCCTGCGTACCCTGCAGAACCTCAGCTGTATTTCGGTGGTCAGCACATGCAGTATGGTTTCTCCAGCGCTGCAGCTCCACATGTGGATCAGGGGGAGTCCAGCAGGGTTTACGGGGGTCTGTTGTCTGTGGGGCCCTCCCTAGAGTTCTACCTGCTGGAGCAGGTTCAGCTCGACATGCTGTACGATCTGGACCGCAGCGAGTTCGAACAGTACATGGGTCCAAACCCTCACAGGCCGGAGTCAGTGGATCCCAGCTGCTACATTCAGCAGAACAGCCACCAAGAGGGACGCTCACTCGCATAAAACTACAAACAATGTGTATTTATTTAAAGTATGTCACTGTATAGTTTGATAAAGACTGCTGGAACTTTATATTGTGTGTATGACAAGTTGAATGTCTTCTGTACTGTCTTCTGATGTAATTATATTGTACAATAAATAATTAATTCAACTTCTGTTCATGTCCTTATTATATCTTGAAAATGACTGGTGGATAAACAGACTGACACAATTTTAAATAATATAACTGCTTGAATCTCCACATTATCATAGTGGGTTGTAAACCATCTAAAAATTGTTTAAAACTGCCTATAAATGCTACAAAAGGGAGCTGAAAGTTAACTGATACCAAAATCTTAATATTAAGTGTGTACTTGTCTCATCCTAGAGTGTTTATCACATGCGGCACACCTGGGTAGAGGAACCAAAGTGAAAAAGAAACAGGGAATACATACAGCTGTAAAACATATGACTTTAAATTATTTTAAATAACTCATTAAACAATGTTGCAGTTATACTAGTGTCCCTTCTACTGAAGCCTACCCGCTGACCCTCTCTTATCCCTCCATGTCTTTCTTGGCTCAGAGAGGGAAGCAGGGTGGGTGCCAGGGGCATAAACTTCCCAACTTCCTGTTTCATTTTAAAACATTTCACAAAGGCTCTAAAAATATGCCCTAAAATCGCTATATCTCCAAACTTGTTCGACTTTGGCTGCCAAATGTTTACTCATTTGGGAAAATGTTTATTTCCCTGTCCTGTGTTTTCTGTGTCAGAGCCTCGAGGTTGAACTCAGTCCTGGACAGATATGAGTTTGGGGTTATTTTGGTTATTTGGGGCCCTTCCTAGACCCGTCAGTCAAGATGTCCATTTCCATTTCAAATCTGCACATTTGTCTCCAATAATTAATTTCATTTACACATCTCTTCTTATAGATAAGAACAAAACTTAAAGCCCAATTATATAAATATGATTGATAGAAAAATATGTCGCCTGATGTCTCCTCTGTATTTTCAATACATTTCAATCTGGACATAATCTAGCAGAAATTGCATGAAACAATACATCTTAATGAAACAATAGTGTATGCATGTGTATGTATGACATATAAAAATGACTGATTTTAGTTACTTAAGAATAACATTTGTGTAAATGCGTGGACAACTATTTATAATCAGAAATCTATTTATTCTATGGCAATATATAGCATGTGTAAAATTATAATAATATAGCCTTTGGAAGTAGGAAAGCGTTGCACCCTGACTTTTTTGACAACATTAAGATATATATACACCAATATTATAACTTATGCCATCAATGGCGTTTTTAACTATTGTTGATTATGTATTTATTAATAATTATAAAGCCATCATGAAAATTACATTACCCTCAATTAGTATTGGTAGTACCTTTGAAACTATATATCAAAAATCCACAATGCAAAGAGTATTTTTCTTGATGTAAACGTCTTCGAAAAAAAGTCATGTGAACACATCAGTGCACCCTGGGATTTTTTTGGTCTCACTCCAACTGTGCCCTAGATAGCACTGTCGATTTGAGTTGCAACTAATTTATCACCAAGATATCCCAACTTAAAACATACTCCACCATACAGTTGAGAAGACAGCTGGCAGCAGATATTCGGAAATGAGTCAGTGATGGAAATGAAATCTGGAGGTGATGAGGAAATGGAAGGCTGAAGGAAGGATGGCCTTACTTGGAGGAGAAAACAGAGGCGCTGATTAGGAAAGTGAAAACCTGCAGCAATCCAACGCCACCTGAATAAACGGAAAAAGTCTGACGTCGGTTCAATTCCCATGACAATATTACAAAACATTCTGCAATGCGAAATGCAGAAATGTGCTGCGATTAAAAACATATAAATACACATGTTTTGTGTATGTTTTATGTGCTTTCAGACCTTGTTTTCCCTCCTTTGAGCATCTGGAGCTGAGAGCACTGGTTGTTTTTCTCAAACGTCGGCCCCTTAGCAACAATTAATGACCAGTTGCAGGAACTTCCTGAAGGAAAAACAACGGAATGATATCAGTGTTTCAGGTGAAAATATCATCAACAATAAACAGAGATGAGAATAGCAGCTGGACAAATCAGATATCTCATTCAAATATTTACAAAGCTGGATTTTAACAGGCTTCTGGTCTGTTAAATCTTATAAAACAACTGAGAGTAAAGTTGGAAGAGGTTGAACTGGATAAAAAATGGGGAATGTCTCCTCTTTGAGAGTGAATTTGTGTTGTGTCCTGATTTAGTTAGCTGGTTTTAAAAACTTTGAAATACATTATTTTGAGAGATTATCATCCTGCATTGCTAACATTTATAGACCATTTTTTAACTATATATATTGTTATTAACAAAAAAACACCTATAGTCTCAAGACAGTCCCCAGTTATTTTAAGTAAATAAGATGCAGAAATGTAGTTTCTATAAATACATGTCTTGCAAATGTAAAATAGATTTTTTGTTTGCATTTTTGCATCCGAATAATTTATGTAATCTCCATTTTTGTCAGTATTCCAGAAATGGACACATAGGCCATGTTTGAGCTTATCACTGCTGAAGAATGTAAGGAACTTCAACATGTCAAACATGCTGCAATACAGATTCCTCAACCATAAAATACTTTCCTTGTTAGAGATTAAAAATGTAAATATGCCAAGAATGTGTGTCCAATATTGACAAGCCAAATAGCTGGAGTTTATATTAAACCTAGAATAGATTTGAGTTCACATTTTTGAGAGTTTCTGAGCCATAATTAGTTTGTTCTTGTCTTACCTCCTGCTCAAAGGTCGTCAAGTGTTTCCTTTGAGTGAATTCTGAGCTTCTGTGCAGATAATGCTCATCCGAATATTATTCAACAGGGATTTCTGAGGAAACTGAAACAGGATGAGCCCTGAAGTGAGATGCTTGACCGTTTATTTTCCTAAAGAAGAATGAAGTAAAGAGAAGGTTTTATTTATTTGGAACTGGAAAATGATTTGTCCATAAAATAAACATTTAGGCATGCCCATGGGCTCATACAAACAGGAATTTCTGCTTGAATTAAACATGTCTGGTCACTTCATTACGTCAGTCTGCTCAACCTCTAATCAAGCCCTAATTGGGCCTATCGGATTACTATAACCTCATCAGGCCATTGGAGTTTCAGCAGCCATTCACCTTTATGTCTCACAGCTTTGCATCTTGTGGGATTTTAGATAGGATCCAGACATGTGCAGACTGTAGCTCAGGAAATGAATTCAAAGGATTGAAAAACACAACGTCCTCTTACCTCTCGGTCATCTATTAACGAACCTAGTTTAAATGTTCTGTTCCCACATTTGGACTTTTCTGTCTCTTGGGGAACACTCAGCAATAATTCAATAAAATAACAGAATCATCTATTACCACAAACACAAAATAATTCACTACTATTTATCCATCATCGGTTCTTCCTCATGAAGAAATAGTCCTATGCAAAAACTGCTCACCTTAAGATCTTTGGGTAATCAGACTAGACAGGAAGTTATAGGTTGGTGTTTAGTGAGCATCAAGAATTCTCAAACAGTTCAGTAAAAAGTGTCATATTTTTTGCAAAAATGTAGTAAAGTGTCAAGTGTAATGAATGCAAGTACAGGGACATGAAAAAGTATTTGTAATAGTTACATTTCAACAACAGTGTGCACAATGAAGAGAAAGAGCACTTGTCTCCATTGTATTATAATGGAGCAAGAAGTATATTAAAACCAGTCCACATCAAACCAAACCAACTGCATGGCTAGAAATAAATGTGGGTAAACTAACCTTTTCATTAATAATACATCTATTTATTTTATATATGTAAAAATAAATCCCCAAATAAGGACAATGTATCATTCTAATTTGAACAGAGAAAGAAAACGTCTTATTCGTAGTTATTATAACCTTAGCCAGTGTAGATACAGACAGACAGTGGCCGGCAGGCAGACAGATGATTACTGTAACAGCGTCCGACAGACACACTGAAGAGAATGGAGCAGTTGGGTGTGTCCCTGTGACCTGCTGGGCAGACACAATACTCTATCAGAGTCTCTCAGCAAAGACGCTAACGCCTGTCAACAAACACTCAGGGGATGATGTACACAAACACAATCCTCAAACATGGCTGGAAGTGTTTGTTTGTGTCTGGGCTGTTTTAAATGTTTGTTAATCCTGCACATTTATTATTTTAGTTGTAAAAAATGCAGGTATTTTAACATCAAATACCTTCATTGGAATAAAATGTAGCCTGTTGTTCAGAGTCATTCCTATCAGATAATTTGTGTGTGGAAATAACGTCACACCTTCTTCCTCAGTGTCCTCTGGTGCTTTATGACTCAGTCTGCGAGTATGTCTATGAGTTTATCTGCAGTGTGTGTGTGTGTGTGTGTGTGTGTGTGTGTGTGTGTGTGTGTGTGTGTGTGTGTGTGTGTGTGTGTGTGTGTGTGTGTGTGTGTGCGTGTGTGCGTGTGTGCGTGTGTGTGTGTGTGTGTGTGTGTGTGTGTGTGTGTGTGTGTGTCTGTGAAGATATTTGCTCATTTTAAATATTGCAACTGTTTAATATTGTAAGTGCTGCTATATATTTATTATATTTGTAGTTGCTTTTTAAAATGCAACTGTGAGGAACAATTGCCTGATGCTTTTTGAGACTTCCTGTATTGTGTATTTTGTGTGTGTGTGTGTGTGTGTGTGTGTGTGTGTGTGTGTGTGTGTGTGTGTGTGTGTGTGTGTGTGTGTGTGTGTGTGTGCGTGTGCGTGTGCGTGTGTGTGTGTGTGTGTGAGAGAGTAGGCTAATAGTTTTTGGATACTGACTAATGATCATTCCAGATACAGAGACAAACATATCGACCTGATGTGTTCATATTTGGATATTACGTCAAAGTACATTTCCTTTGTAGGTTTTAATTACCATAACTTGATGCTACCGATCCTTTTGCTGGAATGACACAGTATTAAAGTAAACAGGAAATAAACAATTATATTTCCTTCCATTAATTTACTCTTTGTTAACTGACATTTAGCTTAGCTATTGTTGGTCTCTCAGAGTTTCTAGCAAAACACACATAAATAAAAATAAAATGGATCCTTCAAGTAGATGTTAACACAACTGCTTCACATATTTATTGGTGACTTTTCAATTTACCGGCTGAATTAAGAAGTCGCAAGTAGATTTTTTCATTGCTAGCTAATTAAGCTAACGTTAGCCCCATTAGCTGAAGGAAATTTTGTTCACAGGGTTTTTCATGTTGTAAAAATATCATACAAAGTATATTTCTGCATTTATATCTGTTGGTGTTTGCGTCTGCTGGATGAGACTGCTTAGAGGTAAAGAACATGGTTATCATTCGACCAAAAAAACAATATTATGTTACATACATGCCAACCTTTCCAAATCCAAAAGAGGTAGGTTTGCTATGGTTTGCACGCGGCAAATGTGCACGCCCAAACTAGGTAATCAGAAGAAATGGAACCCCAGTAATTACATGTATAAACCATGTATTTAACATATATTGCATAATTTTATGCATTTTTCAGAAAAAGTGGTAGTTTGGTAAACAGTGACATCAACGACATGTCTGGTCTGTAAAATGCCCGAAAAGTAAAAGAATGGGAGATAAGTATACCAAAGTCTCCACATTTTATTATATTTTTAATGTGTTTCTGTTCCTCTTTCAGTTGAGACAGTGTAGGATGTAGAACTCTTGTGTGAACATTGGATAAAGCCAGGTTCATATTCTTGTTTCATGTTGTTGACATATTAGAGTCAAAGGTTTGCACAGAGCGAAATATCTTTGCGATATATCAGAAAACACTCCATTAAAAAAGTCATTTTCTGCATTTTTTTACTGATAAAGTGTGATATAAATAATGTACAGGCTTTCAGATTGCTGTAGTTCACACTAAACAGAGATATTAACAACATGTTTGGTGTTGAAAATGTCAGAAAAAGTGAAAGAATGGGAGATAAATATCCCCAAATCTCAAAATTGTATTATATTTTTATGTTTTATATTTTCTACAGTGTCCTCTTTCAGTTGACACTGTAGGATGGTTCCGGAAAAGACCAAATACTGGATGTCTTTCAGTCACCAACATGTGTTTTCCGGACACTGATATTAACGGGGAAATCCTGCAGGACTCAAATGCCTCGTCGGGGGTAACGCTGCCTCCAGTGCCTCTCCCGCAGCGTTACCCCCGGTCTGCACGTTTTTTCTCTTTCAGAAACACAGAGGACTGTTGGTATGATGCGATCACAGACACACTGCAAACAGTGTCCGCCAAAAGTCGAGTCCAGTGTCTATGGAGTGTCATTTTTATTTGCTATAGTTTGGGAAGATTGAAAATCGGTATGGAAAGCCAGCTAAGTCGGTAGGCCTACAAACATTAAAACATGTCAAAAGCGGTAGACTACTGCCCAAATCGGTAGGGTTGGCAGGTGTGCACTGTTATGCAGCAGCTAATTCAAATCTCTATGTAATTTGCGCATAGGCTAACAATGCTCATTTTCAATACACCAGTGGCACTGTAGTGAAGTTAGAGCCTTGTCAGGGGGCACCTGTTAGTTAGGTGTTAAAGACGTGGCGTCTTTAACACCTCTGCTGATTGACTTAGCAGGGTAAAATCCTAACAGCTCACCATGCCCCTCAGCATGTAGCGCACTGTGTGCATGCAAGCAAGCTGGTAGCACCTGAAGGCAACACATTGTGTGCTAAGCTGCTGCTGTAAAATCACTTTGGTTATAATGCTCTGATAAGGTGTTTACAGTGGGAAAAAGACAGAATTTAACATCTTGTCTTTACAAGCAGATAACAAGGGTCACACGATTTAGGTGAGGGTCAGGAGAGGGATTGGAGTGGAAAGGAGAAAATAACATACTTTTCACTTTAACTTTAAATGGCAATAATTGCAGAGTCTACAATACACAGGTTCCTTACTAAACATGTCCTTGCAGATATTAAGATTAGCAGGAAAAAGCTTATTTAACAACAGAAGCTACTGAGATCAATAAAGATAAATCAGAATCAAAATATATATGTTAGAAAAGTGATTTGAGGCCCTGGCAGGTAACGCAGAGTAAACACTGTTTGGTTTGATTGGCAGGTTATTGTTGAGTCTGTGTGGGTGTTGAGGAAGGTTGGACCTTCTCTCAGGACGTAGCCTCACTTCCCTCCCTCAGAGGCTCTCAGGAGGAGAGCAGTGTGCCTTTTAACTTTTTATACTTGTGCTGTGTTTGTTAAGGCCACATTCCCTGAGCCTGGCTGCGACTTGTGTTATTCTTCCTGTGCTGTTTGCCCCACTCGCAGCTGGAAGGACAGGAAAAACGATCTGGAAAACTACTTCATGTATGTCATCGGTGATTACAGGACGGCAGCACTGTGCCTGGTATTGGCAGCCTCACGCCTTGGCTCGCAGGCCTGAATCATGTTGTCCCATGGGGGCAACGCTACGCACCCCTCCTCACTCAAGGCCTCACTTCTGCTTCCATGCAAGGAACTCTGTGAGTCCATGCAGCCCTGTCAGCACTCTTCCTGTGGAGGAACTGGAGAGGAAGCTCCACCAGGCAGCCTGAGGTGGCCAGAGACCTCCACAACTTTCAATTTCTTGCTTTTATCTTTCCAGTTGGAACACAAATAACAAACTCTGCATCACATACGTAATTAACAAATGGTGGAGGAAAAATACAACTTGTAAAAATACTCTATTTCAAGCAAGACTCCTACTTTCAAAATATTGAGTATTGCAAACAAGACAATATAACCTTTGCTACAGAGCAGCTTCTATGGCTCAATAATAATGCAAAAAGAATGACATAACAGTAGCAATAAGACATTTGTTTTAATGTCCATTACATAGCAACACAGCTACAGTATGCCATCCATATAATACACATGTCACAAGGCGAAAGCCCTGAGTGTATGATTTAACTATATTGTGTTTTTCACTTAAATACAATGTGACACACTATTTGATGAATTATAGTGTAATAGAAGCAGGAAGTATAAGAACATTGAAATAAAGTGCCAGCACCTCAAATCGAAACTCAAGTGAATGCAATTTGCTGTTTTTCACCTCTGCGGTCAACAAGATAACGTTCATTATTTTTGATCAAATTAACCATTAGATCAACCTTATTTATGGGATGCAAACATACAAACAGATCCCTTTTCTTTTTATTGCTTCCTCCTTCCTCTGCTGCCACTTTCCCAAGCAAAAGACCTGCAGGAGCAATCTGCGGGGATCAGGAATGACAAGGCAGTCCGGCCTCCCATTGTATGTGAGCGTTTACTCAGCATGGAAGAGCAAGGACAGTAAGGCTACAAGAATACAATAGGCTCATATTTATTTACTGCTTAGTGGCAGCCAGGGAGCCCCCCCACCCCCCCAATAGCTGATAGCAGCTTTACAGTAATAGACCTCTAATAAAGACCTCAGAGGGCAAGTAGAGGCCAGACTCACTGGCTCTGCCCTCGGTCCATTTTAAACTCAACCCATGTAAAAAAGTTTAAAAACATGATTTCCCATCACAGATATATTCTAATTTTGAATTGCAAAGAACAGATTTACTACTTCACTTCATTTAACATGGTGAGAGTTTTACAAGTTGATGACATACCAGATAAGGTTGCTGCCATTTCGAAATTGTATCAAATTATTTTGTAATGCCAGTCTCAATACTATAGGCATAATTCAATCTTATATTTCTTATAGGAATGGTCATTTAGACCCATCTCCTCTACAAATCTTTAAATGGACTTCTTAAAGTTTAATTTACATGATTTTGGCACTAACATGATCAGAATATTCTCACAGTTTTAAGCAGATCGTGTTTTTTTCTGAACTCTTTAATAGTTT
This sequence comes from Notothenia rossii, assembly GCF_949606895.1. Lineage (NCBI taxonomy): Eukaryota > Metazoa > Chordata > Actinopteri > Perciformes > Nototheniidae > Notothenia > Notothenia rossii. The sequence goes on along the minus strand of NC_136911.1, from coordinate 16,659,826 downwards.
AGAATCGAAATGTTAAAATGTGTGATATTGAGACAGAGCTGCAAATATCGAATGACTATGTACTATTAGGAGCAATTGGAAAAGCAGTAAGGCTATAGGTTTGTGTGTAATGCTTTAGTGTTCCAGTGGAGGGCTCTCTCTGTTGTATTGACTCATCATCTATCTGTAAGACATAAAACAGAACTGTTATTTAGTTGTATCCAATAAGCTGCATTTCCCTGCTTACTCTAAATCCAGTACAATGAATACTGCACATATTTACCTCAGTGCTTTAATCTTAAAGTGAAATCCCATAGTGTTTTTCCTGCTGATCTGCTGTTATCTGTCAGTAGCTTGACCATCAGTTACACTTGTTTCACTTGTTATTTATCCAACTGAAAAACTTCTGAAATCAACCAAAGCGGCGACTATCTGACCTACATGACCGGGCTTCAAAAAATTAATTTTCCGAGAGGCATTATGAGAGCTAGATTTATTGGTTGTGGGTGTAATTGTGAGAGCAAGGCTGGAGTTGAGTGGCTTTGATGCCCCCGTCCAACCCCTCCTCCAATCCCAGAGTTTCAGAGATTAACTCAGACACTGGATTAAAATCTCAAAATAGAGAAATCCTTTTTAGATGAACAGATTGATTAAAAAGGGGAAAGTGTGGTGTGGGACTGAGCTGCTGATTTCCACTTGAGCCAGTGAATCTCTGAAAGAGTTCACATGGGATGAATTCCAACTCAAACCAACTGTTTGCAGCCTGATATTTGATCCATATGAACTTTGATTCCTCTTGTTTATGGTGACACTATAGTTATGACTGCTAATTTGCATTAAATATGAATCTAGAACAAGCTAAAAGAGTAGACATTTCTTTATTAAAAAATAAACTAGCAATCAATAAAATGACAACGAGAACATGACAAAGTGCCTTTTACACAGTTTCAGGAAACCCTTTGAGCTCGCTTTGAACTACCCTGTGATTTTGAAGCTTAACTTTATTGTGCAGGTTTTAAGCAAAGCAACAGATTTATATTTTTCTTCTTGCTTCACTGCTGGGTCTGGTGTCAACAGAAAAAAGCCTGATTCTAGATATCGTCATCATTGTGTGGGCCTGTTTGATTGTGGGAAGCAGGTGTATGTTAGCATGGCCTTTCAGACCAAATCAATCAATCAATCAATCAATGTTTATTTATATAGCCCAATATCACAAATGTTACATTTGTCTCAGTGGACTTCACAGTTTGTACAAAATATCAGTATGACAATACGACACCCTCTGTCCTTAGACCCTCACATCGTACAAGGAAAAACTTCCAGAGAAAACCCCACAGTTTAAAGGGAAAAATGGGAGAAACCTCAGGGAGAGCAACAGAGGAGGGATCCCTCTCCCAGGACGGACAGACGTGCAATAGATGCCGTGTGTAAATTGAAAAGATAATACATTTGCAACATAGGTAGTCCAAATGTTTTGAAATGCATGTGTGTATAATAAGAAGATGAATCCACGAGGATATCCATCCAGGACTTATGATCCAGGACCGCAGCCACGACTCAAGATCCAGGACTCGCAATCCATGACACAGGACCGCAGGATCATCCATGACTCCGGATCCCGGCGTATATAGACACCAAAAAGAAAGAAATTTGGGGAAGCTGGGTTAATCGGAACATGAGAGTACACAGGTATAGACAGAGAGAAGGAAGAAGTAAGATGTCCCCCGACAAACTAAGCCTATATCAGCAAAACTAGGGGCTGAATCTAATCAGCCCTAACTATAAGCTTTATCAAAAAGGAAAGTCTTAAGCGCACTCTTAAAAACGGATAGGGTGTCTGCCGTCCGAACACAAACTGGAAGCTGATTCCACAAAAGTGGAGCTTGATAAGAAAAGGCTCTGGCTCCCATTGTACTTTTAGAGACTCTAGGAACAACCAACAACCCTGCATTCTTGGAACGCAATGCCCTAGTAGGACAATAGGGTATAATGAGTTCTTTAAGGTAAGATGGCGCCTGCCCATTAAGGGCTTTGTAGGCGAGAAGAAGAATTTTAAATTCTATCCTGTGTTCTATAGGGAGCCAGTGTAAGGCAGCCAGAACAGGAGTAATGTGGTCCCTTTTCCTAACTCTGGTTAGTACACGAGCTGCAGCATTTTGAATCAGCTGAAGCGACTTGACTGACTTCTTGGTACACCCTGATAATAAGGAGTTACAATAATCCAGCCTTGAAGTAACAAATGCATGGACTAGTTTCTCTGCATCGTTTTGAGGCAAGATATGCCTGATTTTTGCAATGTTACGTAGATGGAAGTAGGCGGTCCTTGAAATTGATTTTATGTGGGCGTTAAAGGATAAATCCTGATCAAATATAACACCAAGATTCCTTACAGTCTCACTGGAGGCCAAATTAATGCCATCCATAGTTAATATATCTTTAGATAATTTGTTTCGTAGATTCTTCGGGCCAAGTACAATAACTTCAGTTTTGGTCGTGTTTAACATCAAAAAATTTAAGGTCATCCACGTTTTTAAGTCCTTGAGGCAGTCTTGAATTTTATTTAGATGATTAATTTCATCAGGCTTGATTGATAAATATAGTTGAGTATCATCCGCATAACAATGAAAGTTTACAGAATGATTCCTTATAATATTGCCTAACGGAAGCATATATAGGGTGAACAAAATAGGTCCAAGCACTGAGCCCTGTGGCACTCCATGGCTAACTTTGGTTTGCATGGAAGATTCATCGTTGACACGTACAAACTGAGAGCGTTCAGATAGATAAGACCTAAACCAGCCTAAAGCAGTTCCCTGTATGCCAACTAAGTGCTCTAGTCTTTGCAATAGGATATCATGGTCGATAGTATCAAATGCAGCACTAAGATCGAGTAAGACAAGAATAGAGACAAGTCCCTTGTCAGAGGCTATTAGAATGTCATTTGTGACTTTAACCAGAGCTGTCTCTGTGCTATGTTGTGTTCTAAAGCCAGACTGAAAATCTTCAAATAAATCATAGTTTCTTAAGTAATCACACAGCTGTTTTGCGACTGCTTTCTCAAGAATTTTTGAGAGGAACGGAAGATTAGAAATAGGTCTATAGTTGGCTAAAACCTCTGGATCGAGGTTGTGCTTTTTAAGAAGCGGTTTTATCACTGCTACTTTGAATGATTTTGGAACATAGCCTGATAATAAAGACATATTCATAATATTTAATAAAGAAGTGCTAATTAATGGAAAAACTTCTTTTAACAGCTTAGTTGGAATCGGGTCTAAGATACACGTTGATGGTTTAGAAGAGAGAATCATTGAATTTAATTGTTCAAGGTTTATGGCTGAAAAGCATTCTAGTTTACTATCTAGTGTAATATTATTAGAACTTACGTTTCCGGGAGCTGTTGATAACACTATACTGGTCAAAGGCAAGAGGTCATTGATTTTGTTTCTAAGAGTAACAATTTTATCGTTAAAAAAGCACATAAAATCATTACTACTGAGTGCTATGGGAATAGAAGGCTCAGTCGAGCTGTGGCTCTCTGTCAGCCTGGCTACAGTGCTGAAAAGAAATCTTGCATTATTCTTATTCTCATCTATTAATGAAGAGTAGTATGCTGCTCTTGCTTTACGCAGTGCTTTCTTATATTCATTGAGAGTAATATGCCAAATTAAACGAGATTCTTCAAGTTTAGTGGAACGCCATATCCTTTCAAGTTGTCTCGACTTTTGCTTTATTTTGCGGGTTTCGGCATTATGCCATGGAGCTAATCTATGTTGTTTTATTTTCTTATTTTTCAAAGGAGCAACAGAGTCTAATTTTATTCGCAGCGCATCTGTAGCACTATCAACAACATGATCAATTTGGGGTGGTGTACATTTTGTATAAGTTTCCTCCCCTACATGCAGACATGCTATCGAGTTAAGTATTGGTGGAATCTCTTCCTTAAATTTGGCTATAGCACTAACAGATAGGTTTCTGCTGCAGGAGCTTTTGGCTAATGCTTTGTAGTCTAGTAACAGTACTTCAAAAGTTACTAAGAAATGGTCAGATAAAGCAGGATTATGCGTTTCGACTAATAGTTGCTCAATTTCAATACCATAAGTCAGAACAAGGTCAAGAGTGTGATTATAGCAGTGGGTTGGTTTATTTACACTCTGACAGAAACCAACAGAATCTAATATAGAGTTAAATGCAACAGTAAGGCTATTTTTATCATCGTCAACATGAATATTAAAGTCACCTACGATAATTACTTTATCTGTTTTAAGAACCAAAGCTGATAAAAACTCAGAGAATTCTGATAAGAATTCTGAATAAGGACCTGGTGCACGGTACACTGTAACAAATAAGATTGGCTGCAAAGTTTTCCAGGTCGGATGCGTAAGACTGAAAATGAGGCTTTCAAAGGAGGTATAATTTAATTTTTGTTTAGTATTGATAAGTAAACTTGAGTCAAAGATTGCTGCAACTCCACCTCCTCGGCCCGTGCCTCGGGCAATATGAGTATTGATATGGCTGGGTGGAGTGGCCTCATTTATGCTGACATATTCTTCATGTCTCAACCAAGTTTCAGTGAGACAGCATATATCAATATTATAATCTGATATTAAATCATTTACCAGTATTGCTTTAGATGCTAGAGATCTTATGTTTAAGAGACCACATTTAATCTTCCTGTTTTGTTGCACTGTAGTAGTTGTTACATTTACTTTTATTAGGTTATTATGTATGACACCTCTATTAGGTTTTACCTTAAATTGTCCTTGGGCAGACACACACACCGTTAATATTGGGTATTTTATTGGGGTCGGGATTCCTATGGATGACTGCCTAGGAGAGAGCGCAGAGAAGCGTGTAAGACTGCGACTCTGCCTCCTGGTCTCAACTCCAGTTTGTCATGGATTAAGTCCACAGAGCCCTGAAATGTTTGCCGAAATGAGATTTGCACCTTCCAAAGTAGGATGAATGCCGTCTCTCTTAATCAGACCAGGTTTTCCCCAGAAGGCTGTCCAATTATTCACGAAGCCCACATTGTTTGCTGGGCACCACCAAGACAACCAGCGCTGAAATGATGACATGCGGCTATACATGTCATCATTGATCAGATTGGGGAGGGGACCAGAGAAGATTACGGTGTCCGACATTGTTTTAGCATAACTACACACCGACGCCACATTAAGTTTGGTGCATTCTGATTGGCGTAAACGAACATCATTACCACCGACGTGAATAACAATCCTACTGTATTTACGTTTATTTTTAGCCAGCAGTTTAAGATGCGCCTCAACGTCGCCCGCTCTGGCCCCCGGAATGCATGTGACTGTGGAGGCATCGGTCTCTAAATTCACGTGTCTCATAATAGAGCTACCAATAACCAGAGTTGGCTTCTCAGCGGGTGTCTCGCTGAGTGGGGAATATCTGTTAGATACGTGAACGGGTTGGTGGGGACCTGCGGGTTTCGCGTTATGCCCCTTCTGAACAGTCACCCATTCTCCCTGCTGCTCGGGAGTTGCCGGGGGACGGCTAAGAGGAGCTACCTTTTGCCGGTCCGCACCGGCTAACATGGGCTTTACTGTAGCTGAGTTATTTTCTAAGATGCGGAGCCGGGCTTCTATGGCTATGATTCCCGCCTCCAACCTAACAACTATACTACATTTAACACATGTATCGGTACCAGTAAAGGAGGTAGGGGAGTAACCAAACATGAGACAGTTAGAGCAGGAAATAGCACCCGAGGGTGGGGAAAGAGCCATGGCTAGCTATCAAGCTAAAGTAGCTACCGTTAGCAAACCCGAAAAGAGTGTAGGCAACTGTGGAGTTACAGTCGCTAAGAGAAGGAGAGTTTGTGAGTGCTTAAGCTGTAGTAACGTGTGATTACAACGTCAGGCAGTTGCCGTGATCAAGAGTTTTAAAACGATCGATTAAGTTAAGATAACAAGCTATCAGCAACAGAACAGGCACACGGGATACCCGGAGATGACAACAACAACCGGAAGTTACAACATGCTTACCGCAATAGTGGTCCGTGTAGAAACCCTGTTGTCATCCACTCACTTCCCCCTAGACCCCAGGTTCCCTCTGCATTTCCCAGCAGAGCTCGGCCCTCCTCCCTCCCGCAAGCATGTGTGCATGCATACATGAAACCATCGAACACCACATGCAGCTGCTGTGTTAAACATTTGTTGCATACCTATTTACATTTTATTTATGCTGCTCAACTCTCTTTTAGCCTCATCTCCCCTCTCCTTCCAGACCTAAGCTCTCTTCCTTCCTGCCCTCTCACAGCTTCCTGCTCCAGCTCTTATCACTCCAGAAAACATGAGACAGTCTCAGACCAGTCAAACCAACACTAACCTCTGTAGTCCCTTTTTCCTTGGCCATCACTGCCTTAAATGGAAGTATCGTGGCCCCTTTGGGGTCTAAGGTCCCTGCAGGGGGTGATGGGATGTCACAGAGTCCATGTCACCCACCTGGGCCAAATCTGTTAATGGACTTATTTATTATAAACAATATCCTCTACTTCACAGCCTAGGGAGGAACAATACATCTGAAGTGGCCAGGCGTGTTTTTATTTATGCATTTATTTATCTGAGAGGAAGCCGTGGGCACATTGGGACTTTATCAACTCATTCTCCTCTGAGGGGTTTTCCTCTGAGCTGAGGAAATTGTCTGCTTTGATTTACTCTGTAAATCTGGGCCTTAGAATAAAGCAAGGTGAGATGATTATAAGATCGAATGAGGCCAAAGCTTTAAATTAGTTTGTGGTTTAAAGGTGCAGAATCATGCTTAAACTGACATCCTTTAGATTTATTCTTAGAAAATGTGCATATTCTAAATCACACTACTCCTACTACTAAAATCAGCGTCATTTTGGCATATTTTCTCAAGATGACACTTAAGATTTAATAACTGGTTATTGGAGCATCTTGAGTAACATTATTTGCATCACTTGCATGTTGTGTTTATTGTTGTTCTATGACATTGCCGGCAGATACGGGTCTGCTCAGGCATGATAGAGCCTTTGTTATTGTGAGGCCACAAGGCCATCTGATAAGGCCCCATGCTCCACAGCCTGCAGCGATAACACATGTTTTGGATGGTTTCGAGCCAAAAAACGCCGAACCTGTCACTGCACAGAACGCAACAATTACTGCAAAGTTCAAAGTGCGCACCCTGAGCATTGATCAGAATATCTGGATGCCATATATAAGCTGCGGGTTGCGTCCTCTGGGGTCTCCATTGTTTTACACTCTACAGCATGTAATGGGCAAGCTTTTGTCCCGATGCAGCATGAAATGACATCAGGGGGGACTTTCCCCTGAGCTTCCTGATATGAGCTGTTCCCATGTCATCATAAAGGGATAATCAGGATTGATTGTGATGGTGATAGAGAGAAAACAATTGTTAAATCTTTCTTTAAACCTGAATTTATGTAGAAGAAAAACTGCTGGAAATTCCTATGGCAAAATAATTAAGCCATATTAGCATAAATGTTGGGTCATGTTTGGGTTCACCTATTACATCAAGTTTTTAGCTCAATGGTTTGTGGTCCAGTATATCCCACTGTAAGACAACAACTTATCTCACGTATAAATATGTATATGTAACATGTAAATGAGTGAGCTTTAGATGTGCTTTATGCTAAGCTTAGCTAGCTGTAGATTCAGTGTTATTAAACTTATAATTAAACTAAGAAAGTGAACCGTTGCAAATCACCTTAAATGCATTCCTTGCTTATATGAGGCTGCAGGGGAGGATTTGGTGCAGCACAACCTGAGGTAGGGAGTGAGTATATATTGATGCTCCCGACCATTGTGTGTAAATGAACTGAGGAGGTAATCTCCATCAGGTGAACTCAGACACTGTGAGGTTTAGTCAAACAAAGGAACTCCTTGAAGTGTAAGATAGTCAAAACATGTGAGATAATGTATTGATAAAACGCTCTCACGGCGTACATTGTAGTTAAAAAAGTCGTGTTTTGTCCTAATGATTCGTCTTAGAACATGATGATATCAGCCCTCACTTTGCTCTATAAGGGGAATAAAAGAAAAAGGTGAAAGTATAATGTTCACACCTTGGGTTGATTTTTTATTCCAGTGTCATTAACTTGACACCAATTCAGCAGCCTCGTGTTTAATTAATTTGATGGGACATTAGTTTGACAGGAGCCTTGAGCGACAAAGAAACTTTTTTACAGAAAAAATGTGTGAATCTGATTAAAGGTTGTTCTTCCTATTAATGCTGCTTGTTTCTATACAGCATTAGTGTAAAGGGAACAACGTAGGGAGGAAGCCCTCACACACACAGTGCATTTCCTCCATAAAACCACAGCTGTGTGAAAACAACACATTCCTCAGCCATTTCTCTCACTTTAGCACAATACAGAACAACAGGGTCTGCAGAGCACTGTTGTTTCTAACTCACTGGAATTACAGTGCTCCTAAAAGGTGTCCAAATGACTTTGCATTGACTGCGCGATTATACTCAAGTGTTTTGTCATAAAAAGGTAGTGTAAAAATCAGAGATGATGTGGTGAAAACATTTTTGAAGGAGCTATTAACCGCAGAGCATTAAAGGAGAAGTTGACACATCTATGAGGAAGTTCCAGTAATGAGTTTTGGAGTATTTGTTCTGTAATCTCCAGATATGACAACGCAGCATTTCACTGTGAAAGAAAAAGTCACATGTTAAGTCTTATGGTTTTATTTCCACAACAGCTAAGGATGAGTTTGAACTCTTATCTTATGTCTTTGCAGCTCCCTTGCTTACCCATATTGATCCAGATTCTTGCTAGGTGCGATGCCACTGATCACACACGCTGTTATTGATCGACATTGGTCACCCAGGGCCTACATGGCGTCCTGTTAGCACCATCGGGGGTGTCTGCGTTTTGTTCTACGCTTTAGCGCCTCAAAAAAGGCAAAGGCCACACATGAAAGGATTCAGAATGTTTGAGCGACTGAGGGATCAATTCACACCCTGATTGTCATATACAAAGGCTTCACTGTCTCATCGTTTCCCAAAAAAACGGTCTGGAGAGTTTGATCAGTAACTAACTACTTTCATCACAAAGGAATCAAACACAGATTCTCCAATCTAGATATTGCTTTGGTTTCCTCAAAATTGAAGTATTCTCTTTAACCTGCAACATCAGGTTGCAGCAAAACAGAATAGATGAATTGAGGGACTTCTTAGGGCGGAGGTGTCAAAGGCAGTTCAAGTTGCAGTAGTATTTGTGGCAACTGTGGATGGTGGCCAACAATAATGGCGCTTGACATAATCTATCATTTGTTTTCTCACTAATACGAATGAAGTTCTTTATTATTTTGCCTGGAAAAGCAATTGCAAAAATGGTTTGACAGCTGAATAAGACTTTGGTGTTTATCTGTTGGCTGGACTGAAGTATACTTGGCACTGAAGTAATTGTTTTCGGGGTAAGCCAACCCTCTGATGTTACAAAAGTTGTATAATTCGGCTGCAGTTCTGATATTTTTTTATATTTGATCATGTGTTTTTTTCTTTCCCAAAAGAACCCAAAAAGTTATTTCAGGCTCATACACATGTGTCAAGGACAAAAAGAAAAGAAAGGCCCAAAATAGAGTCTTATCAGTTTGGGAATATTCCTAGCACCAGTAGGAACAATGGCGTTGGGAGATGGGAGCTGAGGTTGACCCTAATAATGCGACTGGTCCTGTCAAGGAACCTGGAGAACAGGAAGCCCACCGTACCTCTGTCTTGATGGATAAAGTCATAAAAATGATAAACACGAGTCTGGATTAGCCTGGGCCAGGACAATGTGCTGGTCAGCGGCGGGGAGGATTCGGGTCGGGTCAGTAAGAGTGAAGAGATGAAAGAGTCTGCCCCCCCGTGTGGCTGACCTCCCCGCTCATTTCACAGAGGAAACCTGGGTTTTCCCTTTCCCCGCTTACTAATGGCGATTCATTAGTCAATCAAGACGTTCTATTATTAGATATTTTTCTCCCTGTGGAGTTGGAATAAAAAAAAATCGGAGCTCAGTTACAAAAGAGTGTAAACACTGGAGTTGAAGGAAAAGTGTGGTTATTAAAACAAAGCTATAAAAACATATATATATATATATATATATATATATATATATATATACACACCAGAGTAATGGCTGAAAATATAATGATGGGTTCCTTATTAAACATTTTATAGGTATTATATAAACCCCCAGGTTAACTTAAAGTGGACCTATTATGCTATATTGGAAAAATATATTGTAGGGCCATACCTATACAAAACATGTCTGTGAAGTTTTTTGCTTAAAATACCAAACAGTTCACCCATTGTAGCCATGCCTCAAACTGCTCATACCCCTCTTTTGCTGTTTCTGTTAGAGAAACGCGGATTTTGGGTCCTTAGCTTGAAACGGAGGCGGAGCTAATAGAATCACAATTATCAAGGATTATTTCTGAAACAGTATGGAGCTCAAATGCTTTTTCTCTTGCAGGTTTATCACAAGGTGAGTTCCTTTTTTTAATTTCCTGCTTTTTAAACACATGTGCTCTTCAGTACAGGTTAGCTCTGAGTGTTAGCGAGGCTTGCTAATGAGATTAGACGAGATTACTTCCAAAACACGTCAGGCATTGTTTCTGATAGCAACTTTCTGTGGGTCCGCTGCCGATTTGACGTCAGATCGGCAGAAAATCTGTATCCGCTCGTTGTACACCTGTTTTTAAAAAGATTTGGGTACGGAGGAAAAGAGAGATGGTTTTATTTTCTGATGCTGCGTGAGTTCCCCGACGCACCGGGGACACATATTTATGTATAAAAGACATCACAAAGTGCATTTTGCATGATAGGTCCCCTTTAATCTAATTTATAAGGAAAACACACTATTTACTATTGCAAAGATCCATCAGAGTTTACAGAATGACCTCCTGCTTGCCATTGACTTACTATACTCGTGAAAAGAAAGACTCTTTACTATTATATACCACTTTTCTGTCTGTAAGCTAAATGTGAGGCGGCCCCCTTTAACAATGTAGCTTAGCTTAACATCAAGAGTGGTAAGTTCCTTATTGTTTCATTATTTAGGAGCAGTCCAGCTGAAATACTGATTTTCTTTTGTATGAACTTAAAAAAGGTTTGTATTAGCTTTTGGCTATTGTACATGCAAAGGCCTCTTCACTCGTCTCATGCCACTGATTCAAGGCCTAACACACAATCCTTGACATTATTATTTTGTACAACCGTATCCTTCAAGTCGCCTGACTGAAAGCACAGCACTTGGATGTTCTCAGGAAAGAGACTTTGATTATTTTACTTGTTGCTTCCGTTTTATTGTTGGCTGACCCCTGGCAGCGAGAGAACCCAGGGGTCACCACAACTTGTCGTGAAAAGTTTCCAAACATCCTCATGTTAGCATGGCTAAAGGCATATTTAAGATTTCTCTCAGACCGGGGCGCTTTGGTTTAGACAGAGAATGAGGGGCGAGACGAGAAGATAAGGCGGATGCGCTCATCTCCAAACTGAGCCGCAGAGACAAACAATAAATAGTTTTATCATCAGAGCATCTTCATGAGGCGGGGGCCGGATGGTATGCTGTGCTGGGGTACAGGGTGAAGATATCAAAATGTCCTCTTTGGTCAAAGTGGAGTGAACCGACACTATAAACACAAGTATTCCCGAAAACTGTACCACTAATAACACATTAATACATCTATGTGTAAATGTCAGTTACAGGGAATGACGCACTCAGTTTCTGTCTTGTTTTTTTTCAAGTCCCCAATTTCAGTGACCAAAGAGAGACCCCGGGAAACAAACATGACTAAACAGACTCTCACATCCTGCTTGCGAGCATCATTTAACCACCACTACCTGTAGATGATCTCTCATATCTCTATCACAACGTGATTTCATGTCACTCAGAATCACTCCATGATATCAAAAAAGCCATCTTTACAGTCAGACATTAAATGGTTCCTCCCCAGTACTGTTCTTAAGAGTTTGACTGACAGCTGACACCAGAATTCAAATTCGTTTTGAATACCCGAGTGAGCATATTAGTGTCAAAAGTATTCTGTCTTCAGGAAAATGTGTTATTTCTATTTACAGAATCAATACAAAAGATGTTTCTCTCCTCCTTTCTCTCCTGCACACCTGTTATGTGCTCCCCTCCTCTGCTCATTCTCTCGTACTGTCGAAGACCCTTCCCCCCATCCTGAAACACCTCCCGCTCTCTAGAGCAGGTGTTGGAGGAAGTCAGAGTCTAATCAGGTAATCTAAACAATCGCTATCTCACCCTAGATAATCACAAATGTCTACACACTGAGTGGATGGCTTCTAATTTCTTTTCGATACATGTGACTAGGGTTTGTAAGGAGGCAACTAACCATGATTTCAAAAAACATAGGACAAGTTTGTCCTTTAACCCTTTTTTATTGACTATAGAGAACCACATTTTGGTTTATTTTCTTAGCATTTTATACCACATTGTTTTGGTTTTCAGGCACACAACATTTTAGTTTTGGTTCACTGCTCTTATCGTCGTTGGAAATAACAGCCGTTTTGAACAGGGAACTTAGCCAAAGACTGAAAACTTGTTTACCATGCTGAAAAAGCGTTCACTTCTTCTGCATTTTACCATGGGGGGTCAATGCAGATGGCCACACTTTTGGAGCCAGCCTAAAATTGTCTTTTGAGGAACCAATTTTTTGGCACTTCCATGTTGAATTTATTTTTCAGTACCGGATGTTGCTGCCTGGTGGTAATAAGTTGCTGAAATATAATCAATAGCACCATAATAAGATAATAAGAGTAAATAGAAATGAGTAAGTAAATGTCAGTACTCAAGTGACATGTGTAAATGTTTGGTCTTTTTCAATGATAAACAGCTCAAATGAATTATACAGTATCTCTTAATTGACTACTTTAAAAATGTACTTGCTTACATAAGTGTAAGATTGAAGAACCCGGTGATAAACCCATCCATTTGCTGCTAATTAGTATTGTTTAAACTCAGAACACTTTGCCCATATGTGGCTTTGTCCAGCTCAGGCCTCTGCAGCTCCAGCGGCTCAGGGGATCAGTGCAGAGTGCTAACATATATATACCTTCCGTCCCTGTGATTTAAACTAACACCGCTGCCTCGCTGCTCGGCACAAAGGAGCCAGCAAACACATTGTGCAATTCCCAAGAAAGCCACCCACAGACATTAATACAGCGAGACTGGCGACCAGCAGCTTAACTGCGTTTCAGAACTCACTTGGAAGGCGGACAGTTTGTGCTGCTACGCCAAGGACAGGAAGTGCTTGCAGAGGGACAGGAAGTGCTCACCGCTGCAGTAGCCGAGGCTGGAACTGAGATAATGCCATTGTGTAAGCAAGCCAAGTGACCTCTCCCTGAGCGGAGAGTCCAGAGGCTGGCGTCGGGAGCCCTGGCCCCCACCCATCCCCAGACTCCCCAGGCACGGGGTGGGGGACTCAGTGAAGGGACAGGGGGAGGAATGGAGAGAGGATGAGGGGGGGCTGAGGCGTGTCCCCTCTCCCCTCCACTCCTCTGGGTTGACTCTGAACCTCACCTTGTAGAGGAAATGTGGCTACGACTCCAGACTTTATGACTTCTTCCATCAAAAGCCAGGATTTCTCCCTCCCACACAGCGAGAGGGAGAGAGAGGTGGCCCGGGCACACTCATACCAACGCCCATGTCAACACACACACATGCAAACACACAGTCTCTCTTTCTCCACTCTCTGAGGATCGGAGGGGGAAAAACCTTATCAGGTCATCAGCGGTAAAATAGACGATGACAGTATTATAGTCCAGATCCTGGACCTCCATCCAAAACACCCTCCCACCAACCCCCAGAGGGTCACCCAGCGTGCTCTGGAGTCCCCGCTGGTGTCTGCACGGGGCCACAAAAAGGTTGCATAAGCATCTCTCATATTTCTGTCAACCCCTTTAGAGGTGTCACAGGGACCGTTACCCACAACGAGATGGGAACGCGCCGAGGAAAGATGGCAGGTTGAGGTCTGCTGGCTCTGATAAGAACCTGCATCAGACTGTGGGTGATGTTTGGGTTTCTGGCCACAAACAGGGCTTCATTCTCTGCCACATAAACATACACGTCTATTTGAGTTGCAACAGGTTGCTTTAACCTTTCCCTCTCATGTCACCATGCAAAACCAAGAAAACACATTCTAACACCTTTCTGTTGCTTGATCATGTCTTTCATAGAGATAACCAAGTTTATATTCTAACTAATGGCGGATTTTACCCACAAATATTGCATGAAATATGAAAAGTCCAAAAGGTTCACCCTAAACTCAAATTTAAATGTCACCTTATGTAGGCTCAGTAAAACATATTTGTTGAGACCAAATGCATTTTTGTAAAGTTAAATATCCTTATTTTAAACTTTTTAACTCAGAAAAAAGTTAATAAAGTAGCCTATACAATAAAGTTAAGTAAGTAAAATAATTGTATTGAGACATAGCCTACTAGTTTAGATATTTTAGGTAAAATGCACCTCAACGATTTATGTGAGCTGCATAATAGCTGACCACATAAAACGAATTTATGATTGTTTTAAATGTTTAATCATCACATGGCACTATTCCAACCATGTCCCTGTATTCTCATATTCCTAAAGAGAAAGATATGTGGGCATTTTGTTCCAGACTGTCTGTTTTCTTCATACATTTGATACTGAAAGGTAATTTAAATCAGTCAACTTAATCAGTCAGCTGTTTGTTTTGTTCATTAGCATCCCAGACTGACGTCTAGTCGGGGAAATACCGTGTATCCAAACTGACATTTGAACGTAGGCCTCATCACTTAACTATGTAATGGGTGTTTATTTAAGCTTGCTCTCCTCTTATTGATTTGACTCTTAGGTTGTCTTAATCCTCTATTGCCGTCTTTTATCTGCGCCTCTCATTAGACTGAAATCAAAGAACGTCTCCATCGAGACGATCAGTGCGTAAAAGTTGCGAATGAGGGGGCCATTATGTCCACGCGTAAACAAGATATGCAAGATTTTAACACAGTCACCCCACAATACACATACTGACGACCAAGTGGGTTGTTGTCTGAATATTAGTGTCAGTCTAATACACGGGGGAGAATTGAAAATGGACCAAATAAAACGTTATTGTGGGTTTTATCAGTCACACCTGTTTTCGATCATGGAGTAAAATCATGCACTTTTTTTTTTTTTAACTATGCACTAAAGCATAGTAATATATAGTTTCTTGCTATCAAAATCATATTAATCTAATTACTTGTTTTTCGGGTTTTGCATTTGTTTGAAATCTCACTGCGTCTCTCCTTAAAGGGTCTCTGCGCCTCAGACAAGGGTCGAAGGCGGGCTACTCCAACTTTTTTACACCTTTGTTGTGGGCACTCCCACCCCATGGTGATTGGCTGCCTGTGAGTTTATAGCGCAGCAGCCTTCACATCCAGCGCAGAGAACTCGGTACAGTTCAGTCCATGCGACTCCTGGAAGTGCTTGATGGATGGGACTAATTACTTTCCAACTCAAACGCAAAACAAAAACCCTTGTATAGTTTTTCTGTAGGTGGTTTTCAGTTGTAGTGTGTTGCTGCCCGGTGGCTCTCCAAATCCTCCCATCTGGACAGAGATGAGTAGTCCCGATGCGGGTTACGCCAGCGACGATCAGACCCAGGCAAGGTGTACGATGTCAGTCATGATGCCTGGAATGGGACACTGCCAGTGGGCCGACCCCCACAGTCCTCTCGGGGACACCAAAGTTAAAAGTGAGCCGTGCGCATCCAGCTCCGGGAGCCAGAACCGCGGCGGCAAGACTGAACCGCGGATCCGACGGCCCATGAACGCGTTTATGGTGTGGGCGAAGGATGAGCGCAAGAGACTGGCGCAGCAAAACCCGGACCTGCACAACGCGGAGCTGAGCAAAATGCTGGGTAAGTCACTTTTATTCCATCAATCTCGTGATATGTGCCAGATATCTTCAAGTTCAGTGTTATTATTCTTATTGGCTTTTGTAATTTAGGATACGTTATTTGAGTTTTATGTCAACTTTTATGGATATTCCACTCAAACAACAATTATTTCTCAATGAGTGCAGTGGTTGTTATGGCAGCAGGTGATGTCCCCATGTTATTAAAAGGGACTGAGTTAAGCTCCACATTTAACCTCAAAAACCTATCCCTGCCCCCTGAAATGGCAACAAGCTATTTTAGTGTGCATGGCCAGACTGTACAGTATCTGCTGACATATCATTGATGTGCACTCTCCTCTTGACCTGCAGGGAAATCATGGAAAGCCCTTCCTGTGACGGAGAAGCAGCCCTTTGTGGAGGAGGCCGAGCGGCTGAGGGTCCAGCACATGCAGGACCACCCCAACTACAAGTACCGGCCCCGGCGGCGGAAGCAGGTGAAGAGGATTAAGAGGCTGGACTCTGGCTTTCTTGTCCACGGTGTGTCCGATCATCAGGGCCCGTCCATGTCAGGGGACGGCAGGCTGTGCGTGGAGAGTCTGGGCCTGGGCTACCACGAGCACGGCTTCCAGCTTCCCCCGCAGCAGCTCAGCCACTACCGAGATGCTCAGGGTCTTGGGGGCCCCTCTTATGAGAGCTACAGCCTCCCTACGCCTGACACCTCTCCTCTGGACGCTGTGGAGTCAGACCTCATGTTCTTCCCTTCACATTCACAAGAGGACTGCCACATGATGCCTGCGTATGCTTACCATTCCCAGGCGGCAGAGTACCAGTCCCAGGACCCTCACTCTAACCACCATGGCAACCCCAGACACCCCTCCTCAGCTCCAGAGCAGCCCCCTTCCTACATGGGATGCCCTAACCCTCTGGCCATGTACTACACCCAGCACTGCAGTCCCAGCCAGGCCAAGCGGCACCCTGGTGGGGCAGGGCAGCTCTCCCCCCCTCCTGACTCCCACCCTCACTCAGCAGACAGCGTGGAGCAGATGCAGCACTCTGAGCTGCTGGCCGAGGTGGACCGCAGCGAGTTCGAGCAGTATTTGAGCTCCTCTTCGGCACGCGGGGACATGCCAGGCTTGCCGTACGGGACACACGAGGCCGGCATGCAGGGACCTGAAAGCCTCATATCATCGGTGCTGTCAGACGCCAGCACAGCTGTGTATTACTGTAGCTACAACAACTCTTAACCTCCTGCTGCAAGGACACTCGACCTGACCTCAAATCTCTGTAGCTAAATTTGAACAAATATGTTTTTTATTCTACTTGTCACTACTAGCCTGTCCTTCTAGGCCCCCTGACTGATGATTTTTTTTTAAATGCCACTTTGGAGAAAGCTGTTGTACTGTATCTGTGTAAGAATAAGCCATAGACCATTTCAAACACTGAACTTTTTTTCGTCCTTTTGCAGGGATATTAATTAATTTTGTGATAATAAGTATTGTACAGTCAATATTCTAAAGTTTATGTATATACTGAAGGTGTTTTTTATACTTTTTTTTGCACTTTTGACAAATAAATTTCGCAAATAGAATCATCCTCTCTTGTATTTATTATTTGAATTGTTTCTACATTTTGGAAAACATTCAATGACACTTACTTTCATATGTTTTCATAATTAATTTTGTTTATTTCATGTAGTTTACTTTCTAAATCAAAATCAGCTCAAAGGAAACGATTGGATTTTATATTGAAATTAAAGAACAAATACATTTTTCAGACGTGTTTTCACTCACCACAGCGTTGCCGTTCATTCAGTGTTACCTCTGTTGGTTTTTCCCACTTCCACATGGAGCATACATTGGCTCCCGGCAGCACCAGTTGCTCACCTGGAAGCGGGGCATCGGAGGGCCGCGACCCGGTTTCCTGGCCCAGTCAGAGTGGAGGTAATCTCAGGGTCCGTGTTACACATGGCGCCTTGTTTTCGCAGCATGGGAGAGCAGTTTATGCTCCGGACATCCTGTCTGAAAAATATTTAGTCTCTTCTGATTAATGGAAGCGGTCATTAAAATTCACTGTGTTGTACTACACCTCTTTTAACAATGGTGACACTTCATGTGGTGTATTTTCACAGCAACATGACACATAATTAAATCGAGCTATGGCATAGCAATGACATCAGGTTGTTATTTCAGTGCGTATACTAAATAATACAAACATCCACTAACTACAGTCTTTTTCTTTGTCATACATCAAATGTATCAAGTACAAATCTTTAAGAGATCAGATCAAACCTTGACGATAATTCATGGTATTTATAGCTGAAGAAGAGTCCCGTTTTATAAATAGTCTTTCCCTATTCTAAAAGGAAGAGGTTCTTCTCTCAGGGGTCATTCACCCTGACCTCTCGATCCATTTTTAGCACTACAGAGGAAACGTGTTCCAGAGGTGTATATATTCACGCGCTTTGTTCGTGCTGATGTTTGAAATATTCGTTTATGTAGGCGAAGAAGTGGTTCCACCTCGAGGTAAATATCTCTGGCTCTTCTTGTTGAATCTAAATAAATACATATGTATGTCCAAACAGCTAGCGTTTTCTGACTTCCACATACCTTTCTGAGTGTGTTCACCCTTAACACGAGTGAGCTGTTGTTACGTATTTACTTCCCTCGCACACAAACTAATATACCTTCAGGCCGTGCTGAGCAATCCGCTGTAATTGATGTGAATGTGTTTAAAAACTGTCTGCAGCTGAGTGGCAGGTTTATCCTCCCTGTTGTTACGGCTAATGGGTGCATAACAACAGGCTCAGGCCACGATCCCTGAGGCATCAGCAGAGTGGGTGGGGGTCACCTGTGCATACTTAGGGAGAGGCAGACCCTCCATGTCAGCCATGATATTATCTCCCCACGCTAACTGATCAGGGCTAATTGACGAGGAAGAGCTCACTGTTTAAGAAACAGGAAGGTGTTGTATTAAGTATGTTGGGAATTTTAACATGAGAAGTTTACTGCTGTGGGAGGAAAATTATCAAAAGTACATTTTGTTTCTCTCTTAAGGTGCTTAAGGTTTAATTTGTCATAAAAACAAAAAATATGTTAAATTAAATGCAGTATGGTTACTCTTAAGACAAGAAGGAAATATGAAGGTACTAGGTAAGGTTAAATGCAAGTTTAACTTTCAAATTATGCAAGCACCACATGCTCAAAATAAATACTAAAATAAATTAAAATCACAATTTATAAAACACACAAACATCGTATCAACACATACGTTTTTTAAGTTATTTCCACACGGATGAGGAAAATAACAATTCAAATGTGACTGCGGTATTTGTAGTATTTACATTTGCATTATTTAAGCTGTAGCACTGGTATGTTTTCAAGTAAAAGCAAAGAGTTCAGTCAGACTAGAGACAACAGTGTAATACTCATGAAATTTGGCCTCCCATGGTGTTCCTATTGCTGCCGTATTGTGTGTGTGTGTCCCGGGGCCTGGCTGCCAGCAGTCTGCAGAGAGCCACCCAGAGATTACAGCAGGACGGCCGGCTACATTAACACTGCAGCACTTAATCAAGGCACTGCCCTAATCTCATCTCAGGTAGCTACACACACACACACACACACACACACACACACACACACACACACACACACACACACACACACACACACACACACACACACACACACACACACACACACACACACACACACACACACACACACACACACACACACACACACACACACACACACACACACACACACACACACACACACACACACACAACCAATATCAGCTGTATTTGACCAATTTAGAGGCAAGCACAGTTCCCTCAGAGGGCTTATAAGTATGTATACAGTCATGCTAGCTGTGGTTTATGTGCTGTTTATCCTAAATAAACACTGATTGTACATCCTCTTTATTAACTTCTTTATTAACTGGACCCAGGTGCAAACAATTATCACTAATTGGTTTCTGTGTCTCCAAATATTAAGCCATTTCAAAAGAATGATTTTTAATTTGGATGCAGTTGAGAAAAGGGTTGTGTTGACTTAGGCAATAACAACAAAAGTGCAGGAAACATTAATCAAATAAAAAATGTTCTCCAGAACTCATTAATAAAATTAATTACTTAACATCTTCTAAAGCATGTATTGATGGCTGACTAGCATGTATAGCTGTATGTATTCTACAATCCTCCCATTAATGGATAGTAACTTATCTAAGGATAGGTAAATTCATTATTTATTATTAATAAGGCCACTCGTTAAAATGTAAAAATCCTTAAAAGAAAGTGGTGCCGTATTCTCTTAGGAATGCCAAATCTTTTTTTTCTACTTTTTCTTTTTATGATTGCGAATGTAAAATCAAAAAGGAATTTAAAGTCATCTCATCGGGCTTTGGGAATCTGAACGGTTTATTTTTAACTATATTTTATAATATTTTATAGACAATATTAATGATTGAACTTTGGAAAAAAGTTAATCATTAGTGAATATAGTGGTTCGTTAATGTCAACTGGGAAAAACAGGCATCTTAGCAAATAAGTCAATAGAACAAGTCTGATAATTCATTCATTCTATGCTGAAAGGTCAACAAAGCTTGACTCAAGTTTCTATTACAACAATGCTCATAATAAAACCACAAAATCTGTGTCTGTGTTTGGAGCGTGTTTGGTTTCATCATAAATGTCACCCAGTAACGCCCAAATAAAAATTGCTCTGTGCAAACTAATCGAGGTGAAGATTCCTTTGTCCAGTGTCAGAAAGACACGGGCTGCGAGGGCACAAACTGATTAAGTCATTGATAGTAGATTGCAAATACAGCATGTGAGACAGCTGCAGGAGAGGGTGTGTCTCTTCTCTAAAGCAGGGCTGGTTGCTCATAATCCCAGGCATATGCTGTCCCGCTCTGGCCTGATGGCTTTTATGGTCTCTGCCAGTCACACCATGGTCCAGTTGTGTTCCCACTATATATAGTGGATCCAGTCAATCTCAACTGCGCACTGTCCGTGACTCAATAGTTTATTTTTCTTGTGATTCCAGCCCTGCTTCTGTCACACATTAGGTTATAAATAGTTGTGTCGGGGGTTGATATATTCAACAGGTACCACCACTTTTTATGGCAAGTCCCAGCTGATGTGTTAAATTGACAGGGATTATTCACAAATGGTTTTATTTTTGAAGGCATGACTGCTTGGCTCGGTTACCTGAGGTGCAACATTTGCATTTTAAATTGGAAAAAAAAGTTGTTTATTAATTACTATTGCATCATATATTTAACTTAACTTTGAAGTTGCTAAAGGAAGCAAAAGAAATAGGTGAAAGGAAATCATTGAACCCCCATTTAATAAAACTGTAGAAAAGTGTAAAAGTAGATGCCGATGATAAAAAGGTCACAAATGAGTAGTATAAAAACAAAGAGATTATAAAAGGGTTTCCTGGTGCCAGTACATTTTTCAAGCTGGCAGACACATTTGTTCAGTCAGGAATTGACTCAGCGAGCTGAATCGACTCCAGGCCTCTCCTGATCAGCTCAGAGCTCTCCGTTCTTTTGTTTGAATCCCCTTGTGGCATTCAGGACCATTTTTAGCTCGTGTCAAGGCGAGTAGTGAGTATAAGATGACTACATCAGCAGTCAGTTTCCTCTCCACTGTGTTTTTCTTTGGGAGGCTGAAAGGTGTTGGCAGAAAGCAGCCCCACTTTGCTCACTAAGTCTTGTGTCCTCTTTGTACAGGATTCCCTGTTGGCTTTGGTCCTTCCCTTCTGAGTAAACGACGTGTAGTCAAAGGAAAGTGAGCAATGTTTTTTAGCACCAAAGAACACTGTGTAGCCTACTCTGACTAACTAGACATCCTAAATTACTAACTTAAGTTTGTCACAGCAGTTTTATAAATTGGGGGGGGGGGGGAAGCAAAAACTTTGAGTGTAAAGATCGTTTTGACTTTAACATAAAATAACAAAATACAAAAATATATTTAAACCATCTCTAAAGCATGAACACCACTGAGACCGTCTGAAAAGTAGTTAAGAAGAAAAGTTGGAATACTTTGCTAAGCTAGGAGCAGAGGGAAAATGTTTGGCATAAAAGACATGCAAAACTGAAATAGCTAGCTCAAGTAGCATGAGGGAAACTGGTGAAATAACTAAAAGTAGCATAAAGATGAAACAGATGAAATAGATAAACTTTTTGAATAGGTTGAGCTAAAAACTTTTTAAAACTAGATTATAATACATGATGAAGCAGGCTAGTTTAAAAACAGATACAAAGTTGAAATAGTTCGCCTAAACTTAAGTATAAAACAGATGAATTAGTTAGCTAAAGTAATGAAAACACATGGAATTATTAGCTAATGGATATTAGCTAAAATTCAATGATTGAAGACTTTGATTAAGGTGACAAAGCCAGCAAAAAACAAAATGTAGGCTAATGGGTAGCCTATACTTGAATGAGCTACTCAGCTAAAGAAGCCTAACAGATAGGCTAAGTGGTTGAACAAATAAATAATTATATGTAGGCCTACTGGCTAAAATAATGACTAAACAGTTTAAATGTATAGTTAGCTAAAAATAAATAGATAAATGGTTCAACTATGTTGGTGTGAATAATTCACAGCATGTTAGACAACAACATTTGCAAACAAGTTATTTATTTGATTAAAGGTTAGGCCCTAGGTGACAAAAATAATTAAATGAATGACATTTAATTTGAAGCTCAGCTGATGTGCAGTTCACAAGATAAATATGGACCATTGTCTCTTTATGTCTTTTTTATTTTTGTGGATCTTTGAATCCACAGTGCACCTGTTTTCACTTCCTCGTTCCGATGACTTCTGTTTGCTCCATCCATGAAAGATTGTCTGGGAACATCCTCTGTCCGAGAGGAAACCATGCTCTGTGAAATTCACACCATTTTGGGAATCACCGGTTGGACTTCCTAAAAAATAAAAATACATAAAAATATGGTCTAAATTAAGGGAGGAGAGGGCAAAGTGTCATGACCCAGGTCAACTACCCTTTGTTGTCTCTTTGTGTGTGTTCTGTGTGTGTGTTCTGTGTTCTCTGTGTGTGTGTGTGTGTGTGTGTGTGTGTGGGTGTGTGTGTGTGTGTGTGTGTGTTCTGTGTTCTCTCTGTGTGTGTGTGTGTGTGTGTGTGTGTGTGTGTGTGTGTGTGTGTGTGTGTGTGTGTGTGTGTGTGTGTGTGTGTGTGTGTGTTCTGTGTTCTCTGTGTGTGTGTGTGTGTGTGTGTGTGTGTGTGTGTGTGTGTGTGTGTGTGTGTGTGTGTGTGTGTGTGTGTGTTCTCTGTGTGTGTGTTCTCTGTGTGTGTGTGTGTGTGTGTGTGTGTGTGTGTGTGTGTGTGTGTGTGTGTGTGTGTGTGTGTGTGTGTGTGAGGGAGCGTGAGTTTCGTGTGTGAGCAGCTGATACATTGTTTTCCTCATTAAATGAACTTGACAACTATATTTGCTGTTTTTCAAACTAGTTAATGAAGTTGACCTATTCACCATATTTGTTTGAATTGTTTGCTATTATTTGAATTTAAATTGAATGGTTTTTTTTATATTTTGTTGTTCAAATTTTCTTTCCACCTTTTGTTCAAGATACCATGTTTGATACTGGATCATGGAAGATTTCCAAGACTTATTTGTAGATATTTATTTAATGTACTGTATTTTTGACACACTTTTGTATTATATGGCACCTTCTTAATTAAAACAAAAAACAAAAAAAGCATACCATTTTAAATGAACCTGATTTACCTGACAGTTTTATGATTATTTATGTGTTTCGGACTCAAAATATGTTTTAACACCCTCTGTTTGAAGCCGGGACAAATGTCTAGACAATGTTTGATATTTTTCTTTTTCAATAATACAATCAGTCTGAAAGCTGTCTCTTACACAGGAAGTGTATTTGTGCTCATGTTGTTGGATTATGAGCTTCAAACAAATATCAAACAGGTTACCACTGAAATAGCAAACAGTCCACTTCCAGTTCCCCAAAAGCTGACGGTGTTCCTCCCACTGCAGCTCCTGTCGCCTCTCTGAAGACCAGTTTGTCCCATCAGGTCTGTACAACCTGTAACACTCACAAAACATTTTAATTTCCAAAAAATGAAATTCTAACTTAATGTCCTTAATTTCAAAGTTGCTGGAATGGTTGTGTTTCCCAGATACAAACCATTGGTTGTGATGTCAGTTGTTACCACCAGGGGTCAGCTGTGCACAGGACTACAGGAAGCTTACTGTGAAGTTCAATCTTTGGTTCTGTAAAAAAAGTCATATTTGAAAAAGTTATGGATTATGTGGTAACTTTAAGAAATACAATAACATTATTTATCTGTTTAAATTGATATGAAAAGTATTTGTATCTCTTTACACAATCAATGAAACCATTACATTTTGTTTTTGTTTGGCAGGTGCAAAACATTTAGCAGTTTTAATTATTTAATTAAGTTTTAATTATTTAATTAAGTATTGAATTATTAGTGTGTAATAGCAAGGTCATTCATGATTTCTTAAATGTTAATTTATTAATTAAATATAGGATTATAATCTGTCACATTTATAATAACTCTGATTAATCAACTACCAAATTTGAGTAACTTTCTTTCTTGCATTATTACATAACCTCTCCTCATGTAAAACGATGGTTCTTTTCTGGAATGGATTATTGAACTCTGGGAATCTCACATGGCAACCCTTTCACAGTAAAGGCCCTGATTACTTTTGGTTAACCTTCATTTGGGTAGCTACAGTACGTGCTGCTTCAGTGTGAGGCCATGTGATCCTGCTGTGAGGCAGTATGGATCCAGGTGAGGTGATTTGGCTCAGTAATCCCAAACGGAACTCCTGCTGTGGTCAGGCACAGTTGGGTATTTCAAGACATGTCATGAAAACGTTTTGTTATGGTCCGCTGTAAGTCCTCTCAACCATGTGACAACTATCATAATTACATAATGGGTCATAATATCTCATAATAAAATGTCATAACTGGAAATAATGTAATCAAGTCATCAAATAAGCAATGTTTCAGCACAAAACATAATTCTAATTTAAATATCAATAATTCTTTAGAAAACAATTACAAGAATAATAATAATATTTCTAACGCTTCAGATGGATAAGACCTTTTTAAAACAGCCTAACAAAATAGCCAGGCTTACTTCATAATAAGGGACCATTTTTTCTGTCTTTTGCTTTATAAACTGGGACGTTGAACCCATTACTGATTAAATTACTGTGCAGTAAAAATGATTTATTTTCCTATTACATAGTGATTTCTTATTTTTCCTGCAGAGATCCTCTCCAGAGTTACTACTTTATTCATATTATATTCAGAGGGGTGTGAGTATGTGTGTGTTCAGTATCAGGGGGGCATGTGTACTCGGGCTGCTTATAAATGATTATCTGATGACAATTACTGCTTGATCTGCGGTGAGGACGGTAGGCAATATTTCTAACTGTTTGAAGTCTGTATTGATTGGGTTTTATACAACTCTTCTTTCTTTAGTCTTACAAAGGGGCTAGTTGATGGAATTGTAGACCCAAGTCCTCTTACAATGTTGTTATTTGACATACTTTAGCGATACTAAATGTTGTAAAAATGAGGGGGAGGTTATGGCTGACAAGTTCATAAATACATTATTTTATTGTTTATAGTAGAAATGCTGTGCTCATGGGAAGACAGACAAAATAACTACAACCAAGGAAACTAAAGAAGATTAAAGTACCTCACATGATGTAGGAGTAAGAATGGGCAGATACATCCTAATGCACCAATATCAGAAATGCAAGTATAAATACAGCTCTTGCATGGAAACAGGAAACAATTTGAGACCTAAAGACATTCATATTTTAATGGAATGAAAGCATCCAGTTCTTCCTCAATGTAATGCCCATTTCTCTCAGACATTGAAAGAAGCTTCAAGCTATTCTTGTGCATGATATCTGATTTGGCCGTAACTGTAGATCAATCAGTGTTACTTTCTTTTTTAGGGAAAGTATAAACAGAGAATTTCCTTAAAACAACTATGACGGGTACTTCCACCCCTGCCGAATTCCCTTCCATTATATCCATACAATAGACTGCATCTCCATTAAAATTGATGAAGGCTCTAACCTTTGAGTGAACCCTGGTCTTTAACAGCCCACAGAGACAAGTCAAACTCACATTCACTACATCCTCTGGTTGTCGGTTTGAGCAGGAGTCAAGGCCAGCTCAATATCTCTTTATCTTGGCTCTGTGTAACGCAGCCAGTGTATGAAGAAGAAGACAGAGGGGAAAAAGGACTACGTGCACATTCCTTGTATAAATGCCCACGGTTAAATGTGTGTATATAAATGTTCATTGTAGGCATGTGTGCAGCGTCTGGAAAGTCCATTTGTGTTCTGGTCAGGATGCCAGTGTCTCACACAGGGAGGCCGTCTGTCTCGCCCTCTCCACTGCACTGCACTCATGACTGACCCTTAATCAGAGGAAGGTTGTCTGATGGGAGCAGAGACGGATAAATCACTCCTCACCCTGGGCTGCTATCTGGGACGCGCGTAGCCAGGTTGTCCCGTCAGCGGACTGGCCCTCCGCCCGGGGCCCTCCAAAGCTAACAGCCATGCGGTATGGAGCCCTTTGGTGAGGATGAGGACCCTGCCTGCCACGGCCCTCTGGAGAATAATAGGCCACATTCTGTGCATATCAGTACTTATATTGCTGCTGAGAAGCTTTGCTGTGTAGGCATATACTTTTCTAATCTGCCAATGTGTTTCTTCTTTCTTTCCTTTATGTCGGTTTCTTTCTGTACACAGTGTATTGCTCATGTTGCTTCTCTGGTGTTGAGAATGTTCTGTGTTTTGTGGGAGTTTCTTTTTCTTTAAACTATGTAACCAAAAATGCCAAGATAAAAAGGAGGTACACAGACACTACTCTGGTTGAATAAGGGTTAAAAACACAAAGAAAAACGAAAAAAGCAATTAACTTACATGTTAGTAACTTAAAGTTGCAATAGCAAAATCTAAAAACCCTCATTTAAGCTTCACATAAAGCATGTGTGAAATTCACTTAAAGTACTTATGTAAAATATATTCAAAGTATTGAAAAGTAAAATTAGGAATTATGAAAATGTTGGCCTCATTTACTAATTTAAATGGTAATAACAGTTAAGAGCGAACTGTCTAATTGCTTAGAAAATAATGTTCTATAACAGTCGAATAATTGAATTAACTTATTTAATTAAAATAAGGGCTAATACATCTTAAAAAACATACAACCTTACAGCCTTGTTGTTTATAAAAAAGGCATACAAAATCAGAATTAAAAAAGTTCAATAAATGTAGCTCTGTGTTTATTGTATCAATCTATCTGTGTTTATCTTTCCAAGATTGCCAAGGGATTCTATGTTTTAAAAAAGTATGAAGTACCCGCAAAAGGCACTACAAAATGTATTCCACCGCTGTCTGCAACATATTTTTTCATGTTTGCAATTGAACAATTAAAGCTGATACTGATAAGAGAAGAAAAAATGATATGAAAACAATCACCAAGCCTCTGATTGTAATTGTTAAGAATTATGGCAAGTTTGAGCACAGCCTAATGAAATAATTGTCATATCAGTGAATGAGTGGGAGTGCGGAGTGATTTACTGCACAGAGGAGCGTGCTTATCTCTCCCTCTGTCCCATGCAGGAAACACTGGGATGTCACCAGGCAGATTAAAAGCTTGGCACAGCTGATACGGAGCGCTCAAAATGGATGGGGTGGGGACCTCCTGACTGCTGTGTGAAGGGGTTTTGGAGGGGAGGGGACAGGCGGTGGTGTGACCTTACAGTTTGAGTCCTGTTTGGCAAGGATTCATTCAAAATCTGGGAATTCCAGTGGAAGTTAATGTCACATGAATGGAAATTTGAATAGTAAGCATACCTTTCCCTCCACGTCTGCCAACTTTTTATTAGACTGCCCTCAAAGGGGAAATGGAATCTATCAAACTTATTGTGTGTGTTTAAAAATTCAGACAGAATAGGAAATTTGATGCCTGTAAAAGAGATAATATTTGCAGGATCAGCTGCCTGGCTTTTAATTAAAGTGAATGTTTAAAATTGCTGTTGTTCGGAGTGCAGCTGTATCACTTATAATTGAATTCCTGACAGCTGAAATGCTTGGAATCTTAAGCAGTTCAATGGCTTCAAAAACTAGCTCAACCTTTCATTTCAGACAAGAGGCTAAACGTAGCATCATCATCAAAGCAAACTGCTGTATTTTCTTTATCCCACCCATATTTCTGCTCGTAACAGAAGCACTCTTTGCCTCTCGAATTGAAGCAATATATGTAGAGAGGTGTTTGATGGGAACACACACAGACAGATCTGGAGTAGCAGCTGCATAGAGGACGCTAGGCCAAATATAGAAAGGGGACAAGGGCCAAAACATATCACACATTTTTTCCCATTAACAGCATAGGTTTCAATCTAACTTGGCGCCAATTAGTTGCAGTATAGGCGCATGGACTTAAAAATAGAGTGTGTGGCAGGGGTGGCAATGCAGCCGGAACGCAGAGACAGATATCTCTGTCATGGTGGCGTGTGATTTCACGTGTAATCATGTGAAGGAAAAATAACAGTATTCATATCACCAGCTGGTTCGTTATAACACTGTGACGTGAAAGGTTATGTGACAAATGGAGCTTCAGACATGTGTTGCTATTACCTGTCGTGCTGCTTTGAGAGCCAGGCTTCAGCTCAAACTATTTTCGGACTGATTCGAGTATGTTTGGCAGGATCTGTGCCGCTGTATCAGTGCGACCAGACTTTTTCACCCGCTTGGTTTCAACATTTGCTTGTCTCTTATCTCTGAGGGCTGGAATGAGGGGCATGCAGGCTTCAGGCCTACCTGTTTACTCTGAGGGCTTCCTCCATTGTCCCCCCCCCACCCAGCTTCCTTTGACGGATTTTTCACATTTTTGTGCTCGTTGTTGTTTTGGGAACAGGTCATGGTCTAGGCACATAGGAACCTCCTGTGGCATTCCAGAATCCCTGTCTGGTCGGGCTCAGCAGGAATTCTTTCCTACAGCACATATTGTCTCTTTCATACACACCTGGGGTATTTTTACAACTGTTAACTAAAGTGTCATCACTTTGTCCTTTTATACTGCGCTGAAACACGATCACTTTTATATATTCCTTTGATTCCTTCACTTCAGCCCCAGGTTTACTTTGGAATGAATTCATCCCTTGTCAGCTAATCCCTTTCCCTACAGAAATAGATTCAGTTCAGTCCAGTTTTGGTGTCTGTTATGCAACTCCTAATAGTTCATGGTTAAGCATATACATGAGCGGCTAATGCCCTCAGTAATACGCTTCAACCTAATCTACTGGACCCCACTACGCTGCTTAACCTAATTGTATTTTTAGAACTATTTTTTTACATGTGTATTTCTGTATGGACTATAAAGGATGCCACATGTGTTTGCTAATAAGGGAATGTATTTTTAAATGTGTTATTTCAAACTAACACGCCTTGTACAGATCACACAGGGTCAAAGACAAAACAATTCCATGATATATCTTCATGATTGATACTCTGTGTTAAGAGGTAACAAGATGCATGTTTACCCCTTTTATTGGAAACAAATGCTCTTCCCTTTATGGTCCTGCGAATGGAGAGCTCTTTAATCCTTATTATCTAAAGAAGCCGTCAATGGAATTACTACCCTGCACGAATATTACAACTGGACACCATTTTACCATCTGCTGCCACTGGTGGAGAAAACCCTGTTCTACAAGTACAAAAACACTACAATCGGATTTGTTATACTGTATAACTGATATAACTTCATTTAGTTTCACTTGAATTTATTTGATCTAATTATAAAAGGAACATTACGATATTTTTGTTTTCTTATTGTTTTGTTTGAGCAAAATTGACAATATATTCCCAGGGGAGAGCCTTTATAAAGTTGTGTTTCAGGTCTGTTTAACATATGAAACATAGAATGCATACTTCTCAGGTCCTGACACCACCTCTACTGTATGTCCTGCTATGACAGCTCTACATGCACCTGTGTCACACACCTTTCTGAAGAGGATTTACAAGCAATGCACTTGCAGGGGGGATTAACTTTGCACAAAGATTAAGCAAATTACCCAGGATGGTGTCTCCAGAAATAAACTGTTGCTGTGCAGTTATCTTAACAGCAGTCACCATGTAGAACACGGAAAAGCTTTTCATGGATTCTTTCAAAACGGTTGGGAATTTTACAATGCCGGAGTAGGTGAGTGTACGTTTGAATCTATGATTTTTTGTGGTATTTATTTGCTTGTTTACTGCCTCCAGTTATAATCTGTATTATGTGTAACCCTTGCAGCGGTCATCTCATGAGCGTAGATCGCAACAAAATAATGTTTCCAATTGATTTTGTCTCCAACAATTTTTCCAATATTGCAATATTGTCCTTCCTACTTATAAAAAAGAATATTATACATTTTTATTAACAGAAAATACAGCATAACTTGTACTGCTCAAACTACAAATACTAAATAATACATTTTAATACATTTTACTAACTTTTTAAGTGACTATTACAATGACCGATTAGCAATTTAAATAAAATAAAATAAAAATGGTTTGCAATTTAGCACTGATGCACTTTTTTCACATGAGCTGTACACTATATAGCAATTCAATATTCAAAAAGTTGTGATGGATTAATTTGAAGTGCATCAGAGATGTTATACAACATAGGGTTACAGTTTGAATTGATATTTGTATATATGCACTTTATATATTAAAAGTAAAACACTAACATGTGGTTTAGCATATTTCTCTTAGCATAAGAGGGAAAAAAAGAAGCTAGTACAATAATTAGTCTAACGTGTATCGCGTGTTATAGTGCTACAACCCGGGTAATCAAATAATTAAAGATGGCGTTCACGTGGCATGATTCCCAGAATTAGGGTGATTTACCTAATGGCCACTGTGAAGTAAACAACATATGCTAGCCGGAAGTTTCACTTGTTTACGCACATCATTAAAGTTGTGGTGTTATGTTATGTGTGTGTCTGACCGAGAGACAATCATTTTTTTCATAGATTTCCTGAAGTCTTCTGTTATTGAATGTTGTGATGATTTGTTGTGCATCACTGGAAACTGAACAAAAATAGATATAAAGATATTTGTTTACTCTTTACCACATTACTTAACGTGCTAGAGCAACTTGATAAACCTTTTGCAGTACTTAACTATAGATTATTGGCAAAAAGCTTTTCTATAAAATCAAATCATTTCCTACAATGGGAAGTGAAAGAAACAGATTCCTTACCTCTATTTCGCTCCCCTTCCAGCTGATCGGCCATTATGAGCGAGATGGGGTTTCCGAGGGTCCCCCCTGAACAGTCATCGGGGAGTGGGCACTCCTTTGGCACCCCACGCCATGCGAGAGTCATTGACCCCATCCTATCAAAGAGGGTCTGCTTTTACAAAAGTGGAGACCCTCAGTTCAATGGCCTGCGCATGGTCATCAACAACCGCACCTTTAAAACATTTGACGCTCTTCTGGACAGTCTCTCTAAAAAGGTTCCCCTGCCGTTTGGGGTGAGGAACATCACCACTCCTCGGGGGGTTCATGCAGTCCATACTTTGGATGAACTGGAGGATGGAAAATCCTACATCTGCTCCGATAACCGTAAGGTCAAACCGTTCAACCTGGCATTGGCCAGGAAGAAGCCGCTGCCATGGTACAACGCAAGGCCTGTTAGTTCCCGCCGCCGGACCGTCCAGCAGGCCAGGTCTTTCCCCGGGAAGAACCTCCAGAAGCATGAGCAAGTGTTTATGCGCACCCCAAAGAAGCTACTGGTTTTTTGCAATGGGGACCCCACTGTTAAACACACAGTGGTGCTTCACAAGAGGACTACACCATCCTTTGAGTCCATCCTGGATTATATTTCAGAGCTGGTACAGTACCAAGTGGCAAAATTGCACACAGCTGATGGAAGACGAGTGAGTGACTCCTATATGTCCATACAATTCATTTCTAAGGAGAAAATAGCACTATGACAACTTACTAGAAGTACATATAAATAATACACATAACATATTTCATTTCCCTTTTAAAACAGGAACAGTATACCCTCCTCTTGAGGAACCACAACCATATTATTACATAACTGTTTTTTTGAAAACGGATATGTAAGCAGATATCTTTGTAGCATTTAACTTGAGACATTACGATGCTAATATATACGTTTTATGTTCCGGTGAGTTCATTGCTGTTCCATAGAGAACTGGCTTGAACCTGTTGAACCAGTTATAACTGTCACAAGGAGAGAAAGTGTTAATCTTCTTTAGCAACTCACCCTAATACGTACTGAAGCATTCTGGGATACTGCACTGTAAGGCTTAAGGTCATGGATGTCATGTCAATTCAGAGCAGGGTGGTATTGCAAGGTGCCATTTGAACAAGCACTACATTTAATTAAGATTTGTCACACATACACTGCATGCAATTAGCAATTAAGTCACTCCTTATCAGATGTACATTCAAGTTTTTCATTCTAGTGCTAAAAAAGTGTTCTTTCTGCAGGTGGATGATCTTCCAGGCTTGATATTGTGCTCTGGGACTGTAGTGGCTGTAGGCAGGGAGCCATTCAGGCATGCAAACTACAATGAACAGAAATCACCAGGTTCAACAATGCTGCCTGCCAAAAGAGTGGGTTCAAGAAGACTAAGGGCTTTAAAACGTAAGTTTAGAATTGTTTTATTTTCTAAGCAATTATTTTACTTAGGTTTTAAGAATATTTATTCCATTGATGCAAACATACAGTGTGTCTGCAGTAATCTACTTGCTCTCATTGGATGAAGCCTGAAAGTGCTGAGGCCATGACATTATGTGTAGCACTGTGGATTACTTACATACACTGTCAACTCGGCTATTGCTCTTCATCAGCTGTGAAATGTTGTACTCACTTTTAAATGTTTCTTTTTTTCCCTTCTCTTTCTTCTCCTTCATGCTTCTTGGCTTCCTCTCCAACTGCCTACCAATCCTCTTCAATCATTGCCCTAAATCTTTGGATATTTCACAACATGAACCTTTTTTGTACACATATCATTTATTTGAATCAAAAGGTAAAAAGAAGTCCCTATCATGCACTTCAAAATCAAGAACTTTCTCCTCCTCATCCGAGAAGTACATCGTGAATCGGATTCATAACTCCATTGCAGGAAGTTCATACGACCTAGCTAGTCACTCATTGGAGTTGGAGTCAAGTCGTATGCTGGAATCAGTACCAGAAACACCTGAAGGGCATGAAAGCGTCCTGCCCTCGGAGGACGACATTGAAAAGTCCTTTCGTGTGAACCAAGATGGTAGCATGACAGTGGAGATGAAAGTGCGCCTGACAATCAAGGAAGAGGAAACCATCCATTGGACGACCACTCTGTCACGCTCAGCTGTAGCCAATCAGCTTAATGAGACCTGTTTGCCCGAGCTTGATGCAGAGCGGGAGATCAGCTCAGCAAAACCAAACTCACAGGAATTACAAAGCACTGCTGCCTCCACCGATACCATCAACAAGGACAGACCTCATGATAACAATGACGATAATCCTCCATCACTGTGCAATGGAGCTTTCAGTGAGAGTGGCAGAGAAGAGGACGATACCAAAGTACACAGGGAGGTGGTGTCCCCTAGGAGTACTTCTACACCAGAGCGGAAGCAAATGAGAAAAAAGCAAACATCTCTGGAGAGTATACAATTATTGACGGCAGAGGGGATTCGGGAAGATATGGTCGGTTCCTACTCCTTCAGAGAGCAGATGGAAAATGGGGCCATGACAGAGCAGTACTGCATGGTCAAACAGAGTAGCAGTAGACCAGTGCCCAAACCTAGAATAATTAGCTCTTTCGATGGCAACAGCAGAAATGTGTCCACCTTCAAATCAACAGGTCTGATGTCTGAAATCCTGCAGATTGAATCCAACGAAGAGGAGGTCCAGGAAACCGTCCTACATGTATATGAACAGCAGACCTACCAGGAAAGTTTATTTGCAAACCATAGTTCACAAGGAACTGCTTCTGGGGTTCCTCTTTGCAGGCTAGCTACTTCAGACACTGGACAGCTCTCTTCCAATAATGAGTGTGAACTCCAGCTCTGGGGGACATTATCAGCTTCTGAGTCAATAAGCATGTTGAGAAATGAGAGTCAGTCCGTCAATTCTGATTTAACTTCGCCTTCACTCAAGACTGGTGCAATTCAGAAAAGAAATGCTCAACAACGTTTCAAAAAGCCCACGAAAAGCAAGAAGCCCCAACAACGAGAGGCCAATAAAGATAAGAGGGTATCCACAAAACCAAAAGTCATGAAGAAACGTGTTTTTAGGCTTATGTCACCAGGGAAAAGACAACAAAATAATTCTACAGGAGCAACTGATAAAAGTAATAAAGCTAAAACATTTTCTAGTGCTGGACTCCTTAAGAGAATATATGGGAAAAGATCAAAAACACCTAAAAGCATGATAAAGCTCAAAAAGGTACCAAAACAAGATGGAGAAGGGGGTTGTGCAAGAAATAGCTCACAACAATCGGAGAACACAATGAAATGTATTCGAGAAGACCAAAACATACCATCTTCATTGAAAGATACTTCTTTGGAGACAGCTGATTTAGAAAAAAGCCACATGACTGTTTCTACAAATGAAGCCAGCCAAACTAGGGGAATACTGACACGACAGACATCAATGCATCAAGGGAAAAAGAACAAAAACGAGTCATATGATGTCAGCAAACACACATCTTTGCCTGCTTTTAACTCATCCAGTTCTATTACTAATGAATATGTGGAAAACTGGCTGGAGAAAGCCCATCTTAACCCCACGGACTATCCAGAAGAGGACAGTAAAAGCATAGAAGCAGTAACCCCTATACAAACACAAAACAGCAGGGATGAGGAGTTTGAGAATGGGAATGGCTTGACGATTGTGGCGGAGGAGGTTAAGTGTTTGGAAGAAAAAATACAATCATGTCCAACAGTCAAAAATGACAAACTGCCTGTGAATGGGTTAAGAGGTTCTGTCAAACAAAGGATCCAGTCTTTTGAAATTAAAGCATCGAGCCCATCAATGGAGAAATCCACACAAAATGCGCAAAATGTCCGTAGTCATACCACCACAAACACAGACAACTGCAACAGTTTAGCTGAGGTTAATACAGAACCAACAATTCCGCGTTGGAATCATATCTGTTCTGAAAAAAATCCACCAACTAATGAAACATCCAGGGAAATGCCATCAGTGAGCAAACTGGAAAATAAATCAAGTCCAATCCAAATCCCACCTATAAAAGAATCATCTTACAATAGTCTTTCAATGGAGCTACCACCCCCACCACCACCAGCTGAAGATACAGAGCTATCAAACACTGAATATTGTGGGATGGATGCATCCTCATTGCCCAGCAGCCCATTAGACAGGCTCTCATCAGAGAGCAGTCAAATGTCAGATAATCTAACATTATCCACCAGTCCTACATCTGACAAGACCATATCACCAACCAACCACATCATGGAAATGACAACATCAATTCAGACTGACATTCCTTCAACGGAGAGGAATGCACCATTAACAAGAGCTCCATCCATTAAAAGGGCCCCTTTGGTCAGTAATGTATCTCTTGACAGAAAAATGTCTATCAGAAAGGCTGGTCTAGATAAATATACTTTATGCAGTAATGCCACTTCAGAAACAAACACACCATCTTCTCCTGTCCACACAGTGTGCAATGATGTACTGCCAAATGGTATCCTTTTAACAGGGACACCACAAACAAAGGAATCACCATTAGAAGAGACACACAGTTCAAACAGCATCTTACATTGTGAAAGTAGTCAGTCATGGTATACTACTATAACGCCTACTAGTTCAAAATCTGAAGAAAGGATGTCATCAGCCAGTATTTCATCATGTGACACCCCAACACCAAGTGATTTTCCATTGGAAGAGACAATAAGGGAGAAAAACAATTTTTTTACCAAAAAAGAGGCATCATCACCAAGCACCTTGGTGAAAAAACATGTGACAATTCCATCTCCAGCAAGCAGTCCATCTCTAGAGAGAAACTGCCAAAACAAGAAGTCTCCAAAATTGACATCATTGCAACGCCATATTCCAGATAAAACAATGTCTCCAAATATTGGAATGCAAAGACATGGATCGCCAAAAGCTAGCCCCTCCACTATCAGAAAGCTTTATACACCTAGATCACAAAAGAGAATGTCTCCATATTCTCAGTCTTTGGACGTTGCGTCACCATCTGTCAGACACAAGTCAAGTGAGAACGTGCTTTCAAGAAATCTCTCCTCAGACAGTGCATCAGAGCCAAAAGATAATACACTAAAGCAAACAACACACCACAGAAAGCATCTCTCAACAGTAAAATCAACCTCTGAAATGGACAAAACACTAACTTGTGACAAACGTAAGCCTTTGGAAGCTGATCAGACGGATGACAATAAGGGGACAAATGACATTACAACATCAGATGAAGAGAAATCCATAACACAAATAATGTCCCCGCCATTACACATGGCAAATCAGCCAAACATGAAACCTGTGCTTGAAAAGATTTGCTACTCAATAAAGTCCATTAGACAGATTACACAGAACAACCGTCGATCATGTCTGGAAAAGTCCAACAGCCTGCCTGACTTCTCTTCTCATGTAGCCTCAACATTTGGCTCATCCACTAAAGCTCTCCTTGCTTTCTTGTCCGTCATGACCCTAAAGGAAGGCATGGCTAACCTTGATATGGTCGAGCTGAATGCAAACAGCGTAAGCTGTGCAGAAGCTTTAAAAATGATTGATTCTCTCAGAGAAATTGCCAGCATTGAGGACTCCAATGAGTTACAAGTTAGTTTGTCCAATTTACAGCAGTCTGCCTCGAAGCAGCTACTTCAAAGTTGGCAGGGCTTTCAGGAACTCAAATGCAAGAGCCACAGCGAAACACCGATTTATTCAGAAGACGGACATGCCACCCAGGCTGGTCCAGAAAAAGACTGTGGCATTGATGAAAATGTAATTGATGAGATTGTGGATACTCTTGGCATACCTGATCAACTCAAGGAGGAATTGGACTCTCTTTCAATAATTGTCAAAAGGGACAATGAAGAAGAGATAGAAGTGGAACCAAAAGACAACATTAAGGCCAAGATATCCCAATTCTCCACAGGCGATGGTGTTGGTGTAAGGACTGTTGCTCAAGATGAGAAAGTTAAGGTTGATGTGGGCTCCATTATTAGAACATTCACAGACATTGCCCAGCCAAAACAGTCCAACACAGTCAGGATCACTAAAGAAACCAAAGACAATGCTAGCCAATATGGGCAGGATGGTGCGGCTCCATGTCCACCAACTGAACCCAATGATAAAGAGATACCAAATGAAAGGCAGCCATCAGTGCTTGTTAAAGATAACTGGGAGCAAGGCCACAAGGAAGACAAATCAAACCAAGAAAGGGATCAAACTCATGAAGTAGTCAGCCACAAGCAGAGTTTTGAAGAAGATAGTTGTACATTCGAGCTGGAGGAGCAAGACAAGGTTAATCAGATGAGGATGTACAGTGAAGAGAGTTTCCCTGAGAACGAGCTTAGCCATTATGACGAGTCAGGTTCAGATGAAGAAGGGCAGAGCATGTCAAGTGCCATTAAAGATTTAGAGGCGACTGTGAGCTGTGAGCAGAGTGCATCGAGCTCAGAGTCAGCTGAGCAACATAGTTCAGAAGAGGAACAAGAAGTTGAATGTGAGGGGATACTAAATGAGAACTTGAACCATTCTGAGGAGGAGGAGGAGGAGGAGGAGGAGGTGGTGAAGCAACCAAGCCCGGATTACGATGTTGAAGTAAGAGGGGAAGAAATTATTTCCAGTCCAGATAGCCAACACAAGTCCATATCAGAGGAAGA
This sequence comes from Notothenia rossii, assembly GCF_949606895.1. Lineage (NCBI taxonomy): Eukaryota > Metazoa > Chordata > Actinopteri > Perciformes > Nototheniidae > Notothenia > Notothenia rossii. The sequence continues at coordinate 16,622,036 of NC_136911.1, read as the reverse complement.
GGAATCGGAGATCGGATGTCAAGCAGGCTCTACAGGACCGAATGTCAGTTTTGATGAAAGCACATTCAACTCAGATGTTGATGATCCGTGTTCAGAGGAAGAGGAGCAAGAGGTTGAATGTACGAAACTACAGGTTATCATTGAGGAAAATGTGTCTGGCAACGAGGCTGAGGAGGAAGAATACCTTGATGATCTTCCAGTTCAGAGGGAGTTAAAGGATTTGATTGCAGAGACAGAGGAGAACGAGGTCAGCTCAGACGATGAGGACCGACACGAAACACAAATATGTGATGAGATTAGTCTAAGAAACTTGATAGAAAATCAGGATTCATATGCCAATAGCAGTTTGATTAATTCTCACAATTTAACAAAGAGTTATGGATTCAATGCGGGTGAAGATAGTGGGAATGACCACAGCAGCTGTGAAGAACATATAGAAGTAGATCAACCAAAGGTCGATGATGGACAGATCGACTGCTTGAATAAATCATTATTAAGCTTCGATGTAAGAGAAGAAAAAGAGGCCAATATGGACAGATATAAGGAAGCTCCTGAATTGACAACAAAGTGTAAAGTAACAACAAATGAAAAGGCCGTGGACAAACTCAAGCATCAATTTGAAGAATTCATATCCCAATCGGTCACAGAGAGAATCATTCTTTTGGAAAAGAAAGTTGCTGATGAACAGAAGACAACCGAGAGTTCTGCCATCAAACGCTCCTCACAAAGACATCTCGAGTCAGATATGGAGAACTCCCCCTCTGAATCGCCTACATCTCAAACAGCTCCCATCAACCGATCACCTCCGCAGTCGTCGTTATCGTTCAGCTACGATTCCAGTGGCGTTATAACATCAGAGGCTGAAAGCAACAAGGTACGATTAATAAGGGAAATGTTCCTGGCAAAAAATGCCACAGATGTCCAGCACGGACGTTTCCCAAGCCTGAAGACATCAGATCTGTCCGACATAAGAGCGGAGACCTCAGCTAGTGCCGGGTACCAGTCTCTGACTTCAAGTGACCTGTCCAGCGGCGACGATGATTCAGCACGAAAATCCATCACTAAAGGCTTTGTGAGAAGAACTATCGAAAGGCTTTATGGCAAAAAAGAAGCGAGACCAGATGAGGAGGTGATCGAAAGGCCCCCATCTGCTACAAAAGAGAAAACGAAAGAACATCCGAGCATTTTCTCGCCTTTCCACATAGCCAAAGCCATGTCTGAGTTGTCTTATTTCAATTCATCTTCTGCTGTGGACACCTTGAGTGAAGCAGCACGTTGCATTACTTTTCATGCACAGGTCAGGCCAGAAGACGCTATTGATCCTGAACAATGGCTGTTTAAAGAAAACACGCTGATGAGAAAGTCGATTTCAGACCCGGTTGGAATAAAGAAAAACTCTACAAAGTCTCTTCAAGGCCAAGGAATGTGTGAGGATACAGAGGAGAACACCTCACAGTCCCGTATCAACATTGAAGTGGAGGACAAAAAGTTGACATTTACAAGAAAGTGCACCTACTTTTCTCTCCATGCTAGTGACTCAGAACCATGTCAAGAAGACCTGAGCATAGTTAGCAAGAACAGCGCTCAGGTTGACGGTATCATAGAGACAAGGGACAGTTTGGAAGACACCAAGATGTGGGCGGAGAGGAACGGCACGCTGCCCGGTGTTGGCGTTACTGACTTTAAGAAGAAGGATAACAAAGTGCATCCACTGGTAGAGCCTTCACCTGATGCTGAGGTAGTTGTGTTGCAGCCTGGGAAAGGACAGGGAGTCAGGAGCAGAAGGGTCGAGGATCCTGATATGTTGGACGTACTTTACACTTTTTGTGGTCAGAATTGTCCTTTCTTGTAAGGACGTCTTACATTTTTAACAAAAGTGGTTCAAAAATAAGTTGTTGAGCTACAGCAGGACATATTGTCTTTGGTGCCTACATTTTGATGATGCCATAGCCTTGGCAAAATACACTATCATGTCAACTCATTTGAGCCAAATGCTGAATGTGTTACCAGCCAATGTATTAACCCTTTATTTACCATCTCAGCTAAGAGTTTGTGCTCATTATTATGTCAAAATAGTTTTTTGGTTACATGGTGATTGTGTATTTGCCACACTCTGGAGCAGCTCTTTTCTTATTATAGGTTGCATGTCAACAAATCAAGTCCTGAGAGCATTAGTGTAATCTTGTTTTAAAACTCTTAAAGCAGATCAAGTCCCTGCAGATGTCATCCTGAGTCAACACGTCACTTTGTTGTTGCAGCTCAGGTATGGGATGAAGTTCAGGTCAACATTTTGTAACTGTATATATATATATACACATGTTGTGTGCAAGCTGTAGAAATGGTCATTTAATATCCTGATGAATGTTTTTTTGTATATTGGCTGTCTAAAGTGTAAATAAGACATTGATTTTCATAGCATAATACTTATTTACCAAACATTTATAATTAGAATACATGTTTTTTTTTCAATTTGGCAGCTGTGACAATTTTGTCTCTTAAATTGACGTGTGAGAATAAAAGTGTGTATTTACAAATGTTGGGTATTCTTTTTTACTGTGAGATAACATTTTCCCAGACTAAGATAATGTGAATTTCGTCCCGAGGTGGTCCTAGTGTCAGTGAAAGTCAACAGGCCAAGGTGACCACTGTGTTTGAGATACCTTAGGAAGCTCAGCTTGGTTGTTTTTCTCCTGCTGATCAGCATCCGATCTCCGTGGAGGAGCTGTTTTCTCACTCTGCGGCTGAGGAAGTATCCGTGTTGTTCTAAGGTTGTTTTGTTTCTCAGAAGTTGCCATCGAGCTGATCCGTGTTGTGACAGGAGTGTCGAGGAATGCACTAAGAGGGGAGTGTTTACATCTGCAACTACAAAGAGAATACATGACAGCAAGACAATTCCCACAATTGACACCTGTCAAACATTAATACAAATTAAGGCCATTTATAGGTGTGATCCATAAATACGTTTCACATTCGAAAGATGATCATTTTAAATCAAAAATAATCCAGTGTTACATCTTTTAACATACAACAACAATGTCCACTAGATGGCATTAGTGACTAATACTACAATGTAGACTGAAGAGGGTCAGAAGCTTGCTAGTGGAAATGCAAGAGCACAAAAAAAGAGAACTGAGTAAGAGAAATTGTTTTAAATCGTTTATTATTTAAATAAATATTTACATACAGCTTCGTATAAATCAAATATCTTTTTCTCCACGACACATTTTTCTAAAAGCAATTGCTTTAACAAGTAGGGAAAAGAAAAGAAGGGATGGAGTACAATGATACTGTAAATCTGTGTAGAGAGGAAGAGATACAACCCCTCATGTTGATCACCGAGCAAATGTTCCTGTTGGTAATCATAAAGGCTGAACCTTAACACATCCATTATTAATGTTGTTATAGTATGAATAACTCTACATGATCATTTGATATACATTTCATTCCATTTTACTTAGGTAAAAGGAGAATGATACTCTACATTAACGCAATAAAAAGCCATAACGTATGGCTAGGAAAAAAACAAAAATGTAAGTGACACATTATTCATTCAGGCACAAAGAAAGCAATAGACAGCTTCGGTGAAATTAAAAGGACATCACTCATACAGTTTTAGGCTCCAATGCCCTGCTAAAAACGGTGTACAGTATATGGCTCAGCTCGGAAAACTAAACGGGCAAGGTGATCTAAGGAAATTAGAGAACACAATTAATGCCCTGGCTACAGCTTCAACCCACATCTCTTTAGGATGATCAGTTTGAAATGTTATAATAAAAACATGACAGTGAAGTCAGTGGGACTTGTGTGGAAAAAATACATATTTAATCCGCCAGTAACATGATCGCTGCTGCTTAAAACCCAATCTGAGACGACGGCAGCTTCACTTTGAGCTGTGAAGAGATGGATATGATAATCCGTTGAAGTACACTACATTATGCAATTAAAAATCATTTCAACTTAATATGGACAAAACTCTAAAATAACATTTAAAATGCACCTGTTTGACCTCGCAGGAGTTCAAAGGAAAACATAAACGAAAGGCTCTTTGTTTTCTATTGCTGTCAGGTCATGCATGTAAACTCTATCCTTCTAATAAAACCAATTGTTTACTTAAAAGTGTATGAAGAAAATACTCTAATTTTTCAAAATACCATTCGGGGAGGGATTAAAGGGCGAGTTAATAAAAATGATTAACAACACCTTGTTGTTTTCATCCTGAGATTTAAACCAATGTGTGTCCTCTTCACGGAGTTATTTACAGTTTGTTTTTTACATTTTGCAAATCTGGATCAGACGCTGTTTAGCGATGATGCGTCCCGGTTCGATCCATTGTCACCTTTTCCTGGAGACTGTCATACTGCGTCAGTTTTTGGCTGGGATGAGCGCGTTCCACTCACAAAGTTATAAACCAAAAACTGAGAAGTGGAAAAATAATGTGTGGCGAAGAGCTTCCCGTCGGGTGTGGGGTCGGAGAAAGCGATCTCGTCTTTGCTCAGGTACGAACCGTAATCAAAGTTGTTCCTGTGGAGGGAAGAACAAAATGTCATTATGTCGGTTATTTTGAGCCTTTATCAAATCAACTACAGGTGGTTTTGAAGATGTTCTGACCTGAGGCACTCCAGCATGCGGGAGGCGATGCCCTTGCGTCTCATCATGTTCACCACCCAGATGCGGCTGATACCACAGATTGCTGGCTCCGGTGTCGTGGAGCAGCACCACGCTCTCTGGCGCTCAAACATCACCTTTTCTCCCTCTGTGCCCTCCGGTCCATGCTCCTCGATCACCCTGTATCCCTGCGATCATATAAAGGCTCAGTACAGTTTTACCTGAGGGTCTAGAAGAGAGGTCTAAGGCATATCTATTAAGAATTGTATTGACAGCATTCCTGAAGTGCATCACCATGAAATGGTTAAAACCAGAACCACCCACCTAGGGATGGGAATTTGAAAGCAAAAGTACATTCGAATATTCGACCCCCAAAAAAATGGTTAACCGATTAACCGAAATATACATATCCTATCAAAAAAAAATAAAAATGTGGGAAAAGATTTTAGAAAAAAATAAAAAAATAAATTAATTTTGAAAAATAAATAAATGCATAATCAAATAAGTATGGAAACCAAGTCGAATTTGTCAAATGTATTGAACTGGGGATCACAGTTTGAACAGTTGACAGCTATAGACCTAGAGCACATGTGTCAAACTCGAGGCCCGGGGGCCAAATCAGGCCCTTGGTGGATTTAATTTCGGCCCGCAGGATCATTTCTAATTACTATTAGATCTGGCCCGCCGCTATATTGCACGCACACCTTCTCTCAATCCTGAGGGTCTCCTCAGCTCAGAGCCTGACCCAAACATTGATGACCTTTCACCCAAGATGAGATGCCAAGTATCTGAACTAGCATCACAGAGCAGCACACTGAGTTTAATGGATGTTTCCTTCTGCACAAAAAACAGGGCATGTTTGGTTTTTTCTTTGAGGGAAATAGTTTTTTTGAAGCTGTTGTTGGCCTGTGGAAAAATGTAATCTTAGGAAATTACTCTGCAGATAGAGCCATAAGAAACGAATGCAACTGATTATTTAATGTTTCATGTTGTTTTTATAGGCAATAATTTAAGCTTTTATTAATTCTAGGTTTAATATGTGCAATAAGTTCATTTCAATAAGTTTTGCAATAAAAATTGAACATGGAGTCCGGCCCTCGACTAGTACCGATTTTTAAATGTTGCCCCACTGTGTATTTGAGTTTGACACCCCTGGTAGAGCTTTCATGCTCAAAACATAACTTGGTTTTCTGATGGATGTGGACATAAACGCGAGTGAAGTATAACCGGACGCAAGAGAGAGATCACCACTTGTATGTCACTTGTATTCTCTCTCCATCATTATTCTTTTTGTTTATTTACTATTATTTCTTATTTATTTTTCTAAGGTAGGTCATCTTTATTACATTTTTTATTTTATTTTGCCCTGGAGCAGTACTGAAAATGTGAATGTGACTGAAAGATATTTTGTACTGTATTATTACAACTGAAAATGTGATATTTTGTACTGTCAGGTTCTAAAATAAATCAAATAAAGGCTCAGTATAGTTCAAACTCATGCAGTCCGTTCATCCTTAACATGTTTTTGTAATAAACGAGTGTCAAAGATTGCAGTCTCTTACCTCTTGTATGTGCTCCGCTATAAGGCATCCACACACTTTCCTATCATGGGAGATGAATAGGAAGGTCTTGGTCACAGAGGGACACTTGGTCTCCACCTGCTGGAAGCCCAGGTCATTGTCCACCATCTCCCTGATCTCCTCCACCTGAGAAAAACCAAGTTAGTGGAAATGAAGATAACAAATGATGGTGTGGTATTTTTCTGAAAGTTTCCATTTGAATAACATCATATGTGTGATTTCATAGATTGTAATTGCGTCAGTAATGCCCATCATTGTTAAAGAATTCTATGATGGCAAAGGTTAATCCCCATTCACACACTGTACCTTCTTCAGAGCATATTTGGGATCATCAGGCAGGACCAGAATGATCTTGCCATCAGGATACTCTGCCAGGATCCTCTCTTTCTTCCATCCCTGAAAAAGAGAAGGGAAAAATTGATCAATTTACAAGATAAACTCTTAAGCATAATGTTACATGAGGCTTTCTACTTCATTTACTAAATACAGTAACTACCTATGTGGCACAAATAATGCAAATATGCTTGCCTATTAATGTTAGTAATGTAGCTGTTCTTTCTTCAAATTTACTTCAGATTATTTGACTATTGTTTTATTATTTCCCTTACAGGTTATTATTATGTTTTATTACATGGCTTAGTTGAATACTCGATTCTGATTGGTCAATTCAGAACACGTGACACATTGTTAATCCAGTAGTACAGACCACTGTCTAGGACTTATTGACCGTTGTTAAGGACGCTCACATCTGCACAAAGTCCGTTTGATTGAACTGTATACAGTTTGGCCGAAAAGCAAACTGCATGCAAGACAACAGCGCAGAAAGCCTCCTTTTTACGCAACGGGCCAGCCATAGACATCACACGGCAAAACATATTCAGTTACTTTGGCATTAGGGAAGGGATATCTAGATACTTTCCAAGGTTTGACATAATGAATTGTGCTACTTTTAAAGCAAGCAACGATGTTTTCAAATCTGTAATCAAAAAGCTCGTCAGAAACGCTATCGAAGCAGTTCCTGCCGTTGCTGAGGAGGATCAAGAAAGAGAAAGAGGGTAAAAGACGGAGCGCTGGACGTCACATAAATCATCAGAAGAAGGCAGAGAGGAAGTAAACACTAACAGGAACACGGTATGGGCTCTGCAGTGTTTAAGGACTTGTTAGTGGATCAGAAGCCGTGAACGGAGTTGGACAGTGCCGCCGTAAAGTTGTTGTTGTTGCAGTTCCAGCCGTTGGTGCGCCGTGGAACAGTTTTTTTTTTTTTTTAGCGGAAGAAATACGATCATTTTTAAGTCAATAAAATTATTTCAATTAATATTGGGAGTCGAGTCGTTAGTTTGTTTAGTATATGACCGTGTAATAAGCAAACAGAACACCCTGATGAGCCTGTCGGGTGGTCTTTTCCCCATAATGACCGCCTCGCTGCACATTACCCCTTACTTATTTGCTCCATCATTTCATAGCTACACACTATTGCATGCTGCCGTTAGGACACTGTACAATTTAAAGTAATCTAAAATCTTAAAGTGTATTGAACATTAGGAATATTAGCTATACTTGGTGGCATCTGTTTGAATCCCAAAAGTGAAGTAAAGTTGTATTCACTTAGCGTGCGATCACATAAGATTACCCTCTAACTGTTGGTTATTTATTTGGCAAGTAAACGACTCTACACATACTTGGTGTAATGCACTTATGTCAATACTGTGAGAGAGTAGGCAAGACAAATAATAAAGCCATTTCATTTAAAGAATCCTCCTCTCACCACATATTTAACAGCGCTGATGAACTGGTTGTGGAAGAGTAGATGCTGAGATTCATCTTCAGGGTTGGCAGCAGAGTAGAGCATCCCACACACGCTGCAGGCCACCGCTCCAAAATGCTTCTGTCCTGCATCCTGCGAGACACGGAAAACAACACATCACTACTCGTGTAAATACATCCTCAAAATATTCCCTTGAATAAGCCCGGAAGGCCTCAACCTTCAATTTCTGATATCCTTTAAAGTTGTCTTGAACAATAATAACAGACATATGCTCACAATGATGGTCTGGGTGCTGTCTTTGTCAGCCTCCTTGAGCTTCTTGACTTCTTTTTGCAGGCAGGCGTCAGAGAGAGGAGTCCTGCCATCCCTCGTCTCCGCTGCTCGTCTGTTCACAAACACACATTATTTCACATTTCTGTTGCTACGAGAGAAAACATGTCAATTTACTCGAGAGGATCTTCTTACTCTTGAGGTTTTCCCGATGCCTTCTCTTCTGTCTTGACTGTTTGTGCCTTGTTCTCAGGAGATGGATCCACACCAGTCACTGTCAGAAAAGGTACGATTATTTCAGCGGTGTGATTTTGTATATCAAGAAAATAAAATCTATTATTTTAGATTTATGTTGCCATGCGATGAGTAACAACTGTGACAACAATGTGAAGTCTTCTTGATAATTCACATCATAATACATTTTCACAAAGATTTCGTGAAATTAAATGAAATACTTAAGAGAACAAATAAAAGTCATTGTTTACTGGAAGATATCCTGTGGGCACGGTCTGAAATGTAAAAGTTCCTAAAGGTTAGAATTGGTAGGAAAAAGTTCGAATTAATATTCCTAACTGGCACTTACAATGACATTTAAGACCAATTAAACAGAACTGATTTGACCAATTATTATTAGATTTAAAAAAAACAATAACGAAAAACATTTTGCCATTTAAAGCCTTATTTTTTTTATTAAAACATTTGATGCATTGTTTATGTATTCTCTGGGACCCTGTGACAGATGTTTAGAAGAAATACTAGCTGCAAATAAATACATACCTTTAGGCTTTTCTTCACACTTCAGTGTGTCAGACACTTTAGAGCCATCTTTAGCGGGAATGGAAGAGGTGGGATTAGCTGTACCCTAAATAACAAAAAGAGAAAGGGATGAGTATCATAGTTTTTCAAAAATGCTCTTTGTGACACGCATTATGGCATAATTCATTTTTGAGTTACCTTGCATTTGCCATCTTCTGCTGACGGCTTCTGTGTGGTTTTCTGGGATGTTGAATCAACGTGGGTCTTAGGAACAGCTGGCTTTGTCTCAGATGTTGTTGAACCTGCAGACTGAGATGCTGTCTGCCTGAGCTGAGCTGCACCCTCACTACCAGCAGGCTTCAACTGAGGCGAGGCAGCGGGCCTGGACTGACCTGGAGCTGAAACAGCCTTTGACTCGGGTGACGTCATGAGAGGAGGCTTTAACTGAGCTTTAACTAAAGGATGTTTTAAAGAAGCTGTGACAGTAGCTGTGACAGTAGCTGTGGCAGTAGCTGAGGTCTTTAACTGGGGTGTCGTTGCAACTGCAGGCTTTAGCGGTGGATTTGTGGAACCGGCTGGCCTCAACTGACCTGGGATCAGTCCAGCTCTGAGTCTTGCCTGGTTTGCAAGATGTAACGACTGAAGAGTGGGTCTAGATTGCGCTGCAGGGTTGGACTGGACACCCGGTCGTGTCGGCCTTGGCTGAAGACCGGGCTTTTTTGTTGGTAATGGGTCGTCATCTAGTTCAAAATCATCAAAGGAATACTTTGGCCTAGGCCTGTATGGCTTGTACTCAACGGGCTTCTGTTTTTGAGCTTTAACTCCATTAGGCATGGGTGGGGGTACTGCCGGGAGGGTCCTCTTTGCTGCTGATCGGGTCACTTTAGGGGTGGGCCCCGGAGAAGGGGTTTCTTTAGGAGTCAGAGCCTTAGTTTGCCTTGTAGATTTACGAATTCCAGCGTTAGGAGTCGCCGTTTTGGAGGCTTCAGCTTCAGGTTCAGGGGGTTCAGTTTTGGGTGTTTCTATTTTAGTGGGTTCAATCTTACTGGGTTCAGCTTTGGGAGGGTCAGCTTTAGGGACTTCTACCTTGGGTGTTGCAGGCTTGCTGTTGGAGGCGGGGCTTGGGAGAGGTGATACGGATGGAGCGGCTGCAGGTGGAGGAGGAGCTGTGGCCACAGGAGGAACTGAGAAAGGAAAGGATGCAGACATCGGTGATTGCCAATCCATGTCTGAAAACATCTGATTTGCTTGGTCCGACTTAAGCTTCTTCACACGTGCCCAAGACATTTTCTCTCTCTGCAGTTCAACCTGTCTTAGCCTCTGATATCTAGTTAGCTTCTTCTTCTCATGGGCTTTCAGTGGCACTGAAATCTGCGTGACAAAGAAACGCCTCTTTGGAGTTTCTGGAGTGGGCTTTGCGGCGGGCTCTGCAGCGGGCTTTACCTCAGTTGGGGGCCGGGCTTTAGGGGCCTCCTCAGCAGGGGCCACTGAAGCAGAGCCCTCCTCTGGTCCCGCAGGAGTTGCAACAACAGCAGTGTCTGCCTCTTGCTTGTTAACAGGTGGACTTTCTTTCTTGCTCGTTTCACTCTTGGATGCGGCTTCTGATGCTGCTGCTAGCTTTTCGTCTTCTATCCTCTTTAACAGCATGCTGTCCGTAGCAATGTCCTCTGCAATTTCGTGACACAAAGCTAAGAGGTTCAGCTGCTGTCTGTTTGCAGTTCTCTTCGAGGCCGCAGCCTTTTGCTCAGCCAGAGCTGCCAGGCGGGCTTTGGTTCTGGCCTGTGTGTTCATTTCTTGTTTCTTGGGTTTTTCTGCCCCCTGTCCCTTTTGATCATCTTTAGTCTTTTCATTTAGCTTCAAGCTGGTCCCACATGTATCGTCTTTAGCTTTTTCCTCAGACTTTTTAGGAGGGTCTGCCTCAGGTGTTTTCTGGAGTTTTTTTATTATTATGATGTCACTATCTTCATCACTCCCTTCCTCTGCGACTACAATCTCACGTCCGATCTCTATTTCCTGTAGAATCTGCACTTCTTGTAAATCCAAATCAGCATCGGCGTTTGTTATTATCAGTGCATTGCAGTCTTCATTCGTGACTTGAGCATGGCAGTTTGCCATATCAATCTCTGAGGTATTAACATCCATCAAGTCAGAGGTCGGGTGACTGCTGTGGTTGGAATTTTTAAGAACTTCAACACTTTGGTCTGTCATCTCCTGATCTACAACCTCACTTGAATTGGTCACTTTGATCTCATCAGCTGGGTGACATTGGTGCACTTCTGCCTGCAGGAAGTCGGCTCTTTGGGAACCATTTAAAATCCTTTCATTCTCCACATCGCCTTCCAAAGGACCGTCTGCATTCACCTGCTCTGAAAGAGAGTCCGACAAACCCGATTCAGCCGCTGCTTGAGTGACAATGTCGTAGTGAAATGCACCCGCTTGCATTGGTTCTAAGATAAAAAACTCCTCAGATGTACTATCTGGTATTTCCACTTTAGTGGTGGCTGTAGTTGTCGTCACTGTGACGTCTGCCACCTCCTGCACCTGTTCAGAAACCTCTGTGGCACTGGCACAATCTGCATACCCATTCCTTTCTCTTTGTAGTGTAGCATCTTCCGACTGGCCATCTGGCATGCTGATGTCATCGCTGGAGCTGATCACTGCGACTTGTTTCACATTCATGTTACTCTCCTCCAAATGTGCAGGAACACAACTCTCTGGCACTCTGACGGTTTGTGCCTCCACTTCAACATCTTGGCTGTCTGGGACACACATTTGTTCCTGGAGGTCTTCCTCTTTTCCCAGTTGCTGGCTACAACTGTTGTCTCTACTAGTTGATACATCTCCTTCAATCTCCCGAGTGTTCTGAATGTCCAGTAAAGACGCACCGTCGTGGTTCTCTGATGCTGTGGAAATCTCCCTGTCATCATTACTCTCTGGACTACTAATGGGCTCATACACCATCTGGTTTTCATGAATCTCAACATCTGCCTGATTAACCGTATTAATTGGCTCGCCTGATGCTGGAATTACAATATCAGCGTCATCCGGTTGCCCACAAACAAACACTATTACTTCATTGCTTCCAGTTCCTTCTCCTTCAATATCGCTGACCCTTTCTGTTGATAAACCTACAACATCCATATTCCCTTGGATATTCTCACTCGGCTGTATCTGCATGTTGGCATTATCCTCACTTTCAGGCCAAGGAGGAGGTTGGTTAGTTTCACTCGATAAGGCTATAGTGGGTTCATCGACTCCTCCCGTCCTCTGGTTTTGCTCCTCCATGGTCGGTGCTGCATCAAAAATATCCTCCGGTGTTTTAGTAGTTTCCATATTTATTTGAACGTCTGTAACATCCACACATTCAGCATTAACCTCATTTTCCTTTTCCTTACTCTCACAACTTGCAGTCACGAGATCATTTTGAGCTTCGGCGTGGAGTTCTGGGCTCCCCTTGATTTGCATTTCGTCTGTAAGGGGTTGATTAGAAATTTCTGGCGCTGCTGTCGGTCGCCCCTCCATTTCTATATGATTATCAGATGCATCCACACATACTGTGATAACTGTGTGCTTGTTTTCTTCACTTCTTGTGTTTGCCACAATCAAATCTTTAGGATCGCTGACCTGTGTTGTGAGTTCTTCGACCTTATGACTTCTCTGATTCTGTGTTTCTGCTTTAGTTGTGGGATCAGAAGTCTCCTCTCGTGTTGTTGTGCTCTGCAAATCAATTTCTCTTTGATTCTCTGTTGCACTGACACACACTGTGGTAACCTTGTTTTCATTTCCATTCCTCTCAGCAGTCTGAATCTGAAGACCTTTTTGAGAGCTGTCTGTTTCAGGTTCAAAGACTGCTTGGCACACCTGGGCTTGTGTTTCTGCTATGTTAGAAATCTCCATTGATGTTGCTGCAGTCTTGATATTTACTTCATTTTGACTTTGTATTTCCAGTGCATGTGCTTTGTCAATTATCTCCTCAGATGATGTGGTCTGCATGTCCACTTCTATTATGCTTTCAACTACAGGAGCTGGATTTTCCATATGTTCAGCCTTTTGATCCTCATGCAGTTCAGCAGACATGTCTGTGGTGGGTTCAATGACTTCCTGGTTTTGCATATCCACTGTAGGTGCAATGTTAGACGTCTCTTCTGATGCTGTTGTTGTCTGCAGATCCACTGTAGGAGTAGGTGCAATGTTAGACCTCTCTTCTGTTACTGTCGTCTGCATATCCACTGTAGGAGTAGGTGCAATGTTAGACGTCTCTTCTGATGCTGTTGTTGTCTGCAGATCCACTGTAGGACTAGGTGCAATGTTAGACGTCTCTTCTGATGCTGTTGTTGTCTGCATATCCACTGTAGGAGTAGGTGCAATGTTAGACGTCTCTTCTGATACTGTTGTCTGCATATCCACTGTAGGACTAGGTGCAATGTTAGACGTCTCTTCTGATACTGTCGCCTGCATATCCACTGTAGGTGCAATGTTAGACGTCTCTTGTGATGCTGTTGTTGTCTGCAGATCCACTGTAGGAGTAGGTGCAATGTTAGACCTCTCTTCTGATACTGTGGTCGTCTGCATATCCACTGTAGGTGCAATGTTAGACCTCTCTTCTGATACTGTCGTCTGCATATCCACTGTAGGAGTAGGTGCAATGTTAGACGTCTCTTCTGATACTGTCGCCTGCATATCCACTGTAGGTGCAATGTTAGATGTCTCTTCTGATGCTGTTGTTGTCTGCACATCCACTGTAGGAGTAGGTGCAATGTTAGACGTCTCTTCTGATACTGTCGCCTGCATATCCACTGTAGGAGTAGGTGCAATGTTAGACCTCTCTTCTGATACTGTCGTCTGCATATCCACTGTAAGAGTAGGTGCAATGTTAGACGTCTCTTCTGATGCTGTTGTTGTCTGCACATCCACTGTAGGAGTAGGTGCAATGTTAGACGTCTCCTCTGATACTGTCGCCTGCATATCCACTGTAGGAGTAGGTGCAATGTTAGACGTCTCTTCTGATACTGTTGTCTGCATATCCACTGTAGGAGTAGGTGCAATGTTAAACGTCTCTTCTGATACTGTCGCCTGCATATCCACTGTAGGAGTAGGTGCAATGTTAAACGTCTCTTCTGATGCGGTTGTTGTCTGCATATCCACTGTAAGTGCGATGTTAGACGTCTCTTCTGATGCTGTTGTTGTCTGCATATCCACTGTAGGTGCAATGTTAGACGTCTCTTCTGATGCGGTTGTTGTCTGCATATCCACTGTAGGTGCAATGTTAGACATCTCTTCTGATGCTGTTGTTGTCTGCATATCCACTGTAGGTGCAATGTCAGACGTCTCTTCTGACGCTGTTGTTGTCGTCTGAATATCCACCTCTACTCTATTCAGATTCTCAGCAGCAGCTAGAGCTTCAGCATCAACCCTGCCTTCAGCTTTCTGGCAAATTGCAACTGGATGTTTCTGTGTTTTATCAGACATTTCTGCGATAGGTTCGTCGTCTCTTGGCCTCTCCTGGATTTGTACTTCCACAGAAGATGCAGGATTAAGCATCTGTGATGCCGTTGTAGTCTGTCTCTCACGTCCACTAGTGCATTCAAAGTCCTGGTTGCCGTGATGTTCCATTATTTTAGAATTTGAAACACAATCCTTATTAAATTCTGTAGATATGTCTGCAGTGTGTTCACTTACTTCCTGCCTCTTCTGGATTTGTATTTCCATTGTGGCGGCTTCATTGGAAATGTCCTCAAAGTCGTTCTCTTTTTCTATCCTTGTCTCTACAACTTCTTTGACTACAGCTGGTATTTGCGTAGTATTGCCATTACCTATGTGGTTCCCCCCGTTTAGTGTATCCTCCTTAGGTGCTGATTTATTCCTGTCCTCTGTCATTTTGGTCTCCAGGTCCGTGTCAATATGCCCCTTCAAGTCTGTGACACACTCAGAGAGCACCTTGTTTTGATTTTGCTCAGGAACAGCCTCACAATTTGATGTCAGAATTTCTGTACAGCTGTCAGTCGTCTTTTCCATCACTTGTACTTCAGCAAAGGACGCAGAAACAGCAACAGTCTGAGTCGACAGGAACTCGACTCCTTTCCTATCACTTTCCTTACGTTTTTCCTCTGACTTTCGTACTAGTTTTTCCACATCCTCACACGAGTTGGTAATTGCACCTGGCACTTCATGGCTCACGTGATGAATGATGTTAGATTCCTCTTTGAAAGTAACTTGAATTTTGACACTGAGGTCTGTTTGAGTGTCTGGATTGCCAGTGGGCAGTGTTAATTTCTTATTAGTCTGACTCTCAGGATTAACACCTCCTTCCATGTTTGTTTCATTTGATAACGCTTTATCTACGACATCAATATGGTCTGCGGAGACATTGGCTTCCTGTCCTTCATCCTCACTTTTACATTTTACATCCAATGTCTCCTTAGAAACAGACTCTGTGGTGTCCTCAGTTTCAGTTTCACTGATGTTAACTGTAGGACTTTTAGGAAATGAGTTCATGCTCTCCTCTAACTGTATTTCCACTTCACAGCATGGATTTGCCTCTCCAGTACTATACAATGTTTCCACTGCAGGTGCAACAGTTTCATTGTCTACACACTTTTGGTTATTGATGTCTTTCTTTTCAATCCCTTCTGCCTCAGATGTGATGCAAGGCGACCCTTTAGATGTTGCAGTGACAGGGTCTAAGCTCTCTATACATGATGTTGGGGTTTTATTATCATTGAGCATTTGGCCTTCTACATTTTTCAATTCCTCATGTTTGATTTGATCGTCTGGGCACTCAAATTCAATGCTAGCCTTTGCACTTCTGCTTGCAGCGACTAAAGTGTATTTTGACTCTGCTTGTGTTGCATTAACTGACATTACTTGTACCTGTAGTTCAGTGACAGAGTGTGCGGATTCTTTTTTCTGATCCATATCAAGCTCTCCCATACTTGAATCTGAAAATCTACCATAATTGTGGTCCATCTGAACGGGGCCTTCAGGTGCAGACGGTGACCCTTGGCCTGTCTCCTGTGGGTCAGACGTTGGCTCTTCAGCTTTGCGCTTCGCTTTGACTCGATTAGAATATTTTCGGATGCAGCGTGCCTTGTCGCCATCATGCCTCTCTCTGAAAGGGTCAGTCTTACTACTATCACTACTTAATTCATCCTCAGACTCAGTGGAGGCTGTTCGCTTCAGGGAAGCATTGGAGTTAGCTTTCTGTGAGGGAGCTTCTCCGCAGGAGGCACTTGTGGCATTTAGGAGCTTGGATTCTTTGAGAGGGGGTTCAGAAATGGTTTTGCTGGAATCCTTTGGAGGGGAACTCTGTATTGATGACTTGGCTGGTATATTCCGTGAGTCTGCTGCTGTATTATTTATAGCTGGTGCAGTTGTGGATTGCATGTCATCCTCATCCTGATCCAACTTCCTTATCTTGCACTGAGAATCATCAGGAGATGACCCTCTCTTTGGGGCATGCATTCTGTCAAAATACGTGACAAAAATATAGGTATTACAAAAAGGCAGGAAAACAGCACAAATTGAACAAACTCTTTAATTAGAATTGTATTAAATAAGCTATAAGTAACACTTTCAGGCACCCTCTTTTAATTTTTAGCTAGACATCTGATGAAGTTAATTGATTATATGCTTTCAAAACAGTGATCTGTGTAAAGTAAATTTAACAGAAATAACTATAACATAAACAGGAACTATATTCATGTTTTAAATGCATTAACTGTTACCTGGTATTTATGATCATAAAAAAGGCTAACGGGAAATAAACAGTGATACATCGCAGTTAAACTAGGTGGTTAGTGAGTCACCCAATGTACGATTTACAATTACTAACTTGGTTGCCATCTGCATATAATCTTACCGATAGCCTGACAGAGAATGGTGTCCCCAAAAGTTGTGCTAACAGTCTGAAATGCACAGTTAGCTATTGCTAGTAAGTGTGCTAGCTGGAAGTGATGGAAGCTAATGCTAGCAACTCGCAACAAATGAACGATACGAGACTCGGTTACTAAGTCAGTAAAAACAGCAGGCGGACACACAGAGGAGATAATAGAGAGAGTATATCTTACTTTACTTATGTGTGCGAAAAGATAAAGCCAAGACATCCGTCAATGAAACTCTCTTCGCTGTTTTCTTTTTCAACAACAGCTGTTTTTTTTTTTCTGTGAATAAAAATTAACTGTACTTCCGGAGAGGAACAGCGGAAGTGACGTAGGAAAGCTCAAGATTGAGAGTGAAGTTTTGTAAATTTGGGCTTTGATTTATTTATTTATGAAAGATAGAAATTGCACATTAATGAACATTGGTGTCATGCTAATATAACGTATTTTAACACAGTGTTAAATGTTAATAACGTGCAGTATAATTGCACAATAATTACAAGGAAAAGGAATATCACATGCCAACATATATACAACAGCTTTTATAGACACCTACAACCATATTGTTCAACTTCTAGATACATAATTATATGTCAGCAGTGGTTTTAATATAACTTTTATACTTTGACTCCACTAGGCCTACAGTTCAGAAACCTATCATACCATTGACTCCACTACATGTATTTGTAGTAGCGTCTATTAACATGAAATAATCCAAACCAATATATGTAATATATATATCATATGTTATATATCACATATATGTTAAGAACTAATAGTGCATCTGTATATTTTACAAGCTGAACAGAATACCAACACATTTTGTTATCTCGCTGCCTCACAACAGGTTTGTATGTGTACATCTTTTTAAGCTGTCAAATCTGAATGGAAGCAGTAAAATCAGATTTGGAAGGGGACGCTGAAAATAACTTTCTTATGATTGTTTTCAACTCAGTTGGTTCTGTAGGGTTAGCAGAGAGGTGAGTGTTATTTCATAATAATTCCTCTTCTAATTTCCATGAAATCAATAAAATAAAGATAAAACAGTGTTTTTATGTGATTTTATTTTTCAGAGCAAATCACATTAGTGGTAAGCAGAATAATGAAAACACTTTAAAGTTGTTAGATGCAAATATACAGACACAATCCAATATACATGTTTTGCATGTTTGCAAGTATACAGTATAGTGAGGGAGGGCATGTCATTAATTCATGCACCAACAGTAGAGGTAAAGCAACAGGCGGAGGGTAAAAGCATCAATAATAATAATAACAACATGAGGGAGTGCAAATTCCCTGTTTACTGTTTAATCTCCAGGATTCCATGTCCTGGCCTGCGCTTCTTCGCACTGCAGATGTTACAAAACTGCACCCCAGGAATCTAAAAAGGGAAAGAGGGAAGTTAAGAAGTCTCAATATATCACAGCAAAGTCATACGTGAGATTCTCAGATTAGATCAAATAATACCAGGGTAAAAGATAATGATGTAAAAGTTAACACCTAAAGAAAAAGGAATATGAAGTGTTGTGTAAAGAGAGACACAGATTGAAGTGAAGTTACTCACTGATCCTGAGGATGGCAAACATTCCTTGTGAAACATGTGTCTGCAGTGAAACACCACCACACTGAAGGGCTTGGCCATGTCTGAAACAAAGATGTAACTAGCATGAATATCTTTCAAATGCAATACAAATACAATCCAATGAAATACTTGGACAACTCGATGGTAAACCCACCTGATGGTAGTATTGCAGCATGGCAGGATTCACAAATGTTCTCCTCTGAAAAGGAAAAGCAAAACTAATATGAGTACAGTTTAAAAAGGACATCACCTCTGCTGTTTCTGCATAAACACAGAGAAAAACGCCACCCACCATCGGCCCGGACTCCTCTCATCTGTGTTCGGTGCATCTTCTGGAGCAGAGAGAGGGAGTCGGCCACCAGGATCTTCTTACATCCTTCCCTCAGAAGAATCTTAGAAATGGGAAAACAAACGCTGGTTAGGAAGAAAACCGCACTAATTAACACTTAGTATAAATCAGTTCTCAAAATGTCTTTCTGTTGAAATCACCCTTATTGCTAGAGGGATACATTATTTCTAACTGGAGCTACTGAAGTTAGTTCCATTACAATATCCCTCAACATAGCGTCATGCTTATTTAATCCCTTATAAGTGTATACATGTAGTAAAAACAATATTCTGTGTACTAAAATGTCTTCACTTCGATTGATCCTCCAGGGTGGCATATAAGCAATCTTAAAAGTCTGTTAAGTATTAATGTGACCGTAAACTGACTATATTGATGCCTGTTATGTCACATTTAAGCAATTATTGAGTTTTAATTCATTCATTTGACCACTACATGTGCATTAAATAATGTGTCTTTGAAATCTGTCTATTCATCCTTTTTAATGTATTATTTCAACTGGATAAAAGCAACTAGAAGTATGACCAGTGTTAATGGCTGTATTACTAATTTAATCTCAAGGGGGGAAAAAAGAATATGATGTAACAGAAACAAGTCTAACCTGTAGATTGTAGTCGTGGAGGATTTTTACGAGTGAATCCCTGAGGTTTGGGATCTCCATGCCCTCCTTTATGCGATGGATGAGCAGGATGGGATCCACATGAGTACCAATGTTGTTAAGGAGGCCAGTGATGAACGCTGGGGAGAGACAGAAGACATGAAAGAGTGAAAATGACAAAGAATTACGGAATGAAAACACATGTTCGGTGGGGACGAGACTGCATCGTACGTGGTTTGTCTATAGAGTAAGAGATGAGATCCTCCCAGAGCTCAGCGTCGTCCTGCTCCTTGGCAAACTCTATGGCTTTATCCACATCCTCCAGCTCCTCCATGATCATCTGCAGAGCCCGTCGGCAGTTCCCCATCCTGCCTGCGAGCCAACATGCTAGGTTAGCTTCCTTTTCATCATTTCAAAGACACTTAAAGTGAGAAAACAGACTTTAACTAAGACTTACTGAGCAGGAAGACAGTCTCCTCTACAAAGTTCCTCTGCTGGCAAATCTCGAGAGCCTGACAAAAAAGACAGCAAATATTCATGTCTTGTAGCTTTTGGAAACTTGAATTGAGCATATGGACGACATGTACGACTCGCACCTTTTCAAGAGGACAGTGCGTGCTATCTCTCAGGAATGGTAAAAGATTAGGTCGGTCATATTCAGCGTACAGGCCGATCTGTCTCTCGTGGTATTTTTGGCCTTTGTGGTGGTCCCGCTTGAACAGTTTATGGAGGTACTGAGGGGAAAAGAAGAGTCAAATCACTTCTGAATTACATTGTGAGAGTTAATAGGATTATATTTAAAGAGTTCTCCACTCACCACATGCAGAAGCTCTGGCCTGTCTGCCAGTTCTTCCACCACCCTGTCTGTCTAGAAGCAGGGAGAAGAGAAACAGGATCAGTGTGTCGCACATTTTCATCACGAGTAAGAAAAGACAGAGACATGTACACTTACCGATAACTTGTCTTCATTGTCGAGAAGCATGTCAACTGCTTTCTGGAAATACAATTTATAGAGAATGTATCACTCAAACATCGAATTTATGATTTAACAAAAAGGTAAACAATGGCAATAAAATGGCAAAATGTACGTGTTCTCAGGCTGTACCTCTTTGTCAAAGTCCATGAGGAGCACGATCTTGTCCTCGATGGAGGAGAACAGGTTGTGTTTGTGGATCAGCTGGTAAACGTCTTTGTGCCTCAGCCTCAGGTAGATTTCTAAGGCTCTGTCGTACCGCTGGTCGTACGTGTACCTGCAAAAGCATGAAAGAACAACACAATTCTTAATCAAATTAATTTAAGCATTACTCTGTGAATCAAACAGATGAATATAGACACATATTGTGCAACACAGCCTTTAAATACACAAACATTGATTTAAAAACCCAGACTAGATCTTACAGTTTTAGGAAAAAAACAGATGATTGACACTAATTTCCTTATACATGTGTATGAAAAGATGCACCCAATATCAACCTTTGAAACTGACAACTTTTGTTTGAATGTGTACTTCCATAATGATTCAGTTGGTTGAGTTATTCATGTGGTAAGATGGCTCACAGTTCAGCCAGCGTGGTGAGAAGGGTACTGTTGGTGGGGTCTCTCTTCAAGTGATCGGAGACCGTCTGAACGATGGCCATGTTGTTATAAAGCTCTCCAGGCCACTCCCGGATCAGGGTGGCAAACCCCTTTTTGGATAGCACAGGAAGTGACGATTAACAGGTGGATTAACACTGAATGCGTAACAGCATAGCAATAGCATTGTGGGACAAAGTACCTCGTAGTCCGTTTTGAGAAATTCATGCAGGATCATTTCATAGATGGCTGGTCTGAGACGCAGGTCCCCTCGGGGTAAATACTGGCTGATGGCCTGAAGTCGGAGGGAAGTGATTGATATGAGATTGATACTATTAGAACGTTGCAATTTATAGAGGTTGCATCACAATTTATGGAAATTCCTACCTTCAACTGCCCGATGGTCTTGAACCTGTATACTTCATTTTCCCATAAGTCCATGTTTTTTCCAAGAACCTTCTGACACTTCCTGAATAGAAGAAAAACATTAATCATTCAGATCTAACTAGACGACTATACATAGATGAATAAGGAATGTTGTACATCACACAACAATACTATATCGTCTTTGCGGTCAAAATTTTAAAAAATAAATAAATAATTGATCAATTTAGTGGTTCAACTTCTGACTAAATGAGCCTTGAGTTAGGATTATTTTCTCAATCTGTTTTTGTTGAATTTGTGTTGCACATGTATTACAGTAATTACAAATAAAAAAGACATATTTTCTATTCAGTAACCGAGGTGAAAAGACATCCGGATTATGTTAAGGTTGCATGGTTTCCTACTCTAATATAAGGTAACTGCACAAGTGATATCTTTTGTTGAACCCTTACAATAGAACGTTTCTGTAATATACAGATACACTGAACAAAAATATAAACGCAACACTTTTGTTTTTGCTCCCATTTTTCATGAGATGAACTCAAAGATCTAAAACATTTTCTACATACACAAAATAATCATTTCTCTCAAATGTTGTTCACAAATCTGAAAAGATCTGTGATAGTGAGCACTTCTCCTTTGCCGAGATCATCCATCCCACCTCACAGGTGTGGCATATCAAGATGCTGATTAGACAGCATGATTATTGCACAGGTGTGCCTTGGGCTGGCCACAATAAAAGGTCACTCTGAAACGTGCATTTTTGCTTTATTGGGGGGGTCCGAAAACCCTAGGGTTAAACCCTAACCCTAACCCTGACATGTCACCCATCGAGCATGTTTGGGATGCTCTGGATCGGCGTATACGACAGCGTGTTCCAGTTCCTGCCAATATCCAGCAACTTGGCACAGCCATTGAAGAGGAGTGGACCGACATTCCACCGGCCACAATCAACAACCTGATCAACTCTATGCGAAGGAGATGTGTTATTTTGAGAGAAATGGTTATTTTGTGTATATAGAAACATTTTTAGATCTTTGAGTTCATCTCATGAAAAATGGGAGCAAAAACAAAAGGGTTGCGTTTATATTTTTGTTCAGTGTATATATATATGAAGACCCAAGAGATGTAAAAAAAGACACACACTTTATTGTTTTCAAATATATCCCACACACACACATTCACTCACAGTACTGCTTGTCGCTGGATAAACTCCCTGTGCAGAGGTTAAACGTACCTCGCAGCGCTGTCATAGTCTCCTTTCTCCACCAGGTGATTGATGTAGGCCATCCCGATCTTCTGAACGTCGTGCCTCTTGATGTTTTTGAAGCTGATCTCTGCAGCCATCAGTGCCTCCTGTCACAGTGAAACCACAGCAGCAGGACTCACAGTTAAACTCCATAATTGCAGACAGTAACCTTTGGGCAACATTCATAAAATTCATCAACACAAGCCTCATATTTCTTCTTTTCAAGCAGCCAATCGATATGGTCATCCTGGTCCCGCTCCTTGGCCACGACGATGTCTTTGGGACTGATGATGTAGAAGAGCGACTCTCCCTCGGAATGCTCTGTTAATATAAAGAAATACGTTTATGCCTCTGAGTATTGGGGCATTATGGCTGACATTTGATGGCGGATGCTTAATGAAATCACAGCGCAGGAAAAGGTCGCGTGACATTTCTCTGAGGGCTGTTTTTATGGTCTCACCGAGGCGGTAGTCTCTGCACTCGTTCTCTTGGAAGTTGCGCACGGTCAGCGCGTCTGAAGAGATCTCCTCGCAGGTCTCAGGGAGGGGCTGGATGATGTCGAGACGAGGGCGCGCACGGAACTCCTCATCCTGCACAAAGAATGGGTAAACACTTTTATACCTTATTTGACCCTTATAAATATATACTGTATATGTAAGAGAGGGATATTTACCATTTGATCAGAGTTCTCCTTCACAAAGTACAGGGTGACCAGCTGATCCGCCAGCGGGGCCAGGCCACTGATGAAGAACTCCGTCTCAAACGCAGACACTGTTTGAAAACCAAACAAAAGAGGGTCAAAGACACTATGGTATATGATAGTGAATAGTGCATTAAAGCTATCTATATTTATCGCCGTGTACAAGCAAATCCCAGCTTTTTTTGCAAAAAATAAGCCTTTTTTTTTTTCCTACACCGCTAAAGTTTGCGACCATTTAGACATTAACACAAAATTGGAATGTCTAGTGTTTCTTTATATTCACTTCTGTATGATATTTTTATTAAAATGTCCTTTGTATCCCTTATGACAGGCAGACGAAGTGTCAGGAATTTGTTTTTAATACTGTAGTTGCCTGTATTGACGATAATTGTTCTATAAATAAAGTTATTATAATGTTACAGTATATTGTTTTACCTATTTCCACATAGCGGCTAGGCAGATCTCTCATTTCCGTAGCATTCCGCTCTTTTACAACACAAATCTGAGGAGAAAAGAGAGAATTACAGAACGTTTTAAACAGTGACATATCTAGTGACTTTCTTGAATCAAATGGCAAAGTCCCAAACCTTAATGGAAGTACCCCAGCCAACAATAAGAGTGCTGTTGTTCTTCCAGCACAGGCTGCAGGGGTACATGTCGGGCCTCAGGCTGACATTATCCCGCAGCACGTTAGTGATCCGCTGTTTGGTTCCAATATCATAGATTTTCACTCCCTAAAAGAAATAAGAAAATGTAACATTATACACATGAAATATTGCACTTATATTGGAGGCATGGGACTGATCACTCACCACATTGTTGGCCCAGGCAATGAGGT
Organism: Notothenia rossii; assembly: GCF_949606895.1. Classification (NCBI taxonomy): domain Eukaryota; kingdom Metazoa; phylum Chordata; class Actinopteri; order Perciformes; family Nototheniidae; genus Notothenia; species Notothenia rossii. The sequence continues at coordinate 16,597,914 of NC_136911.1, read as the reverse complement.
TAGCTTTCCACTGGATGTTGGTGATTGAGCCCTCGCCCTCATGCAGAACGGACATCTTCCAGCGATTCAACCAGTTCCTTTCATACAGAAGCAGCTTCCAGAGAGAAAACAGGAAAACATTCAATCGTGTCCAAGTATTAACTGTGCAGTTGTGCAGCCTGGCCTACAGAGGGCAGTAGATGAACAGCCAACATATGTGTCTAAGAAGAGAGTTAAACAGCTTCATAGATGTAACGTAAACTGTAGGCAACTTTCTTTTTCACACAGCCAATCATAAACCAGATAAACCAGATTTTGGTCTTTATATGAAGATCTTAATTCCACTTCAGAGCATTTAGGCACAGGGACAATGAAGAACAATTGCTCCTTTGACTTACTATAAGTACATTAGCTTCACATTCAGTGGTGGAAGAAGTCATTTTACAGTCTAATACGGTTATATGCAAGTAGAACATGAAAGCTATAAAGGAAAACTTGATGCATTAACAATCATGATTTCATCCATCCTTATTCCTCTCCTCGTAACAGCTTCTTTAATGTGTTGCGGTGTGATGTGGTAAGTATAGAAACAACTGTAATGTGGAGTGTTGTTTTTAACCACAATGCAATGTGTTATCAATTTCCTCAATTGCAGTTTAAAATGTGGGCCTGCTATTGAACGAAGCCTGTCATTCACATTCCCTGCATTGTTACCGTCCTTACTATAAACTCATAAAAACATGTGCATAATATTACCAAGGATGCAGGGAGAAGGTTGTGTAGGCCTCTTTAATTCAGCGGTTGGGCGATGTTAATAAACAGTTTGCTCTACAAAGAGATGATATGACAAAAGAACTGTGGAGACAAAATTGAATTTCCTTTGACAGGATGTGGCTCCCGTTGAGGCTTATTGATTTTCATCACAGGCACATTGTGGAGGCCTTCGCAACTTAGAACTGAGAGGAATCAGCGGCAATTGAAAGAAAATGGCAAAGTAACACTAACAATGGGGTTTAAAAAGAAAAAAGAAAGTTGTTTTCTCTCACCCCTGTTCTATAAATGTCAGTATACTATATTTATGGATGTTTTTTGCGATGACGCTACTACTACACGGTAGTTGTGTATACATGTAATACTTGGTGGTGTTACTTCAAAAATTTAACTACTAATCTAATGTGTAAGATAGTTTTCACCATCTTCCAGAAGGCTTTAAGGAAAGAGATCACTGCATGTGCCCGGAAGTCTAAGACTATGTACCCTCTGGATAATGACATCTACTTGCCGTGCTTGTGAAGCATTGCCTTTCAAACACTGTTGAGCGAACAGCACTTTGTGAAAATGGGCAGCTCTCCGGAGAGCACTCCAGCGAAGAGACAGAAAAACTAAGAGCCTTTCACACCAGACAAAGACCTGTGCATCGCCGTGAGCCGCGCCAAAGTGAGAAGGTTTGCGGACCCCGGACACAATCAGGAAGAATTATTGCGGCAGGAAATGGGCCAAAACTGAACATAATGGCAGCACGAGTGAAAAAGCACTACTCAAACCTACCTTGTTTCCCCCGGTGACAAACTGTTTGTAGTTTGACCTGGTGAACTGAGGGTGTAATGCCACTACCTGAAAAACAGTACGCGAGTCACATATGTGTCAACGAATGTGTTTTTTACATGGAACAAATGCATCAAAGTTTTGATATCAACTTACTTTGATGGGACAGTCAAAGTTCTCATGGAAGCCCTCTCTTGTATAGAGACCAAACACCTGAACCTGAAACAGGCAAAAAGGTGAATAACTCAACATTTCAGCTTTAATTGCTGCCTCTGACACTATCAGAGGCCAGCGGCGGGAATTGTCGTCAGAAAAAAGGCCTTGATTGGCTCCCTTCTTCTCCGCTGGGTCACCAATTAGTGGACAAGTTGACTCTTCGGACCCCGCAGGGTTTAGAAACTCAACCACAGCCTCCACAACAAACCCTAATGTACCTTTAAAGTACATGACACCCAGTTTCTCTTCATCCGAGGGCCCCAAAAAAGTAGAAAAGGTAGAGGAATAATAAAAAACTCTGATGCAATCTCCTTTTCCGAGGCGCACCAGCGATTAAGGATTAAGTTAGATTTTCCAAGGATTAACATCCAGCTGAATTGGTGGAGGGCAAACAATTGCTGTAGATTTTAATTGTCAGCTCTACTTTTTTCGTGCAACAAGATCTTGTTTTTGCCACCAGGGTGCTTGGAGTAAGGGGGAGGGTGATATCAGAGAGCATATCTTGACTGTGGAATCTATGAAGGATGGTGGTAATGATGAGAAGAGACAAGATAACAGCAAGGTGGAGAACATGGAGCGGGTATCCATTGACTGCTGACTGACAGCTCGACGGATACAAGCGTTACCCTTAGCTATTCAAAATAAATGAGTTTTTATAAATTCACGCATCGTGAGGAAAAATGTGTGTAGATATGGAGGAGATAAAACTTCAGGTTACTGCTCCTGCCTTTCTGAAAAAAATCACAAGTTCCACATCATTAGCATAAAGTTGAACACTGATAGGGTGAGTTTTAGAAGAATCTGAGGATGAATTATGAAAGATAAGAGATCTTTTTTCAATTCAGGCCCAAGGATCAGTAACCAGCGGTGATGAGCGGAGAGATCTCACCTTTCCATCCTCGGAGCAGATGCCCACATGCTCTCCACTTTCATCCAGACTGATCTGGTTGATCTTCACTGAACTCTGCGGAGACACAATATCATGGCATCTTGGGTGAATATCTTTGAGGCTGGTCGAATGTTGCTGGCTGACATTTTACTCCATTAAGTGAAATGCCAGAAAAAGCAAAAAGAGTTTGAGTGTATAATGGATGCACGGTCCTGTATGTGTCAATGCAAAGAGCGTGGCATTAACACTGCAAGGTTAGAGGGTCCCAATTCACTGCTGATGTTTTTAAAGTTTACACATTCATGACTCTTTAGATAAAAGGATCAACCACATGGCATACATTATAGCAAATGCTACTTGAAACCCACCACTAAAGGGTTAAATGTGCATCTCTGTTGATAAAAGGAGGAAAAGTTTTTCTTATCGTATATTTGACCATTTCTCCAGCGCTCTAGGATCATCTGGGTATTTGGTACGCATGTTAAATCCTTTTCACAGAATTTTGGCCGTGACAAATCCATCACACAGAACCCAGCTGTGTCTCTTCTGTTCAGTGAAATAGCTTCCTTGTTTTTTTTCCCAGGCAATAACTGATAACTGGCAGTAAGTTCCTCAGGTGAGTAGCACTCGAATCAATGTGCTCAGCAGGGTAACTGCAGTTAGAAGCACAAGTGCTGTTACATTAACGTAAAATGGCCCCTTTGTGCAGACCAAATCAGCCTTGATTACGAATTGTCTTTTTTTTGTTGGCAAATGAAATTGTAGGTCAGAAGTTATTCCCTCCAGAAGTGAGGAGAAATGTATGGAGAGAGTCAGAAATTGGGGCTGAATCAGATACTCAAGATTATTGCTGGTTATAAATCCAGCACATCAAAATGTCTGTCATAAATTAGGGATCTAATATGAAAGTAAAATGAAATGTGCTTCTGCTGTGCTTTAGAGAAACAGTTTGAATAATTTTTCCGCAATTTAGGAAATATGCTACATTGGTTTCACATTAGATAGATACAACTCTCACATCAGTCTGATAAATATTAGGCTACAGCCAGCAGTTTGTTAGCTTAGCTTAACAGTAGCACTAGAGAAAAAGTCAGAATATCACAAGCCGTGTGCATTATTTAGTGTTAAAACTATTAATAATATATCATATAATAACTAATTTAAGCACAATTGTTTCTGCATTGCTGAAAAGTTAATCATGTTTGCCAGTTGAGCTAAAAAGATTTGACCATACTCACAATTTCAAATTTCTGTGTCACATTTCCCTGAATGTCCAGCAGGAAGACCTTTCCAAAATGGGTACCTAGGGCAAGAAACTGACAAAAGATACATGTAAATTAAACCAGAAGACACATGGAACAAATTCAATACTTTGGAAAAAATACTGTAATGATGAAGGCTGTGGAAAGGGATAAAAAAATAAAATAGAAAAAAACTCCTGGAGCTGGAGCGACATAAGCAGAGTGGGGATTGGGTGGGCTTGGAGGCAAAACTGTGAAATTGCAGGGGTTGGCAAAGCCCTATTTAATAAAGCATACAGTGTGAAATGGCATTTTTTCCCCTCAAATTAAAATGCTTAAGCATAATAAATGCAGTGTACATCTGACTTCTTCCCATGCTCCCCATGCAACCCAATCCCCTCCCTGTCCAGTAAGAAGCTATTATTTCTGCCGCGCAGCAACTGGTTTCTTTGCTTTGTGCTTCAGTGTGTATGTGTGTGTACATGAGTCCACTGGGACAAAAAAAATTATAGAAACTGGGGGCTTTTGGCATTAGATTAAGTGTGTGTTCTTCCACCCCAGCCCCTGCTCCGTGCCCTCCTCCTAATCCCCCTCCCTTCCAGAGGAGCATGTGGATGTGCGGCGAGCCCACCATGCTTCAGTGCAGTCTATAATGAAATGCTTATATTTACAGGCACAGCTGAGCATGTCAGACAGAGCCCCTGCAATCTCCCCAAATAAAATAACCAAAAATAAATAAATAAAGAGTTCAACGTTGTGAGGCGGAGCGACTTTTAAAAAGGGATTTATCGGAATGGAATTGTTCAAATGAAATTCCGATTCAGACACTTAAAATATGAGGCAACATAAGGCAATATGTGCCGTCGTCGGTGGCTTTAAGGTTGTGGGAGTTACGAGGGCAAGGGGGGGGGGGAGGGGGGGGGTATCAGGTGTGACCCAAACAGGTAGCTGGATGGTAGAAAGAAAAGAAATCCCAGGGAAAAAGACAAATCAAATCTAGAATTTTAAGCAGAGCAATGTCTCTCACTGTGGCACGGTTGCTATTTTGAGGTTTAAATAAAAAAACAGGGACCAAATCCTCAAAGTGAAAAATCAATGAAAATCAATAGCGGTTAATAAAACATCAGGTGAGGAGACATAACTGGGTATGACTTTTTGCTCTGCTGTGGCGTGCGTGCGTGTGTGCTGCCGGTGCCACAACGATTAAGCATCCTGCGAAGAGTGGCACTCTTAAAAATATCTACGTCAGACCAACAGAGGAGAGGAGCGAAAAATATGTAAGAGTGGGAATAACAATGGCGACTTGAGAGGAAAAGCAGGGGGAAGGTGAGAAGAGAATGGGCTGTGCTGTGTACATAAACAATGTGAAATCTGGACTTGAGAGGTAAATGCCCTTGTGGCCGGTGGATTAGAACCTCTACCTTGTCATGGACGGTCATACAGCTGGCTGCGTCCTTCTGCAGGATTTCTGTCACCCCATTGGAGAGCCTCTCGTACTTCAGCTTGGGCTCCTCCTCGCTGTCCTCCTCCTGGTGGGGAAAGTAAGATAAGCTCTGGGTAAAACAGCACAGTGTCCTCCAACAAACACTGTAGTTGACAATGTTCTTTGACAAAAGCCATTGACAAAAAACCTAGAAACTAAAATATAACAAATTGTCCGCCACAAGTCATAACAATTCTGTGTTCAAATCTAAACTGTTCTGAAACAAGTGAGAATAAGTTCAACAAAGGGGTGGAAACAGGTCTTTATGTAATGCACTTTCACCACAAGCCTTCATCTTCAAATTAATTATTTGTGTCCATCAGACAAAGTATAAAACCAAAAAACGTAACTATTCAAAGCACCTAAGGTACATTTGTGATTTATGATAAATCGGCCACAAAAACAATTGACATGACTTGAAATATTGTTTGTTTTTACATTTTGCCTAGAAGTATACATTAGGCAATATAATTCATACCGGTACACTTCCAACTAATCACAGTGCAATAAAGAAATAGCCTCGTCAAACACATCATCACTCATTCCTACATAATGATATCGTTTTGCTGATTATATTGGCTTGAAATTAGCCAGTTTTTGTAAACACTCAGAAAAATGATAAAATGTAGACTGCATTTGTCTTTATTAAACTTGAACAAGAAAAACCATCCCCTCCATTTAGGGCTGAAACTAAACTTGTTTATTAATCTTTTAATGTTGTTCTTGATCAAACGCTTCGTGCATAAAATATCAGGAAATAATAATGCTACTGTGCTTATAGTTGCTCATCAAATCCTCACATTTGAGAATTTGAACCATGGAACATGCATTTTAAAATGACTGAAATAATAAACCTGCTCTACATTCTTATATAGTAAGCAATACCTACATGGATTCTGGCCTTTTTGAAGTTCATAGGTCTTGTGTTTCAGGAGATATATGCACAAAGACACACTTGCATTACCGGGCCTTGCGTGAAATGCAGGATAACCCCGTTTTTCATGAGACCATTCATCCCTAGTGGCATACATGAATTTAGTCATTTCATAAAGCAAACATTAAGGTATTCTACTGTGTTACACTTTCCAGCCGGAGCCAGCCTTTGCGGCCAGTCACAGCCTTAATATTACCCATAATTCAGTTTATAACCAATGCTGCACAGTGTGTGGCTGCCCACAGGGTGCATCAACTCAGAACATTGTCTGCCATTATGTGCTACTGGGTTGGAGGTGGGGGCCGAGAGCGTGAAAAAAATGTTATTTTCAAAAACAATCCTTTCCCACTCAACAACGCCATATCCAGGCTATTTCCTGTGTATTCTGGTTGTGAGATTTCTGATGCGGAGGCATTTGTCACGGCTTTCAAAGGTGTATCAAACAACAAAGGCAAACTTCTTCCTCAGAGAAAAAAAACCTACAAATCTTCAAACTTCTACCATCTCCTGTAAGTTGCCTTTTGTTTCGTCAACTGGCAATGGGTTGGAACCATTTTTGCCATATTACATGCCGGTTGAAAGTTCAGATTACATAGGCTGAACCAAAATGTCTTTCTACAATAAGGATACGATACTGCTTTCAAATACACAATGAAGACTACATAAGTCATATACCTTCAGCATGAGAAAAGAAACAATCTTTAAAATAGTATCAGCTCCCCATGTTTTTCTGTCTGAGTATTAGGCAAAATCTAAATAAATGAGTAAAGACACTTGAAAAATGCAGGTAAAATAATGGGAATCTTACGCTATGCCCTTAAAAGTGACCTGATATTATCTCAAACATGGATTTAGGGAAACATATTTGATAGTGCTGTTCTGGAGGCTTTTGTCGTCTTAAAATCTACCTAAGACAAAAACATTTGCCTACCACATTTTGTTCATTTTAGGAACATATAGAAATTTTTTCAGTCAACTACCAACCATTTCAGCCATATGTTTTGCCTTTTGGAAGTTGAGATAGAACAAGCTGTACCATCATTGGGTCCATATAAACATTTTAAAAATACACAAGGACTAAACAAGATGTACATTAAGGCAGACCAGGAGGACATACCTTCCTAAATATTAGGAAAGAAAGAAATCCACAACTTCCAACCCAGCATGACTGGTACACTTACAATATATAGGTTTCAAAAAAATTGAAAATAAAAGAATACTACACACCTTTCATAGCAAAGTTACACATTGTGTTTTATAAAACAGATAACACATTAAAAACACATTAAATGAACTAAAAAAATCTTAAACATTTTAGAAAATCTAAAACCCATAATAAAACTCTGATTAGGTACATTCTTCCTGATTCTCCAAACTCTCCAGTATACATTTGCAAAGTAAACCTGATTATGTTTGTTTCACTGCTTAAGTTAGGGACAAAATGAGCAATAAGTCACTGTAGTATTTGTATGTGTTATCTGCTGCTAAGGGTTTGATCCACTGTACTCCGTTCAAAGAGACAATGAATGCTATTACCTTGACAATGTGAGGCATCAAAACAAGAGTAACACCAACCAGGCTGATTGGTGTGCATGTTAAAAAAATTCAGACAATTCTGGCTCAATTGCAAAAGGTGGTCAGGAGTTGTAATTTCCTTTTAAGAACAAATTGTTATCTTGCTAATTTTGCTCTGTAATTAGCATTATATTGAGCATACAAGCCCTGCTTTGAATCCAAGTACAGCAGCAAGCTTCATTATTTTTGAAGTATTTAGTAAGCAATCAGCTGTGTGCCGCTACTTGGAGGAGAGCCAGAACCCCACAGTCCTTAATACTTAGTTCTACAGCACTAAACTCAGATGCTCTTTCCATTTCCTTTTACTCTCTCCTAACTGTTGTCTTCTGCAAGCCCTTGCTTGATATTTCATTCAATTCTCTGCTTCCCATAAAGACACCCCCCTTCCTGCTAGGCTGATGTATAAAGCTATATTTTATTTAGCCTACTTGTGATTTTCAGAAGCACAAGTGTACTGTAACATGCCAAAGCTCAGTCATAATATTGATGGATCTGGAGGGCTATATGTAATTCATGAGTGTTTGACACCTCTCAAAACCTGACAATGATCCGTACGGGATCAAGCTGGGTTGATAAAGGCTGGCTATGTATTGCAGTCCTTTCAGCAGGCAGCAAGCTTTAGTTAAGTTCAAAAATCACCCATGCTTGACAGAACTATGCACACCCCTGTCATTGACGATATGCTGCTCTTGATGCATTTCTACATTGACATACTGGTGCAACTGCATGACATTTTTAGGGTTGCTTTTTTTTTGCCCTCTTACCACTAATATTATATTGAACCCCTCTCACTGTTTTTCTTTTTTTTTTGTAAGGAAAGGAAATGGTTGAAAGTGACGTTTCTTACCTCAGACTCATCTGTGAATTCCTCACTTGGTTTCCTGCCCTGGATGAAGAAACATTAGGATTGTGTTATTATATTAAAGCAGCAAATCATACAGTAAAAGTCCAATTTGATTTGAGAGTACATTAGAATACAACTGAACTCAAAACGAAATTAAGCAGCGCATTACAGCCATATATTAATTAGAAAAAGGCAACATATCAAATCAATATAACGCTATCAAACGACAAAATGTACCCTTTTTACAACATAGAAACAGCCAGAAAACGAGCTAAATAAAAGCAAAGTGTAGCTGACATTTGTCTCCGATCACAATTCCTATTTATTTTCATGCATACACGTATAAAACATCAATATTAGCAAGCTAGCGTTAGCATGATGTGCTTACCTGCTCCACTTCCGCCATCGTTATGAGCTATATATCCAAACAGAATATTAATAAAGTCTCAATACGTTGTCAGAGAATACATGTTAAGTCCACAAAACCTCAATTAGGCTAGCTTAATGTCAAACATATCCACTATAGCCTACAACAAAGTGATGTTTGTTGTGGAAGCCTGCTCCCTCTGTCATAAGGAAAATCACATGACAGACACAAAGCCGTGAAGCATTATGGGTATTGAAGTTGTTCTGTTAGACGTCAATCGTCGATAGCAGAGGAGGTGAGTGACACTAATTAACGACGGGTGTGTGTTTTAATGTGTTTTTAACGTGGTATATGTATTTTCCATAAGCATTCCTTCCTTTTTAACAAAGTTATTGCCTTTTTTAAATCATTTTTATTTTTGGTTGAGCAGTTAACTAAGCTAGCACAATTCTGGAAACGTGTCTGTTGGCTTATATTGTCTGTGGGATAAGTTTAAGGTCTTAAACTTTCAAAGTATTAAACTGCGCCTGCAACTGGGAGGTTATTAACCACACATCTTATTATAGAGGTTTTATTACAGCTATTTCAACTATTTTATTGTGCCAAATTCAATAAATGACTGCTAGCTACGCTCTCCAAACTTTTCCAACGAGGATACAACATTTCGAAGTAGCTATTTTTGTAGTAAAGTTAGTTTCATTAAGTTTTTTCATTATGGTACTACTTTTTCTTTTGCAAATATCTCATTAAAACACTATTTCCACATTCAACAACGTCATGGGTAATTCTTATGCATATCAAGTATGTTTAATTGCACTGTTAATGGTTTCTCAGAGGAGTTTAAATTCAGGACTTACATTTGTAATGGAGTATTTGGACACAGTGTATTGCATAGTATACATGTATTGCTGTAAAATGTGAGGAATGAGTACATCTACTGACACATATTCCAAAAAATAACTTTAAATTGTTGTATAACTCACAGATGGTATTGTTATTATATATGTGTTTGTTGTATAGAAACATGCATCATGTTTTTTAATGTAACAACTGATTATGTGTTTTGGTATGAGTACAAGTAGATGAATGAAGTTGTATAAAATGCAACTTATACATCACATTATACAGTAAAGCACTTGAATATGCCTAGGTACACTGGAATGGGACTGCAGATTTTCCTTACTGTATATGTCGCTGTTATCGAGGGAATAAACTCTGCATTCTAATATTTGTAATATTATAGATGTAGAAGGCTGTGATCATGCATGTTCCAAAGACAGTCAATTAGCTTATTAGTTTTGTATATTTTCCAGACATTCCTGGACTTGATGGCCAAATGAGCCCCTCAGATATGAGTCGCCTCCCCTGGTCCTTCTTCAGCCTGCTGACAGCTGCTTGTCAGAGTCCAGATGAATGCCAAAGGTATGATTTGCCTCTTCTTTATTGAGATTGTCTCACACCCCCATCTCGCCTCATCCATCCTCAGGAGAATCCTAATGCACTGATACCAAGGGGGAATAATTTTTTTTTTCTTTACAATCTACTTAGCAATGATTTATTGATTGCGGCTTCCACCCTCGCAGAGAATTACCGATCCTTTTTGGGAAATCAGATTTTCACACCTTTCATGAGTGTGTATGTGGCGCAGGTCTCCAGAGACAGTGTGAGGGGAAACTGACATTGAGAAGCAGCGGTGTGTGAATCTCTGCGGTGTCACTCCTCTGCCGCCACTGCCATGCCCCATGAATGGCCCTATGATTCTCTGCTGCTCTCTATAGTGCTGCATTATTTATCCGCTGATAAATACACTGTCCAAGCTTGATTTCAATATGATTTTATTCCCTTTCAAACCTTTATAAACATTATTCGCCCACTCTCGTATTATAAGCATGCAGGTGAAATCCCTTGATGTTTAAGCATTTCATAGATTTTTTTATTTTTTTTAAACAACCCTTGCCCTCATAGGAGGAGTTGGATTAGTGTGCTGAAAGCTTTGATGCTCCAGAATGTCAGCGCCGTGGATCGATTTAGCAAAACACACACACACACACCTGACCAATCAGAGCCGTCTATCTGTTGTGGCCCTGCTGGGCACCGTGGTTTACAAGCTTCAAAGAGCTCCTTTTAATACACTGCTTTGATAGCCCTCGGCCTTCACTGACCCACCATCCACTGGGGAGCATTTTAGCTTTAGTGGAGTAGAGAGGAATAACTGCTCATCATATTAATGGGTGTGAAAAAATCACCTCAAATCTACCTAAACTCCTGGCGTGCTAGTCCAAAAAGTGTATTCATAGATAGTATATTAGTTCAGGTAAAATAATGTAAACCTGCTGTATTTTTCATGATTAACTCACAGAAATTATACACATCATTAATATATATTTACATGCATTAGGGGCTTCAGGGAAACTCCGTAAAGACTCACTTAACATAATGGAGGGGAACAGTTTGGTTAATAACCCTAAGGGGGAGACAAATCATCGTCTAACACACCACATTAGACATTTCAGTGTTTGGATATTTGCCTAACACAGCAGAGCTGCACAGTTATTCAAAATGGGTGAATCAGGAATATATTTGACATTTGGCTATTATGATAATACAAACAATGAAATGTTCGGTGTTAAGTTCTTTAACAACATTTTTTATTACTATGACTTGAGTAGAATTATTTTTAAAACCCCAACATGTTTGTCATCTTTAATCCAACATGATGGTCTAATAAAATCATATTTTGTGCAAAACTGTTTGAAATACATTATCAAAGATCATTAAGCCATCATTTTTTTCATTTCAAATGTATTCCTGGATCAACAATAACAGCGCGACTGAAAATATGCCACTTTCACTTATTTTAATGCAGTAATGATTCGGACAATAATTTTGGCAGTATTCGCGTCCTTTCACTACTCGGGTCATAATAATTGCATTACAAGCTTCCAGCTCAAAACTAATCAGCTAATGACATTTATTTGTTTTTTAGCCAATTTTGACACTTAGAGCTTTGATAATGAGTTTAAAATAAAGCTGGAATAGATGGATTGCAGCCAATACACGATTTGTGTGGTGCTTAGTAAACATGACAATCAAGAGAAACACGTGATGTGAAAACATGGATGTTAATTAGAACATGTGATGTCTGAAAGGGAAGACTCTTACATCATGGGGTGACATTTGGGTTAGTTTGATGCCTCACTTTAAAAATCTAAATGCTTTATCAAGTCACAGATGTGTTGAGCACTTTCCCAGCATGCTCTAGGCCTATGCAGGAAAATGGACGGGTCAACAGGGCATTAAGGAGTAGAAAACTCATAACTTCCTACTAATTCTGAGCAGGATAGAATATGTAGTGTGTCACTGGAAATAAAAGAAAATGAAGTATACAAATTAATGTCCACTATCTAAGCATACTGGAGCTGCAAAAATAGTACACTAATTAGACTGGTTGACATGAGGATATTGGCAAACAAAAAACATTGTTGTGAGAGAGTTCTGGTTTAAAGTGCTGCAACTAGCAATCATTTTCATCCTCATTAAACTGCCAATTACTTTTTCAATGAATCGATTAATCATTTTGTCAGAAAATAGTGAAAAATGACCTCATTCAACAGCACAAGATGATGTATTGCTGATTTTATTGCTCATCAGTTAATTGAATATCTTTGGGTTTTGTATGAGAAAGTAAAGAATCGGATAATACCATTTTTAAAAGCTTTAAAAGACATTTTCTGGAAGATGAATGATAAAGCTTTACTTGTATGCACCCGTACTGTCCTCAGCTACTTCTGTGGCCTTGCTGTTATCTCCAACCTATTACTAGAACATCGGCAGACTTCTATTTGTCCATTTAATATGAAGCTTTAGTTCAATTCTTCAACAGTGTAAATGATGTGCTTCAGTCAGTGTACTGCAACATTTTCTTTTAGTACAAAACAGAGAAATATATAAATGTTTTGTCACTGCTAACTTAGTATGTATTAACAGCTTAAAATATCTGTTTGGGCATGCTGAACACTGTTATGTAACAGTACGAGAGATAAAACGATATTAAGCTGAGTTTTTTTTTTTCTTTGTCTTGAATAACCAGAGGAGCCTGGAGTGTTGGAGTGGAGTGTGATGGTCTCCGGCTGATACCCCTCACACAGTGTCCCTCACACTGGGACATCACTGGTAAGACCACTAGCTATTAGCATGGGTATCTGATGACGCTCGGGACTCTCTGCTAGCCACCGATTATTCGGCTGCTGCGGGAAGCAGAGGGGGGATCGAGTGCTTTTTCGTGTTCCTGCAACCTGTTCCTGAGCTGTGGCCAGACTGAGTGAACAGAGAAGAAATGAGACAAACCTCCCTTATGTCTGCTCCCGCCAACTCCAAAACACACACACACACACACACACACACACACACACACACACACACACACACACACACACACACACACTGGAAAAAACTCACATTATTGCTTTAATCAGAGGTCTGAGGGTTACTTTAAAAAATGAAGCTAATCCGTTCCACATCCACTGCTTAGAATCAGTAATGCAATTTCTTATGGTAATTTCTAAATATCCCTTTTTATTACGGATTTTTACAATAAGATTACAGTTATCCCATTACGCGTAATTACATTACTACCTGCGCTTGAATAGAGAAACAAACCCATTCCAGAGGCATGATTGCAAATAGGCAAAGCAAACTGTTTTGAAATGAGGTAATTAACAGCTGCGTACGATGCTGAGAGATGTGTTGCCCCCTTATCCTCGAGCCTCAGAGGCCAGGGGAAGATTAGAGCTCTGATCTCATTCCCAGCACTTGTTTGGAGTCTGTCAGGAAGAGAAATGCCAGCATTAGAGAGGTACCGCCACACTCCTGATATGATGAAATAAGGAGAAAAGGGGAAAGGGAAAAAGATGGAGGGATGGACAGAAAGGACCCTGCCCTGCTCTGAAGTGTCAGTAGCTTGTTTATTCTATATTTCATCGTAGCTGCTGGGGCAAAGCTTCCCATTTTTCCTTTATTTTTTTCCCCCTCACCTCCCTAACAAAAACCAATGCTCTCATTTTGTATCGCTCTTGCAAACTCTCATGCCCCAGTGAAAATTACATTGTGAAACGGTAGGAATTTCAGAGCTGCCTGTGCTCTCCCCTGTCCCTCTGAGCTTTCAAACAGTCAACAGACTGTGAAGAATAAATAATAAAAAACTATTGATTATTTTGATGACTGCAAGATTCAATTAGGTATTAATTTTGCCCTCCAGTGGACCTATCAAGCAACTCAAAGGAGAGGAGGAAGGAGGTGGAGGGGGGGGGTCGAAATGCATGCAGAGTGGCCAGGCTCAGACAGAGGAGAAAATGTGTTTACCTCGGCGGGCGGAGAGGTGCATTGATGCGCAGTGTCCCACATTTAAGTGCTCCACAAATGAAGCGCTGATGACTAGTGACATTGTTACCAGGGATATGAGTATTGACCAGCCGCCTCACGTTTTTAACGACAGCTTAAACTATTTCTATTGATTAACATTTTCATAGATTATCATGTGTCATATCAAGGAGGGCTGATTCCCGTGATGAGCACATTAAAAAATCCCCTCTGGGCAGGGACTCATCGACCACCCTGATAGAAGTGGGAGGTGGGGGTGTTGGGAGTGCAGGGGCAATATTAGACCTCCATTTTTCTTACTGTGCCTGTATGTGCTGGTCTCATGCTCAAATATATTTAGGTTGGACTTTATTCAGAAATAAGGAAGGGGCCGTAGTCCTGCTGTTTTGTGTCCCTCTCAGAGCCTGAGGTGGGGTGAACACTGTCTAGGGAGCTCTCCAGTCTCAGGACACAAGGGGGAAGAGACAGGGGGGGTGTGTTTGTGTGTGTGAGGGAGGGAGAGAAAGAGAGAGAGGGGGAGAGAGAGGGAGAGAGAGAGGGAGGGAGAGAGAGAGGGAGGGAGGGAGAGAGAGAGGGAGGGAGGAGGTGACATTTCCAGTGCCTGTCTTTGGAAGAACCTCAGGCTTGAACCTGTGGTGGCTCTTTAGATACATGCAGGTTGGAGGCTGATCCTGGTTCAGTAGAAACATGTACTGCTCTCTGCGCTGTGGAGGCATGTTTTAGCTGCTGGTCCCCTGACGTCAACATTTGGACTTTCTGAAACTCTTTTTTTTACTCTTTTTGTCTGGAGCTTTGTTTAGGTAAGAGCAACAGCTTTTAAGCAACTTTGGATATTTTCAGAAATCATAAAAGATTCCTTGGTAAAATGTCCGGATGAAAGCATTCAAACCTTTTAATGGCATTCTTAAAATGCTCTTCTCACAGGTTTTTTTTATTTTTATTTCAAAAGTTCCTAATTTGTTCTCTTTGCTGAGTTTATTCTATTCCAACATGTTCATTCAGATTATGCTCTTATCATGACATTGAGACCGTCTCCATGTTAGTTTCTAAGTGCTGACAAAAGAATGAAAATAATTGGGAGGACATTTTTGAGAATATCATCTCTTGTTAAAATCAGGCCTTAAGTTCATGTTGCCTCACACTCTGCTGCAACATGTCACCTTTGATCTCATTGTGTGTCCCCAAATGTAGGCAAATTGATGTAATCACTGGTGTGTATTTCCACTCATGTTTTCTTTTTATATGTAGAATTCTATTTATTTCATGTGTTTCTCAGCGCACAGCCTGTGGACCTCTTTGCAGACTGCTGTCAGCTTAGTGTTTGCTGAAGATGAGGCACATGTCAGGTAGTAATGAGCCCTTGGAGATGGATGTAGGACAGTTTTAGGACTGCAGGGTATAATGGTAACGCCACGCGATCCGTAACCGTTCTTCACCAGGCAGCAGCCGGCAGTATCAGCGGGGTAGCACCAGCCTCAGATAAAAGAGAGAGCTGGAGAGGGAGGGAGCAAGAGAGAGAGAGAGAGGAAGAGTGATGAGTGAGCGATAGAAAGGAGAAGCTGGGTAGAGAGAGAGTGAGACATAGAGAAGGAGCCGGTGAGGGTGAGACGCCAAAGCAAATCTAACCAGGGGTGTTTTCTCTTTTTTTTTCTCCTCCCTGTTTCCCACCTGGGCTCCCAGCTCCCTCCAGGACCCGATGATTACAGGGCAGCTGAGCAAGCCGCTGCTCTCCCTGCGCAGCGACATGAGCGCAGCAGAACTCCGGGCGGACGACAAAGCGGCCACCCCAGACAGCGATCTGAACGACGAGCCCCTGCTCCTGCCCTCCGAGGCCACGGACAGAGAGGGCACTCCAAACAAGCTGTACGGTAAGTCGGCTCACGTCTGTTTCCTCTATCTCATAAAGTGTCTGTCTGAGGTCTGGTGCTGAGAGCAGAGAGCTTCCAGTGCTGGGACAGGTGTCAGCAGTGTCAGGCAGCAAACTAACTTTCAGTGCAAGGACCAAGTCGATGTTCGGCTCCCTCAAAGATTGGATATCTGTTTTGGGAAATTGTATTTTGTGTATTAAGATGTTTCATGTGCTTTCAGTCTTCAGATTCTCCGATAGGGCACTTCCTTCTTGTAGGGGACAGTTAAAAGTGTAGTGACAGTAATGCGGAAGGTGCAGTACATTTGTATTGCACTCCCTGTCTTTAATATAGGATACACTGCATGCTTTATTACTGTTGCATATTTTGTGGCAGGATCTCTGCATGGCCCTTCTTTATATTAAAAGTATTTAAAAGTTCAAATTGACAATTAAAAGTCAGATTAGACCTATCAGGAAAATGTGTGTTCCCCCCCCCCCCCCTGCGGTAATATCGTTTCCTTTTTTGTTAATTCAAATGGAGAAAATATTATGTTTGTTGTAATGTTTGAATTAATAACAACTTATGCTGATACAGAATAACTTAGTGCTGCTGAGGGAAATTAAAACCTATAATTTATGTTTCTATCATCAGATGTATTATATTTTTATACTTTTTTAAATTGCAAGGACTTTTCAGTTTATTATCTCATTGTTGGTCTTTTTAAATGTTCAGTTTCAAATGATCTTCAAAATTAGCCAAATTAAAAAAAAAACATCAATGCTCATTATTTTTGTATTTAGCTCATTAAGATGACACTTTTTTTTTGGTTTTGTTTAAATTCATTATCACGTGGTCTGGACAAATGAAATCCCTGAACCTGATTATTTAGCAAAAAGCATAATTGTATAAATTACCATTTTACTAAATGTATAAATTATTTTAATTTATACGTTTGCTAACATTTGTAAATATATGATAATGTAACTCTATGTAAAGTCAGAGAGATAATAATAATAATCATTACCAATATAAATAATAAGAAATCATTTAAAACTGAAAAGTAATAGGAATAAATTGCAGTGCAGTAACAGCAGATTAAAACAATGTGTCCCTGATGGATACATTTTACAATTGTATCTCCACTTAACAAATTAATTCCAAAACTTTCTTTTTTAATTTCTTGAACACAGTAAGGGGATTTGAGGAGACCATTCTACTGTTTTGCAAATTAAATGTAAATATTTTTAATTATTTGTTTTTCATTAGGATGCATGGTGACACAAATCCCTCTCTCATTGCTTTAGATGCTAGTTTTTCTTTTGTACATTTATACAAACTATCTTGTCACTTCAGCTTGTCTGTTTTTCATTTTCTGAACGTTTAACTGTGTGTTTATTTGTGTATGTGCATGTCTTAGTGTGTAAGAGTGTCCAACTCTGGCATATACTTGTGTTATTGTTTTTATTAATTTATACTGCAGCAAACAGTGCATACTTTCAGTTGTTCTCCATTTGAATTGGAGTTGTTAATAGAATGTGTGTGTGTGTGTGTGTGTGTGTGTGTGTGTGTGTGTGTGTGTGTGTGTGTGTGTGTGTGTGTGTGTGTGTGTGTGTGTGTGTGTGTGTGTGTGTGTGTGTGTGTGTGTGTGTGTGTGTGTGTGTGTGTGTGTGTGTGTGTGTGTGTGTGTGTGTGTGTGTGTGTGTGTGTGTGTGTGTGTGTGTGTGTGTGTGTGTGTGTGTGTGTGTGTGTGTGTGTGTGTAAGTGGCAGAGTATAGTTCCTATAGCTTTGCTGAACTTTGGTGATCGCAATAAAATAAGGATTTAGGCAAGGGAAAGCAAAATATAGCAAATCAGCGAGAGTTCAGCTGTCTTTTAAATCCTTTCTTCAAGAATAACCCGAGGCGAGAGTCTTCTAAACAAGGGCAATGTACTGCAGGATTTGTCTCAGAAGTCTTGCAATTTGCTTTAATAAGCATCAAGTCTCTCTCTCCTTCTTTCTTCATTTCTGATCAGTCTCTATCCGAGTCCTCTCCTGCTGCTCTCTTGTTACTTTCTGCTTCTCTTTTCCAAATGCACACACACTTAAACGTTGTCAAATGCTTTAATATTAATTTAAATGTGCAGCTTTTTCGGTTTTATTAAATCCACCTTTGTCAATAAGAAGTAATTTAGGGAAACAGTGGGTATTACATTTGATCTATAATAGGATGTTGTCCTTATTTTGTGCTCCTGTGGTGGCCTGTGTAATGGCTGGTTGCATCCTCTCCTGTAAGAGTTTTTCGGGGGAGATGGTTTCTCTCTGGCCGGTGGCTGAGCCCCGGGCGGTGCCATCGGCAGGTTTGATTTGGGAAGCGTTGCCCACATGACCTGTCAGACAGTGAGAAAGGCCGGGCGGATGTGGAGACGGAGCACAGTCGTGTCTTTTGCTGGGGGATATAGGAGGGAAGAATGAGAGAGGGTGGGGGTGGGAGGAAAGAGACTCAGCAGTTTTCAATACATTTCCCTTAAATGCTATCAGACAGAAGGGAAGCGTTTGCTGATATAGATTAGTCACACATGTATGTTTTACTCATTTTGATTAGGGTTAGTAATCTTTTTTAATATTTATTTGAAGTTTGTGTGAACCTTTTGGAAACTTTAACTGAATTATATTACCTACTGATTGAAGTCTGTAAAACCTCTCTAAAACCAATAAAGTGTAACATGTGGCCATAAAGGTCAAAGTATCCTGATTATTGACATTTTGAAGATGTTCACGTAAACACAAGCAGTTAACTCTCATGGTCATTAGGAGATTATATATATATTATAAGTTTTCAATTTTGCAACATGAATGCCACATATATAAAAAAACAACCATGACCTGAGCCTTTAGGCCTTTCATTATTCACTGGTTTTCTTTATGTGGTTCAAAACGGCGACGAAGCCACCATATTACGTTTCTTTCCCCTATACTTGCAAGAATATTGTACATATATCCAAAAAACTTTGTTCGTCTTTACTCCTTTTATTTAGCGTAACCTCTCTCATACAGTGCTCCAATTTAATGACAGACATTTTCACAAAGACATACTCTCACCCCAGGCACATAGTAACAGCACACACACTTAACAGTTTCAATGAAACAAGTCATGTTTTCAAGGAAATGCAAATGAGGCCGAATTTGCTCCTCTAGTATTCAAGTATTACTGTATCAAACAATGAAGACATAACAACGATGATTTTGAATGCAGTAAAACTGAACCCATCTTTACTTGCTTTACTATAGTTTAATAACATGCACACACACATTAATACAAAGTGTATGATTCACATAGTTGTATGTTTAGCCTGTTAGTCTCCTGCTGATACTGCTAATTGGTTTTATACTCCCTAAATAAATATGCAAACACTTTTGTCGCTGGGTTTTTTGTTACAAAAAGTGTAATTAAAAAATGCAAGTTGTACCTTAATGTACTCACTAGGGCTGCAGCTATCTATTAGTAATGTGTTCATAGGGATCAAGTGTTCTATCGATCATTTGAACAAGTAATAAGCACAAAAGAGAAAATAGTACAACTAATAACAGCTATTCTTAAGTTGTATAAAATATTATCTGGCAAAACCAAAACCCATTTTTGCATTTCATTTCCAAATTACATTCTGATTTAGAAGGCTCCAGAGTAACTTTTCCTGCCACCGTCGTGAACAATTGAACATGTTTAATCAGCTTTGAACTCTGATATCGCTGCATGTGTACTTTGTGCTGCAATAACATGTGCCATGCTATATATGGTATTTGTTTTGCTACCTAGAGCGCCCATCACAACTTTTCCTCCCTGCAGCGTTGATGTACGACTTTAGTTTTCGTCCCCTAATACTATGTATAAGAGCTGAGAAGGAGGAGGCAGTCAGAGACAATGACAGTAGCGGTCATGTTTGTCTACAGTAAATTGTCCACCTTCTACACCCACCACATGCTTACTGCAGTGGTGAAAGGGTCGTTCTCCTAAAAGCTTGCCTGTGCAAATAGTCTTCCACTTCAGATAACAGGGGCTACGAGGCACCACAAACATCCTGCCGCCATGTATTTATTCCAAGTAGAAGTGGACATTAGGTGGGAAAGCTGTGGTTAGTAGGGCAAGCCATTTTTTTTCAAAGGACGGGATGGTGTTGGATGCGTACAGTTTCTGTCTTCTCTTCTCAAGCAAATCTCCCCCTTTCAGACATCAACAGACAAGATAATAAGACACTCAGAGCACAATTCCGTATTATATTCAGCAACCAAAGGCTCATCTCTTGTCAGTTTGCATTTACTCTCCCAAGGATGTGACGCTTCTATCATCATGCTGTCAAAGGGAGCCAGGCTGGAACGACAGGAGCACTCATTTCATACACTTACTGTCTACATGAAATGGTCTGCACTTATTCGGATTCTGCCAAAATGGTGGAACATTTTCACAAAGGTCACCTAGAGATCCCCCTCCCCAAAAGAGCAAAAATGAATCTTTCATTGATTCCTGCTATTGGAGGTCATTCAGAACAAAAAGTCCAAACCAAATGCCACAGCTTCTGAAATGCTGCTCTTAGCTTTTATGTATTTCCAGGTCTATTACTGTAGGCTTCACTTACAATAAAGTGATATTCATTTTTATCTGAACCGTTCATTGACTGATCACCCACACAGGACTTTTTATGGAGAGTTCTTAGAGACGCATGATTAGAACAGTTGCAGACCTTCTTCCTTTCCATTTAAAAGTGCGTTAAACACATTTTAAAAGATTTTTTATTTTTTTGCATAGTTCTGCTCCAATTTGCACCTTTCTGATATTGTATTTGGCTTGAAAGAAACCAAATTCAGTTTACAGTTTACAAGAGGTCTGTTTTTTGCAATAAAACTGTTTTCTTTTTGGACTTTGTCTTGGAGATAAAACATGTAGATGAAAAAAAGAAAAGAAAAAGGCGACAGTGGTTAGTCAGCTTCAAGCATATAGAAAATACATAATTTAAGTTTCATAATTTTTCTTTCTTTGCTTCCAAATGGGAACTTGACTTCAAAAGTCACAATATGACTTTGATTAGATTTGACACCATCTTGCATAATTCCTTCTACAAAACTGTAAAATACACTACTTGTGTACCGTATATTCATTTTCCATATTTAAATAATAAATGCATACTTCTTTGTATTATTATTATTATTATTATTATTATTATTATTAGTGTAGATATGGGATAAAACTAATGTGTTACGTGCAAATTCTCACACACCAAGAGACACACACACACACACACACACACACACACACACACACACACACACACACACACACACACACACACACACACACACACACACACACACACACACACACACACACACACACACACACACACACACACATTGCTGGAGGCACACTTTCTTATTATTTTTGTGTAATCAGCTTAGTGGGCAGGATGCATGGTGGGATAGGCTGCTTGCTGATGCAAAGAGCCTCGTAATGTTGCGTGGTGAGGTTAAGTAATAAAGTGGCGCAAACCCAGCGCTGAATGGGCCGCGCAGAGTAAATAAGAGAGGATAAAGGAGACCGAGGAGGAACACGTCTCTCCCCAGGATGTGGATCTCATTATGAAATCAAGCTTAATGCATGTCTGTAAAGTAGGTGTAATACTTCTGCTAATGTGCCCGCAGTGCCCATCGCTACAGCAACACAATCGCTGCGTGGCACGGAGGACAGCAAGGATGAGCACAAGGCACACTTCTTGTTTTCAATGTGAACAGCAGTAAAGGTCATCAGGTTTCACGGATGCTTGCTTAGGCAGAAATGACTTTGAGCAAAACAAAGAACTTCCATATAACTGCCAATATAATTCTCCCCGTGGTTGGTGTATTTAAAGTTAAGAAGATTATTGTTGCCTTGACTAGAAAGTATTCCAAACAAAAGCACATCACAAGTTCTGTAGGTAGGCCCTACATAGCTGTGGCGAAAATAAATTGAATTTCAATATGCATTTATCTTAGCTATACACCGTCTTTAAGTTAGGAATTCATTTTCAGATAAAAACACGTTTTTTTTGTTCAGCATGCGCTCCATAACCAATATCAATAAGCCTTTCATGTAGAGCTAACAAAGAGGCGTCACATCTCCCCTGGCACGGACACGGTTGGTGTTGTTGAGATGTAATTGAAGCTACAAGGGTCACATTTTCGGAATAGAAATTACAATCTTGTCTTTGACTTGTGTGGCGTGAACCAGAGATGCATCCCACAGCCCTTGTGTCCTTCACAAGCCTTTATTATTTATAACACTCGCTCTTTGAGCAATGACCAGTACTAATGCATAACCTTCTGTCCTTCTGGCTGATTCGCTTCCTTTGAAACCAAAGATTGAGGCAGGAGAAGTGGGTGTATGGTGGATGAGGCATGGGTGTGGGTGGGTAGAGGAGAGGAGGTGGGGGTTGCTAGTATAGGGCAGTGGAAATCCAGGCTATCGAGAAGTTATTATGTTTTTTTCTCTTTTATATCTGAGGATGTGGAATAACACTGTGATGATTCTTTCCTCCAGAATAGAGTTATGGGCTTCAAAGCAATACTATTTCCAGACGTCCCTCCTTCTACTATTTGTCTGCTCCACCAGAATGATGTGTTGGGAGGGGTTGTGTGTGATGGGGTGGGCTGGGTGTCTTTTAGCTACATGATTATTTGCTTGTTTCCACCTTTACCCACTGATCTCTGTAAATATCCCTGCAACAGGGGAATACAGTAACAACTAATGCAGGAGCTTTTCCAGATAAACTCATTTCTACATCAACTCTGATTAGCTTGCAGTGAAAGTAAGATATAGTTGTGTATCACCTGATGGCTTCCTTTAGTGACCGAGCCTGTGCTGCAGCGCGGCTGTGATCCATTGTTATTATACCTCTATGACAGAAGGACCGGGTGAGGAGGGGGGAGAGGTGGAGGCTTTGAGGGGCAAGGGGTAGAAAGTGGGACATAGGCAGCATTAGTGCCGGATAGCCTGGGGGGCCCAGGCTGATGTGTCAGGCATGACATGTGGGTGTCTAGCCCCCAACGCACACACACAAACACACACACCGCAGTGGACCATCCTCACACCCCACTGGCTACTTTTAAATGTCCGGCAGCTGACCAGACGCAGGATGGACACAAAGCCAAAAAGATGCTGTTTAAAGTGATTACACTTTAAAATACTGTGTTGTACTTCAGCTGCGACTATTGATTACTATTCAATTCTGTTTACTATTAAACAATTATTTTGCTTTGAAAATATTCAAAATACCTGCATCTCAACTATTTTCACAATTCTCAATAAACGGGAAAACAAATATATTTTTGATTTACAACAATGCCAGAAGAAAACCTACATATCCTCAATGAAGCTTGAAAAAGTGATTGTTAGACTTTTTGTCTTAATAAATAACCTCAAATAATGATGTTTTGGGAATTATTGTTAGAAATGAATATATAATATATATATAATCGATTTAATTATAGTTAAAGATGCCGATTGTTTCCCTGGCCAACCTTAAATAGAACCAAAAGAGAAAATAATGACTATTTGTTATGGATTCGGGTTTTTTGCTTGGAAATAAACTTAATAGGTTCTGATTATTTCATTTTTTTAATCAACTAACTAATTGAGAATAATTTTGACTCCAGGCATAAAAGCCTTGGCTTTCTCCACAGATCAAATATGAGACACGGGAGAGAGGAGAGCCTTTATTCAGCACAGGGTTGCTGGCTGCCGGCAGCAGGATCCTATTTACAGCAAATATGATTGAAGTAATTTAGAAGGAGGAGCACCAGTGAAGCAGGCTTCTCCTAAAAGGCTTACAGCTCTCTAAAGCTAGTCTTCCTCTCAGCGTCCCGCCTTCACTGACGCCTGTAAAAGGATGAGAAATAATTTGGATTGTTATTTGCCTCTTTCAACCCGGAGCTAATCAGGTTGACATTGCTTTGGGAATGAGGAGGACGCTCTATAACAGATGTGCTCATGTGCAAAGTGTCCCAAGTCCCCCCGTGAAGATGCAACACAAAGCCCCCCCCCTCCTCTTTCCCCTTCCCTTCTCCGTCCTCCTCTCTCCATCACACCATCTCTCCTTCTTGACCTTTGAAATGGGCATTGCCTCTTCTCACCAATTTACCTCCCTCTGGTCCCTCTCATGCTTGTGCTGTTTCCATCTCCACTCCAGCATCAGGGGAGAGGCAGGTAAGAGCTGGAGCACTCTCACGTCAAAGAGACTTTTGGTGAAGACCTGTGGCCCCCAAAGAGAGCATAAGTGTTGGAGCAGAGGGTCCTTACTGCTTTAAGCATCCTCCGCATGCAGATCCTTCATCCATTCATCAGAAAGTGGCCGCTTACTTTCACAAACTGAAGTGCACTATTTTTGCTTTGTTTGTGAGACATCTATAAAACCATCGCGTCCTCTCTGACTGTCCTTCTTCTTCTGACCTCTGAGTGTTCCCTCCACTGCTTGTCGCTTAACAATCACCTAAGAAATAGCCCTAGAACCGCTGAGGTGTAAAATCCTTTCTGTTCGGCACACTCCACGGCACCACCTCCTATGTAATTCCTTAACTCCATTATTCCACTTCGTGCCAGAATAATGAATGAGATAGATTTTTTCCCCTCCCCTGTAAGGTCTCCCTTCTCGCGGGATGAAGGATCAGGCTTTAATGTTAGGGGCCTGCAGAGAGTGCCGTGGCCTCTTCTCCCTCTCGCTCTGAGCTGGCTCTTAATTAAGGAAATGACAGCTCTCATAGCAGCAGTAGCCATAATGTAGCTAATAGTGTTACAGGCAGCCACTCAAAAGTCCGTCTCTGGTGATTTTCTATCCCCAGAAACACTATTGACCTATAGCAGCATCTCCACCCCGGCCTCTAAACAGAGTATTACTACCCTGCTGGTCCAGAGGGAGCCATCTGACTAAGAGCACCTGGAGTTATTGGCAGCAGATTATGTCCTGTGTTATTGTTGAGGGCTTTGGTGGGAGTAATGAAACACTGAGCTAAATCACTGGTGAGTTTGGCTCTCTTATATTCTACAAGGAGTTAAGTAAATCACTATAAAGCAAACATTTTATTTGATAGTCTTCTTTGCAGCGCCATTGGTTGTTTGTAACATTTCTTTGGGCTTTAGATAGAGAAGTGTAATGAGCTGTCGCTCTACATTTCTTTCTATCTCAGCTCTCTCTGCAATGCAACATCAACTTTCAAAGTGGTATTAACAAAATCAATGGTCAAACAATCTGGGACAATTGGTTGTGTATTGATGGAATTAAAGCTTATGTATGATGCATTTTTTTTCTTTGTATCTGGGCCCATTCTTTACGCTTGATTAGCTCACAGATCGCTGTCCCACTAACGCTCTGAATCAACAGAGCGGCGACACACATTTGATGATAAAAAATGATACTGCTGTTTTTGTGCTATAATTCTCTACTTCAATAGTTCAATCTATTATAATAATTAAGATCATCTTATAATCTTCGCTCTTTTTAAATGTGTTCACATGTGAAATTGTTTTCCGTGGATTAGATTTCAGTTGAAAATGATTGACACCATCTTAATAGCAAACACATGCACTCAGCCAGACATTTTCAAAAGGACCATTATAAAAATGGGGGTTGGCTGTTCATTCTGAATAGCCTGAATCGTTACCAGGCCTCTCTCGTACATTTGACAACTTACATAATGCATTTCCACTAAAATAGCTTAAGTGTTAAAGCTTCTTTTATGGGCAAAAATTGATTCATGAATGCTTTGAGGCAAAAGCTAACATGAACACAAAGCTTTCAATAACACCCATTTTTTCAGACTGTCAATGTATGAAGCGATTGCATTAGACAAGGTGGCATGCTGATTGCTTTATGAAATCCAGGCTAATTGTTTTGTGGTGTAGTCCTTGGGGCACCCTGCATTAAGACCGGCTGAACCAAGTCAAATAAATATGGCTCTTTGCCCCCCCCCCCCCCCCCCGCACACACACACACACACACACACACACACACACACACACACACCGCACAGAGAGACCTTCAGCCTTGTGTGGCATTGAAAGTCGCTCTCCAGTGGCCACTTTAGTGATCAATGAAAGAGAATTTATATAGTGGTGGCGGATATTGGCAATATTCCCATGACATAAGGCACATCAAATGGCACTCTGTGTTCTGTATTAAATATAATAGTTTCACTTGCGTAAAAAGTTATTTTCATTGAATATTAATACATCAGTATGCTTTTTGAATTGATAAGACCTGATTCAAGTCATCTTCTCATTTTCAGTATAGGCCTTGAAAAAACATGCGTATATACATTTAAACTGTTACAACGCCATTTAAACTGCTAAGAAAGATGAAGCCTGAATGTCCCAGATGAATGTAAAGCTGTGTTGAATGTGCATCGCCTGTTCCTTAATCCAATTGGCCTCTTCTTTCATCTCTCCTCACATCAACGCATTTATTCATTCCATTTTACTCATTGTATAACCTCTGTATAATCGCAGCATCAAAGGACTTTCTGTTTAGTCAAAGTTTGATCAAGACATTTCTCCCTGTATATTATATTAATCTCCATCTGGAAATCCATGCAATGATCATTTACATTGCATAAGTACATTTCTTTAAGAAAAGAAAAGCAAAACATGTACACAATTCAAGTAATAAAAAAGAATTGAAGACTGACTCCCTGGGCTTTTCTCCTGTCAGCTATTTAATTTAGTTAAAGAAATTACACAAATCCTTTGGGGGACGATGTGCATGTGTAGTTATTTTTATCGATCGTTTCGCCCGCGATAAACGTGTTAACGTTACAGATATTTGCAAGGGGATGAAGCTTTCTAAGTTATTGTGAAATGAAGGCATCAAGGAATCGTTATTGAGTAAGTCTCCCACACTTTCTATCCAATAGAATACATTATTCACAACAAATCTCTTAACTACAGTCATGAGCAATACAGTTTAGAGTCATTGGTAATGTTATAAAGTCTCATCCCTTCATTATAGCTGGATATCTTCATTTAGTTAATTAGCTTTGCTGTGATGATAAATAGGTAATTTACTGGCGCAAAAGTTTTCCTGTAGCACTGCTGCATTTATTTCATGTTATCAAAGTGTGGAAAATATCCTTGGAGGTGGTTTAAAAGTGGCTGTTAACCGACATAGAAAGACTGAAAGGCATAACTTAAGTGTGATCACATCCACGGTGAGAACTAACTGCTCAGACTTTACCTGATAAAATCCGTGAAAAAACAAATATTGCCTTCCAATATTTACCCTCTAAAAAGAAATGTGAATTTATACAGCAGATTAAGATGAAATTGTTCTTTATCTGTCACTTTATATCAACTCTAATCCAGCCATAAAGTCTTTGCTGTATGTTCAGATTGATCTTAATGCCAGGGTGGGGCTAGCGCACAACGGGATCCATAATGGGTGAAATAATTGGTTAAAAGAGACTGGCTTGTCAAAAATATCCCCGCGTTGCGAGGTTGATAAGCGAGAGGATGTGGACCTTCATCGTGAAGCAGGGCCAGCAGCCAGAGGTAGAAACCAGCTCGAAAAGCAGGCTCCCCCCTGGGCTCTCACATCAGCCATCAAATGCTGGAGGTTTGTTAGGTTCTGCCACTCACCAATTATTTGAATTTTATGTAAAGATGAAATGATTTAAGTTGGCGGACGGGAGGTTAAAATGTAATGCTTGAATATACTTGACAGGCAATGAGATCTTTCTGGCAAGGCTTTTCTATAGCCCGCTTTGCATGAAGCTTTTCGAAAAGGACTAGGAAACCACTGCATGCAACGTTTAACAAGAGAACAACGTTTCATTCTCTTCATGAATTAGAAGACACAACTTTTCACTGCTTTCTTTTTTGAAAAGCAGGAAATATTCCATTTGGGAAATCGATGGAGATCAATGGAAATGTGATTACATGTTTTTTATTCGTTACCAAAATTGTGTGAATCAATGAGGTTTTGTGGCCTTCAAACACATTTCCACATAGATAGCAGGACTTCATTTACAAAATCAACTTTATTGTAGAGCTGTTGCATGAAAGAAAATTTAAAATATGTATTATTGACTTGTGAGGGGTTTTGTGTCATATATTTTAAAAGATCATTATTTGTGAATAACCTTTTTGAGAAATGATCATATTAGTGTTTAATAATAAAATAAGCCAATTGTATTATGCCCCTGTTCATGTTTTACCAGTAGGGGTTTAAGACATGTATCTGTAGTTAATAAAGCCATTGTTTTGTTCTTATCTATGATGAAAAGGAGACATTTATTTTTATTTTCAAGAATGAATTATAAAAGCTTTATGTCCCTACACTTGTTTAACACTTCCTGTCTATTTAGCTAAAGTCCTTTTTTTAAATATTAATGAAATAATTGAGTTTCTAGAGCTCCTGAAAGCTTCCAAATACTCCTTATTTCTCTCTAGCTTGAAATACGACTAAATAGGCGAACATCAATTCAAAGTTACAGTGTGTAGGATTAAGAGCGATACAAGCTGAGATTTAATATAATAATCATAACTATGTTTTCATTTCTTAATAATCACCAGAATTATTTTCCATTTATATAAACCAGTTAAACAAGCAAATAATACATTTAAGTAAAGAGCTGATTAAAAAAGAATACATTTTTTAAATGTTGTTAAAGCACTTCAAAACCAAAATCTATGTTTTCATCATACAAAGAAATGCCCTTCACGGCCTATTCATGCTCAGAAATCAATTAGGACTGAAGATGTAATTCCACTGTATTGACATCCTCTAAGAAAAGAAACATGGGTCCTTGTTTGTAATAGCAAATAGTTGTATCACATTTGTTTTCTTCAGCAACTTCACCTTCACCATCTTATAACAAAAGACATTCCTCGTCTGAACCAACATCTTTTCAACACTGAAATTAGAAGAAGTTGTCAGAAAATCATCCACTATGCCTTTGCCATTTTGATTGGATGCATGTCCATGTCTATTATACGTTTGGCACACTCTTGCTTTAGTATGATCTAAGTGTGTATCACATTAAATTCTTCCAGCGATTAGTTTCTGTCCTTTTAAATGAATACTCCCAGAAAGTTAAATTAAGTAATTTTCAGTCAGGTGGTATTTCTCTTCTGAACAGTCAGTTTGGTGAAAGGCATTCCGAGAGACATTTACATTTTTCTGACAGTTTTTTCTGCAAGATTTACTCAGAGAGCTTTTGTGTCAACACTGAGGCATCATGCCATCTCGATATCATCGAGGTCAAAGGGTGAGGGTCAAAGAGCCTCTCTGAACTTTTACTACGATCCACACTCAGTGCTAAGAGAGTCTGTGAGATGGTGATCGGCACGATATCCAATCGGCGGGGTCCTTTGTTTTCCCCGCAGCCATCAGCAAGCTTATTATCATGTCCCTGTCTGCTCCACTCCACCCTGCCCTCATAGCAAACAGGTCTAATTGTGTCTCGTAGCTGCAGGCTCACAGCGGAGGGCGGGGGGGAGTGGATTTAGATGAGTGATACTCGGTGATGTAAATGGCTGAATAATATGGCCCCAGCGTTTGTGGTGGAGCTCTATCTCTCAGCGGTAATCTAGGCCATCGGGGACCCGCCAGTATGCATCATCCCCCATCAATGAGCCTCTCCGCTGGCTGGTAATTTATTCAGCGCTGCAGCGGTTATTGATAAAGCACTTAAGTACAAATTCCCCTTCTTTCCCAACTGCCCTCCTCCGCATTGTAATATCACAGCGTGGTCTGTGTTGTTTGTTTATCTACTTATATTGTCTCTGTTGATCTAAGGTGCATTCTTTGTTTGTTTGTTTCTCTTTCTGCACGGATCTCTCTGCCTGTTGCTCTCCCAGGAGGTTGTGATGGTTCGGTCCAGTCTGACACCAGCAGCAGTCCTTCTGAGCAGAGTCATCTGGGCCATTCCCACCCAGCGTTCTCCATGGGTCAACAGGTGAGTGAGGGGGTCTGCCAAACACAGAACCACACATTTAGTAAAGCCAAAACTCCCTTAATAACTCAAGTTTATACGAGTTGTGTCACCTCTACTATAAATGTTAAGGTTTGCCTCTTGCTTGTTAAGCTTACAGAGGTCTGGAGATATTCCTTTTCCAAATAATCCTGACATAAGAAGATGTAGGACAAACAAATCTAAAAATACTTTTAAAAATGTGCGCTGTTGAAACCAGGATTTTCAAGTAGCAGTTTAAGGTGTTTTTACACAAATCCTGACATATTATCACAGATATAACACATGTTGGAGAAGCTACTCAGATGCAATAATAGCCTATTTTATTATCTACAGATTTGCTTTTGTTATATGTCTGTTTAAAGTGCCTGGAATCTGGACTTTAAGTCTTAAGTACGTCAAACCCAAGTACACATGTTTTAATACCTTAAATGACATCCTATTCTACCTGACCGATGACCTTCTAAAAATACTGTGAACAATGTAACGGACTGAAGCAGAGAGCTGCCAGCCTCATCAGGTTTAACCACCTGCTCCTCGCCTAGAGCGCTCAAGAGGGAATGGGAAACAAACATGAAGGTACAATACTGACATCAGTGAACATTTCAACCACATGTTTTATGCCAAACAAACAATTAAACAATCCCAAATAAGGTTATCATAAAGGCCCCCTGGACAAATAAGGATGAATACATAGAAATATGGTCACATTGTAACGCTATCGTCCCATCCCTAATGGCAGCCGTGATGTGAGTGATTTGATAGTTTCAGTTATGAAATCCTATTTCATTGGTGAGTACATCACTCTGAAAGACCCTCACAGACACACTGATAGACTGAGGGTCATTTTCAGATGTAATTGAGTGGTGGCACTAATGAGCTGACAATACAGGCCTTGTCATAACAAGCAGGGTAGCAAAGCGCCCGAGCCTGCAGCCCTGTTAATAGCTCAATCAGAAAGTGTCCTATCTGATTGGATGTATTGGCCTGGTGGCTCTGTGATGTTTAATGAACATTTATCTCATTAGTGTTGCTCAATGTCACCGCTCAACACACACTCAGAGCGTCAGGTTTCCTTCACCGTCTTTAATAAGGCCATTCTCCCTGCACTCAGTGTAACTTACTGACAGTCAATCCTCATCGGGATAAACAAAATGAGAGGAGGAGGAGAGTCATTCAGTTTCGTCGGGCAGGTTTACAGGGTGAGGAATCCCCAGTGAAAGAGTCAATCTGCTGCGAGCGGGGATGAAGAATGAGCTTAATTAAAAGCACTTTTCTGATTACAGACACCCTCGCTGGTGAGAGTCGCAGTTTGTGTAATAGATAAGAAATAAACACTAAAGGAAAGCATCTGCAGCAGGCAGTTACAGTCTGAGCCGCAGCAGGAGCCCTCAACAGTCACCATCTAATATATTAATGCTGTCAGTACAGTCACTGTGAAGCTAACACTTTTCAGAAACAAAGGCGCTCCGCACGCCATACCCAATTCTCTTGTTCCAGGATCAATATGTTTTGATAGATTCTCGCTCCAGAGCCGGATATTGTTCGAACAACCATTATCCGATGGTAGTTTACCCAACATGAATCCACCTTCCTTCTGTTTCCCACTTGCAGTTAGGATGACAAAAGTCTGCTATCTGGGTGATTATGGGCAATTTCTCAGTGCCAAAGCTGCCAAGCAGATAGAAGGGCCTATTCTCCCCTGATGGGCAGAGAGGCTGGGTACCGCATCCTGTCCTGAGTGGGGCTGCTTCCCCATCCAGAGCCCAACACACACCCTGTCTGTGGGCCCCTAGGAGACCACTTCTCAACACTCAGCTGTCAGGCCTGCCAAGCACTGTACAACAGCACCTATGGAGAGGAGGAGTGAGATTATCAGGCGAAATGACAGAAAGTGAGCTGCTTGTAAATCTAGATGAAGGATGCTGGGGATTCTCATAGGAAAGGCGTTTGTTGTGGCTGCAGAGCTGAGCTAATTGTGTTCACGCTAAATGTATTATAATATCTCATTTTGATGTTTACTTATACAGTGTTCTCATGTTGGATGAAGATCATAATCAGTGTTAAGCCGGCACAGCAAACAGCCTAAAGAGCAAGATTCTTTGCAAGAAAAAAAGGCTTCTCTTGGCAGCTGCCTGTGTTCCTAACACAGCTGCCTGTTTCTCCAAAGCTGCCTGTAATGATAAATAAATCAGGGGCTACATCTGATAATTGCAGAATTGTCTTTTAATGTTATTCCCTTCTATGTGAGGCTGTCTTTGCTGTCAAGCCAGGCAGTCTCATTTTGTTTGACTCAGAGATGAAATGTTCAAAGAGCGTCTTTGATTATATGTTGCTTCGGTTCGAGATTAAATTTAGTTTAAAAAGCAAGATTAAACATATGTCACTTGCAGCTAACAAACGTCCCGCCTTTGTTATTGTCCTTTGAGGATTCTTTGAGCCTTCGAATTATTAATTCATTTTGAAAGTTAATGGCAAATGTCATTTTGGATGCTCTCAGATGCGTCAGATATTGTCATTTGTTATGCACGGTTGTTGTGTATCAAAGCAAATGTTGAGAAAAGAAGAATCCTATATAGTCTGTATGATTACTCCTGCCAACAACAATCACCTTACAATGCTCTTTTATTCTTTTAACAGCTAAGAGCACAAACAGGTATTCATTTGTTTCAGAAATCGCTCTGAGGTCCCTGTGCACGTTGTGGCTTTAAACCCATGTGACCTCGTACCTCTTAAACTGCAATCACGGATTGTGTCGGAGTGGGTGCAGGCACTCTGCGCCCTGCAGGGTTATCACAGTGACACGCCTGTCACCCAGGAGCACCAGGTCTGGGCGTACGGTGGTCTTCGCACCAGGCAGCCCGCTCTGCCTCCTGTGCTGCACACACACAAACACACACACACACACACACACACACACACACACACACACACACACACACACACACACACACACACACACACACACACACACACACACACACACACACACACACACACAGAACGGAAGCAGATAGCTGACAATTGGAGTTAAAGGCTTGTGAACTTAAGTCAGAGTGCAGGAGTCAACACCGTGCAGCCATGCTTTCCTGGCAGCGTCTAAAGGCTGCGTTACTGTGGACTCAACACAAGCCGACAGTGTGCTCTTACTATTGTATTCCAAACAATTCAATTCAAACTGTAATTCTGTTTGATTTTTATAGCATCCTCAGTATCTCCTATTTTATACCTCCTGTGTAAATTCAGTTTGACGTGCTCAAACACTGACATAATTTGAAAAAGGTTTTTATCAGAAAGAATCAAATGTCCTCCCTGTGTATTCATGGAGATGTTTTCACCGTGGAACAAACATCACCACTTCTGGCTCAAAGCTCTTGATGAAAAATGTGTTGGTGTGTTTTCCAAACCCACTTCCTCGGAAAATACATTTGAGAGATCTTGTACTGTGCAAAATATCTCAGAGCGACACCTCTGATAACATATCTTTCCCTCTTTGGGTATGACTGCATCGAATCCACTTGAACTAATGTGAATGAAAGGATACATGAAGAGTTGGGAGTGGTGGTTTATATCCCTCATCAAAGGAGTAAAGTACTGCTACTACTTTTTAAAGAAAAGCAATGTGTATTTCAGGCACATTTCTGTGGTACCGGAGATTTGTTCAACGGGATAAAACATGAATCACTCTGCATCTCTGAGAAAGAAAAATGTGCAGCGCTTCCACAAAGATTGGATGAGATCTCTATCAGTAACAGCAGCAGAGTGTTTTCCCTGTCAGTGTATGACACCGCAGAGCACATAATTCATCTGCAAAACAACTGCATTCATCAAAACACATTGATTAGTGAAACAGTCCCTAAGGTGGCATAGGCGACAGCTTTACTCGTCTCAATTAAGCATCCCAGAATAGTTTAGATATCTTTGAACCAAATGTGATGCCATTTTTGTTATGTACTGTATAACGGCATTATGTATTCTGCGGCACACGAAAGTTAAGTCTCCCAATATTGGATATTATCGTTTTTATTCTTGCTGGTAAATATTTTAAAAAGATAGTTGTTAGAAATAAGTGGGTTACATCAAACTAGAAGTTGACAGATTAAAATGGATGTTAGAGTGTGTCTTGCTTTCATGGTGCGATGTTTTTCTAAAATGTATCTAACTGCTTCAGAGATCAGGATGACTCATCAGAAATATTCTATCTTTTACAGAAAGAGAACAAAATAATTTCCATGAGAAACCCTCAAAATAAAAATGTTTATGGATATTTATTGAAATGTACGAAGACATCCATGACCAGGGACAGATGATTGGAGTGCCATGCACAGTACAGATTATATATATTACTTTTATTTTCTATTTGTCACTTTAATTTCAGTTTTAAGTTATTTAATACAAGATGGGATAAGATATACTTTATTGATCCCAAACTGGGAAATGTTAAAATTGTTGCAGCAGTGTGTAAAACACTATTGAAGGGCCACATAACAGAAAACACATTATGAAAGTAGGATATTATTATATCCATTTGAATTCATCAAAAGCAATGACCTTTCATTATAAGAAACATTATATTCCACAAAGCTGTCAAAAGTTTCCATTTGACAATAATGTATGATCATTTTGGTCCTATGAAACACACAGAGAACCACCCATCTGTGATGATATAACCAACAATGCTGTATGTTGCTGTGTGTGCAGTCTCTCCTGGTGGCCCAGCAGCTGGCCAATGCAGTGGGCGGCGTGATGTCGGGGGCGGCGCAGGGCATGAACCAGCCCATCCTCATCCCCTTCAACGCAGGCGGACACCTGGGGGGGCAGCAGGGCCTCGTCCTCTCTCTGCCCACTGCCAACCTCCAGAGCCTGGTGGCTGCTGCTGCTGCGGGGGGGCTCATGACGCTCCCGCTCCAGAACCTGCAAGGTAAGGAAGAGGGCAGAGTAGACATCCGTCTGACTAAACAGGGTCAACTTGATGTCCCAGCACGAAAGGAGAAAATAATGCAGGCACTCTAGGAAGCTGATGGATGTTCTCAAAAATCCACTCTCTGATGCTCATGAAGGTGTTTCTGTATTACACACCATGATTCATAAAACATGAGACACCAGGAACTATTACTCATAAATACACCATGTATTGATCCCAGCTAGAGATGTTCTATGTCCATGTATGGCACAGAACTGTTTTTTTCTGTTATGAAAAGGCTTTACAAAGCCCTTGGTCAGGTAAGAATCCTTAAGGGGTTTGTATCCCAAATAGCGGCTATCCTCAACTTGCCCAGAGGAACAGCCATATTAATTACAGGTCAGCGTTTTGCAGTGCAGCGCAAAAGCACTTTGTGCCTCTTTCCTGTGCATAAGAGTGCACTGTACTTCACTTTTCTATCTCTTTTCCACCTCATCTGTCCATCCACATGGCTGTTCTTATCCGTGCCTTTTAAACTTTAATGCCCAAGTGTTCTCTTTTGATCATAGTTGTAAATGGTTTTCATTTTAATGTTTAAAACATTGTCTCTTTTATACCATTAGATTGAGGGATGGATGGGGAAACCATCAGTCATAAATCTTGGATGAGATAGCTGCACTAATGTAAAAAGATGCCAGGCTACATGTAAAGCAGTGTGTTTTTAGGATGGAGATTACAATAATGCCAGTGCAGCACAAAGTGCAGGGAGCGCTTCCCTCATGTGGGGAAATGGATGGACAGATGCCCTGAGTGAGGAAATGTGGAAGTAGAAGCCTAATGGACACAAACATGCATAAATAACAGCAACCATCGCTGTGGGCAGAGCTTTTAATAAACCTGCATCTATCCAGCGAGCCCTTCAATGTATCCATCAGTAGTGGACGATAATGGGCCCAGCAGGCCTGTCTGACTCACACTTCAACAGATCTTCGTCCTGGTGCGTGAGGAACAACCCAAAGGCTGCAGTGATCTGATGAACTGATCGACAAACTCATCGTCAGGGTGTCAGAATGGCAAAACAAACAGCCCTCAGTCATACTTATTGTACACAAACAAACCAACAGACAGTCTGGAATCCAATGTCCTGATAAAATTCCCCATCCATGAGAGATAGTGAAAAAAATAGTTGTGGAGAAATGCCTCTGTGGCAGATCTTTTTTTAAGCATGACAGACTGCCTGTTCGCACGTCCTCTTATCTAAAGGGGATGCATTGAAGGGACCTCCATGGAGAGAAAGTGACACAAGTCACGAGTGAAGCTAAATGTCTTGACTGTGTCCGGGCCCCTCTGGCCACGCGGCGCTCCTCCACTCTCCGCTGTCTGACTTCATCACAGCTCCGCTGAATGAGGCCTGCTGGCACAGCACCTCTGTCAGACAACTGCAACTCTGGCCTCTGCCCCCGCACCCCCCCTCCCCTCTGGGGCTCCAGGCCTGATTAATCACACATATAATACAGCGGCACACTGTCGCCGGGGAGCAGTCAGCTCGTTTCACGACCTCAGGAGCAAGTGTGTTTTACAGCACACTAGCTAATTAGTGTCAGATCAGACACAAGACAACTGTGAGGCAAAGTAATGAGACTGCAAGCAGCCCAGCCAATGGCTCTATTTAAATGTAATGAGGCGGCTAATGACCCGCTAATAAGGCTGTTTATCTTGGGGAATGGAGGAAATGTATTCTTTACATTACAGCCGGCATAGCTATAAACTCTTTGTAACAATGCAATGTTTAATATTTTACATCATATATTCATTTGGGTTTTTCTGTCCAGATGGTTCTTGCATTTCATAACTGATCATATTCAGTTTTAATGAGGAAAAATAAATAAAAAGATCAAATCAGAACAAACAATAAAAAAAGCCTCTTTGATCCCGTTTTGATCAGACTAATCAAAGCAGGAGTGAATGTTGATAGAAGGAAGTGGCTGTGAGCTTTAGGAGGGCAGCTCTCTCAGACTGTGATAAATAACTATCACTGTAATGGGGTTGTGCTATACATTTGGAGTGGTTGCTTAAACAACACTGAGCAGCATCTTGTGGCAGGCTCAGTAAACATGGGCAGCAGTGTAACTGGTTATTTGTCAGAATGATTTATGCCTGCAAACATGCAGTAAAAACAAATTCCCAATGAAACTAAACAAGGGGGAAAGTTATCTTTTGTGACAGAGTGCACACAATTCTAGCTGACTTCACAGAGGCAAAAACTAGGTTGGGTCATGCTTGAGGTCTGTAAATGTGACGGCTCATGTGAATAAAAAATAATACGTGATTTTCACTATTTTTATACAACTATAGAGTAAGTATGTACTACTGAAGCAGACACAACATCTACAGATTGTTTTGATGTTAGATATGATGCTAACTTGATGCATTTTTAATAGGTTTTCATTTCACATGATTTTATAACAAGCAAAGCATGATTACCATACTTGTAAGCGACTTGTATCAAAGCACTGTACATGTAATGCCCAATGGGAGGAAGCAGAACAAAGTCTCAACTGTCGACTCCTCTTCTCTAAGACTCACACAAAGGTAATGCAAGAAGCTAGTTTACTAGAGCTCCTTCATATTAATAAGCATATCCCATCTTATTTGCTCTCAGCTGAAAGCCAGGCAGCGCCGCACATCAGAGAGCCGAGTTCTAATGGTGAGGTGAGAGCATTGTTCCTCTGTACTCGTCCGCAGGAAACACAAAACAGCACTCAGGCTTCCTTCTAAAGGTCGGCATCCCACTCACCTGCAGTAATGAGACCCGGTGTCAGTGCCAATCAAAGGCATGTCTGTCGTTTTGATGAAAACGCTCAGCGGTGTGCCGGTGTCGTTCGTAGGGGTGCGTGTGTTGGTACGGTACAAATTAGGGAAATCACTATGCTCATCACACCACCAAAGGGTGGGCTCCTGGGGGAAGAGCCACATGTTTCCACACTAGTAAGACATGTCAGACTGCATCTCTTCTGCCTCAGCTGACTGCTGCTCCTTTAAGAGGTGAGATCACCGGGCCGGGCACTGACTTAACCTCTGTCTGCTGAGGGAATGCCTCTGTGTCCCTTTACCCATTACATTATCCAAGCTTGAGAGTTACAACCATCATTTTTTAGGCTTGTTATGGCCACACTGGTTGCTCATTGTGAGCTTCTTTTCCCTCATGTGTGTATTTGTTGAATCATTTTTGGATAAGGAACATAAATAAGCCATTGTTTGTGTGCACAATGAGCCTTCAGAGATGGCATTAAGAGGACCCAGTGCAAGCGGTCCAAATTTCCACACATCAACATCTGCCATTTTAACACAATAGAGGCCAAACCCATCCCTTCTCCCTTATCGCTGTTTAATTTGAAGTGTTTCTCAAGCACTATGTATTCCGCGTCGTCCTTTAATGATTTAACTTTGCCGTGGTTGTAAGATGACTCGCAGGGGAGAGAGCTGCATTAAATAAATAACAGTGATAAAATGTAGACCTCATACATTTCAAAGCTAATGCAACTAGCGGTGCAATAGGAGCAGCTGCACACAGTCCTGGAGCGATAATTTGATTGATTTGTTGTGACAGCAGCCAAATAATTGAGAGTGAGAGGTGCTGCCGGAGATGAAGCGCAGTGCGAGGCAGCTTCGCCAGGCAGTCCCAGCTGATATGGCACCCGGGTTCT
Source organism: Notothenia rossii (assembly GCF_949606895.1). Classification (NCBI taxonomy): domain Eukaryota; kingdom Metazoa; phylum Chordata; class Actinopteri; order Perciformes; family Nototheniidae; genus Notothenia; species Notothenia rossii. The sequence goes on along the minus strand of NC_136911.1, from coordinate 16,559,036 downwards.
CATCTCTGCCATTGATATCTGCCACTGGTTTATTGTTTGTCTTCAATAAGCAGCTTGCAAATGTGTGGGGTTACTGCCTTTGTGACACTTTGGCGCGGGAAAAAAAATATCACCAATCAAAATGTACAGAGTAGCGATGAGAAGATTCAAATCAAACACACAAATTCACACTGGGGCTGAATCACAGGTTTACTGTACCTGCACATAGGAACACACACACACACACACACACACACACACACACACACACACACACACACACACACACACACACACACACACACACACACACACACACACTCTCCCACGAGACTCATGATTCATACTGTGATGTTCTCTTGAAGCCAAGATGTGAGCAAATGTTACCCCCTGGTGTTTCACTTGTTGAAGACATGCTAATGATTTGTTCTGAATTCAAGTTACAGATATTTCATAATTGCACAAAAATAACAGAACAAATGACGCACAGTGTATTTGAATATAGAGTGATATTGTTTTATGTACGTATCCCTGGATATTTTATATTTGACATCACAGTAGTTTCTTTTGTCTTAACCTTCTGGCTCCTGACTCGTGTTTGGTTTCTGTGGATGGTGGCAGTGTCACTCTGGTTCAGCCATGCCACAGGACAGCACAGCCACAGCCTGAAATAGAAATAAATAAATGGAGGGGGCGGGGGGGAAGTCTTTATGGCCGTGTGGAGGAGGACAATAATATTGTTAATCAGATGTGGCTGTGTCTACTCCTCCACAGCAAACCCTGACATCTGCCCTCACTGGTAAACACTGAGAGAGGCTTTTTGCAAACCTCCTGCCATAAACACACACTGTACAAGCCAGTGTCTCACTGTCCGCACTGTGGATGCACACAGTGTAGTGCATTTATTCAAATACATTTTGTAGTAGAAATTAAGTTTTTTGAATTTGTGGTTTTGATGCCACATTGACACATGACCCATTTTCAAACAACTTCCAATACCATTAATAATTAGGAACATGCAAATCAGTCAATTTTAATCAAGCTTCCTTTATTTTACTTAGCTTTTGAGATACAACAGAAAACCCTCTTAAGATGTAAATATGTTTTTAATTGTAAAACAGTGTGTTCCATTCTTCCAAATTCACAGTTTGCCATTGAAAAATATCACAGAAGGTGCCATAATTCAAACCTCAGCCAAATTAACTCTTTTTTTAATCTTACTTATTCTGGTATCCTTAATAAATAATCAGCATTTAAGTTTGTTGCATGGATGGATTAGACGTCCTAAGCAATTATGCCCAATCAATAGTGTTCATCTTTTAATCATAATAGCAATCAGCCTTTTGTTCCTGTTGAGTGGACCAGTCGATCAAGTCTGAGGTTTCAATAAATAAGCGAGTGGTGCATCTAATAAAGATTAGAATACATAATAGTGTGTTGTTTTCATTATATTTGTATAAAATGCTTCCAGTAAATGCTTTGACCACTTTGGCCCCAGAGTTGTTTTGGAGAAATTGCATCTAAGGTTTTTCCTCCCTTTTCTGACCACACTGTTTCCACAAGATTTGCTAAAGGTCTGTCATATTGCTGAGGCGCAATTCAGAGGCTTTCAGCAACAATCTGTAGTCAAGCATTTTAAATGAAAATTGATTTGTGATTTACATGGTCAGTGAGGGGAAAATGAACTTATGAAATGTTGTAAATGAAATATTAGACAAGGTGCAGTGGGAGAGAGCAGACAGAGATGGTAATCTTGTGGAACTGGAATTCCCGCCTGGCAGAACTGGGTGACATTTTACATTTATCTGTGTTCTGCATGAGTTGTAATGTTAATGGTAATTTTATGGGACTGAACCGGAATGAAAATGGTGTTATCACCGATTGCTTCAAATGTGGAATTGTGTAAAGTAGCACAGCTGCATCCTTTATTTCCCATTCCCCAGTAATGTGAGTTATTGCATGATCTGTTCTCTGAGGTTGAATGTGAGTATTCAGCCTCTTTTTATCTGTCTTTCTACTCAGAGTGCCTTAAATCACACACCTCTGCCACAGGATGAAATACACACACTGCTGGATCTTACATATTAGTATAAAGCCCACATTTGTTTTTGAATTTTCATCCATCCCTTCAGTAGGTGTTTGCTTTGTAAATACTTTCCCACATCACAAAAATAACAAATTATTGGATTTTAATGGCTGTTTCCTCACAAATTGTTACTTTTATAATTGCCTAATATGAATGATAATGTATTCGATAAAACTAAATTAAAACTACTCTATGTACAGCATCAATTTAATATGTGCTCACTTTCAAAATAACATTATAATTTGATGTAACATATTTTCAATATGGATCTATCATGGACTTAATAATACAAGCGAATCAATGTAGCATTACGCACTAATCAATACTAACACTCAGCCCAGATGTTCTAATTTTGATCGATACCTTTTGCAGTGAATGTTTCCTATTCCCTCTCTGGCCGTGTACAGCTTGTATGGATTTTCATACAGCTCGCTCCTCCATGTTTGAAAGAGAAAAGAAGCAAAGAAATGAGTAGAACAAACAAAGTGGTGGTGCAGCAGCAGTCTGGATCACACAGAGGTCATTTTTAAACACAGCTCTCCAGTGTCCCGTGTGTGAAACCAAAGAGTCCGCGGTGACATTTGTCAGCAGATGGTATGGAACCAAACCCCTCGCCAGCGGGGACGTCTTAGCCGCTGCTAAAAGCTATCTGTGGTTACTAATTGCTGACCAGGGCCTAATTACCTTAATTAATGGCCGAGGTATCTGGGGGCCAGATTTGTGGGGGCTTTTATGAGTATCAGTGCAGCTTAAAAGGTCCCGTAGGAGGCCTGAGGAGTGTGTAAAGTCCCGTGGGTGCTATTTCTGGACTAACAGCAGACACATCACAGATGGATCCTGTGGCAGAACAGGGCGGCATGTTTGGGGAGAGAGATATCTGTTACCTACACATCAGAAGTAAACCTCACTTAGGCGTGAGAGGAAAAAAGGCTTTTCTTGCCTTTTCTCTCTGAACGTATATTCTACGTTTTTCATGTTTTACACACAAGCCCGTTTCCTGAATTGCACAGCCGTAATTCACAATGACAAAGTAGACTTGGCACCTTTTTCCACAGGCCGTGGGGGGTTTTGTTCAGTGAGCTCTCACTGTGAAATTAGCCCTGGTACTTTCATTTTCCAGCTGCAGTGAAATGGTTAAAAGACACAGATCAGCCAGTATGAAAATAGAACTGATTCAACAAAATCTCCTGCTCCCCCTTGCTTGCTCCTCACCCATCCAGAAAAAAAACCCTCCTGCCTATTCTCCCATTTCCCCCTTTTTTTGTCTCCCCTACCCTATTCTCACCCCTCCCCCAACCCCGTAAGGCACCGTGTCCGCATCTGAAGAAGGCTTGTAAGTTTCAGGTGCATACATTTCTTTTGATGATATATTGTCCCGGTGCGGAATTTCATTTACTGCCGCTGCCCTTTGCTGAACCTGTTGCTAGTCAGTGAGCACGATAAGCGTATAAGTAGCATGCTACTTCATTCATCATACATCGTTCTGGGCTCTCAAATATCTCATATGCGATTCAGGAAGAAACTACTAAACCGGCACAAAGGATCCCACCAGGATCAGCTGAGGTTCCATTAAACGCTGTGTACAAAATGCAGCCCAGTTGCTACTTGTTATCAAATACACGTTTTCACTGTTGCATCTGCGAAACATTAGCCTTCATTTCATGGTGTACACATTGTTTATGTAGCGTGGGGGGAAAATGTATCTCAAGTGCAGTGCTCGTGTTGTACATAATTCCGTTCACATTGCATTTTGAGTGCATGCATTTCGAAATCTGTTTTTTCCCTCAATCATAGTGGCCGCCCTGTGTTGTATTAAACAGCATTAATAATCACAAGAGGCTCAGTGTCACTCAGAAGTCTCTACATCACTAAGGCAGACAGTGTTGTGCTGCTGGGCATGTTGTGCTGTGTGAAAGTGCTTACACGCTCCCTCAGACAACCAAAGGGAATAATTAAAGACAGAAGATGGAGGCAGAAGAATGGAAAGCAAATCCCATTGTTTGGGGTTATTTCATCCCACTGAATTTCTTTTTCTCACTTTCTTTTCGCTCTCTTCTCACATTCCTCCCCAAATGCACTGTGGGTATGTGGCACGCTATCAAAAGCATATGTAAGCGAAGCGGCGCAGAACGAAACCCCTATGATGTCCTCCCCATACCCACATTGTCTTTTGATTATTCTACAATCATTTTATATCTTGTGTAAGTTGGGGAGGAAGGGAAGGCTTACTAATGCCATAATCTACAACACTGTAGCTGCTCAGAAACCACAATGCAAGATGTGTTTTAGACAATTTGAAAACTACGGTAATAGTGTAATTTCTTTAAGCCCTCGATGTCTAAGTTGTTACCAAAATAATCCACAATGAAATTCAAATTTAAGGTGAACTAGACTATTAAAGCAACTCTACTACACTCCATTTTCTCCAGCAGTAAATGTAGCCCCTCAATCTCTCTCAGCTTTTACTGTCAGTCAGAGAGCACTCAGTCATCTCCGTGCATCAGGCCCGCAATATTGATTTTTCCACCCACAGAAACAGCCGCATGAACATACATTTTGCATGAGGCAAACTCGCAGCCTCCGCTTTGGTCTGACGACACATGATTGGACCATGAACACGCTGTAAGAACCCAGTCTGTCCTGCAAGGCAGACAAGCAGGGGGGGGGGGGTCCAACACCTTGTGGACTCTGAAGGACAAATGCAAGGGACCCCTCTCTGGTCACCAAAGAATTACAGACAGAATTTAAAAGGAGAGAGAACCTTCTCTGACCAAAAGAAGGGGGGTATGTGTTCAAAAGAGTTTGTGTTATCTTTCATTTAGAAGTGTCGGACACATTGCATAGCAGTAAAGAGAAATTCTTGAAATTTGAAACCATTGAAACTTCCAGGACATTTGTAAATCAAGATTCATAACATAAATGTTGAGGTATCTAATCATAAATATTTCCTAAAACAAAGGGCAAATATTTCATTGAATACGTTTTTTTTACTAAATAACTACATTGCAGACAGTCGACTAACTTCACTGATTAACAAATCTTCAAGCAGAGAAAGTTCAATTCATTTTTTTAATTAACTTTAAATAGATTAAACATTCAAACTGTTATCCTCATTAGAAGTTGTATTGGACATTACTGGCTACCATAAGCTTTGTATATTCTCTCTAAGGAAGAAAACCATGATATTAAACCAGGCATTACTTTGCTTGGGCCCCCTGGATCTCTGTCAAGGGCCCCTAAAAGTCCCTGGGCCACACTTTGGAAATCAATAACATGGCGTAAGCAACACACGAAAGGGCAACATTATCGAGCACACAGGGATTTTCTTGTGTGTGTAACATCTCCATGGAGAGGATTTGATTCTTTGAAATGCTTCCCCCAGAGTGAGAATTCTACAACACAGCTTGATATTGCCTTGCATCACAAAGTGAAAGCATTATCTCTGGATCCCTACAAGCGATGTGGTTTACTCTTTAAAATCCTGTGGCTCTGCGACTCCACTCAAATCTTAACTGCCTATATATCTTTTTTTATATATCTTTTTTTGTGTATTCACTGAGTTCCCCCTGCAGCAGGACTGAAACACTGGTATTGCCTACTGAGGCTCTTCGTAATGTTTTTGTTCCCCGGTTGTTTCTTCAACGTTTCATTTCCTCCATGTTTATTCCAGCCCTTTCTATAGCAGGGATCTGTTTTCATTTTTCTTTGTTAAGCTACCAATTGTATGGATCATTGTTACAAGGAAAACACCAATTTGTTTTCCATGTTGTCAGAAGATAAAATGGTATACTTGTTTTATTAGAAGATACAATTCAAGCAATTTAGCAACTAATCCTGTCCCATGATCTTAACAAGAAGAATATAACACATTATGGCATCAATAATGATGATCCAATAAGATGCTGCGTAAAGTGATAATATATTATGCGCACTTCTACTTTTAATATTTTAGACACATTTTTCGAATACTTTTTCAATGCAGGACTCATATATTGTTAATATATATGGATTTCACAGTACTGTTATTTGTAAAGGTTTACACTAGAACAACAGAAACCCACGATTGGCAGATTGACCCTAATGCAAATGTTTTGTCACGTCGGACGAGTGTTCTTAGTGAAAATACAATTCAGCAGTGAACCGGACAATTGTGTGCAGAAACAATGTTGCTACCCACTTCATCAGTGTGCGAGTGCTCAGATCTAATCCGCAGAGTAAAAATGACCTTCCTTTGACCACCTTTGTAATTACCAGATCTCATGCAGTCTAAATCTCCTTACCTCCAGTTGAGTAATTATCAGTGTGACTCTCTGAAAAGGCAATTGAGACAGTGCTTTATGGACTCCCATAGTGGAACGTGAGGCAGAGCAGTAATGGGGAGCTTGTTTGTCCCCTCTTGTTAGAGAGCGACAGCTGTGTTTAGACTCAAGCAGTGCCTTAAAAATACAGAGCAAGTCACATTGGATTTCATTAACTCCTGACTGCAGCTTCTGATCTGCTCTTAAATTGCAGCACGCCTCAATTCCGCCAAAGACGTTCAGTATTGCAATTAGGCATGAATTCCTGTCATGATTGAATTATATATCTGTGCTGAGTATATGAGCGGATATATCAGAAGCAATAACTTAACAAAAGCATACAGTGAGTGCTTCATTTGTGTAAAGCACCTGTGTTGAAAGGTGCTTTATAAATAAACTTGCCTTGCCTTGCACACTTACTGAGTTTGCATAAAACTATTCATACTACTCAATACATTGTCTTCAAGGTTTTCACATTATGTTCTCCTTTTTGATTCCCTTTATGTTGAATTCCTGAGAACATGAGGCAATCACATGTGTTCTTTATTCTGTATGAAGCATACCCATTGAATGCAATAAAAGATGGTCAAAGCCCTTTTATGTACACATTACTGTATGAGTGTAGCCTCTCTTTGTGTTGGCCTTGACTGGGCCTTTTTAAAAGGGCCATTATATGATGGGCAGTTGATTGATTATCAATTGTCTAAAAGTTTGCCCTGAATCTACCTGCACACAAACCAAAGATAATATTACTGTTCGGGAATAGGTGTTGTGCGTTGGGAGGAAAACAAGGAGTCGAATCAGCCCCAGAGAGAAAAGTGCTGTAATAGGGGGGCTGGCAGGGACTACTGAGATAGCGCTGGTAATGAGAGAGCAGGCTGCTTCCCCCCACCTTCACTCCTCAACCGCACAGGAAACAAAAATAGCATTTTGTCTGACGAATGAGCCGGCTTTGACCTAGCCTTTCGACCTCTGACAATCAGTCTCGCTTCGTCCTCCAGTTCTTCAGAAGCCGGGGCCGGGACAGTCACAGATAACAGTTGATTTCTTCCGTGGCACTAAAAAGAAAAGAGAGATGGCAGACACTTTCTCAGAGCACTGAGGTCGGAGACTTCTCAGTGCTGGAGTCTCTTAGTCCCATAAGATTTTTGTTAAATGGTTAAATGGAGCATAAAATACCACAGCTCAGCGTGCATCTGATCATTTAGCTTCACGACTTCCCTCTATGATCTGGCTCATTCCTCATTATAAACATTAGCATAGGAGAGTTGTGACAACAGTGAACGTGGGACCCCTTGCTCTAACACCCCCCTCGGGCGTCATGATCAAGTGGGAGCGCTGCTTGCACCACAGTCGGAGAAGTAGTGAATATGAACAACAAAGAGACAGTGGGAGATATAATGAGCAGTGTAGGAGCCCCGGCAGCCTTTTGCCCTCTCTCCATCATAAGTGAAGCTACCACTCTCCTCCTCGGCCCCGTGTCTGCTCGAGGAAGGAGCACAAACAATTAGCTGAGACAAGCCGCTTGGATTATGTGCTCAACCAAAGCAATCAGACAGCTGTGGTTAAAAGAATGAGCTTCAGAATGCCAGTTGCCCTGTTAGAGGGGAAGGCAGGGTCAGCGGCCCTGACAGTCTTAACAAGATGACAGAATTTATAAAGCACTGCTGTTAAAGAATATAGTACCTGCGGTGTAGCCCTTATAATAAGGCCACATGGGGCTTCTTCCATATTCCCTCTGTATTTGTTTTCTTTTGCCTCATATTTTTTTGTTGTACCTCTTGTTTCTCGGCGTAATGGTTAGCGCTGCAGGAAATTCTCCGATCGTCTTTGATCTTCGCCTGGTTCCGATAATTTTTTGACAGAAATCTCATTTTATAACCCCCCCCCCCCCCCCCCCCAATCCTTTGTTTTTCTCCGTCTTTGTTCCCTCTTATACCGTCTTTAAATAGGGCTAACATTTTGTCGTTGTGAAGTTGCAATAGGAAAAGAGCCCGGTCCTGTCAGGGGCTCGGCGCTCACTAGATAACTTGCCCGAACATTTGAAGTGAGAATTGGACTCTTGCCGTTTGCTCAGGTGATATATAATTCATGATGGGGGTTTGAGAGAGGTGTCAATGTGTCAGGAGGTAGAAGAAATGTAAAAGTGTAGTGTTTACTGGCCAAGAGACACTGGCTTTCTTTTGCCGACTTCTGCAGAGTGAAGGAAGTGGAGGATGATCTGATGTTCATCAAATGTTCATACGTGCCTGTCCTGCAGTCCAAGTGACCACACTAATCAAAGACTTGTCTGCCCTGATCTTTTATCCATATTTTATGAGGCAACCGTACTTAAATTATTTAAGTGCATTGATTCTGTATGTATACAAGCATGTCTACGCCTTGCTTGGCTGCATTATCAATAGCTGTTCACAAACACTCTTTTGTTATCCAGTCCTTTGTGTTTCAAGTTTTGAGTATAGTGCATTGTTTATGTGCTTTCTCATAATGCTGTAGATAGGTTTGAGTCTTTCAACATAGTTAAAAAACATTGTACCTTTTTTGGAATTGAAAGGCTTTTTTTCTCCTTTTTTATATCAAAATAAAATTCCAATGTTTTAGTTCTTTAACAATTATTTTAAAGTTGAATTCTCTACCAGTTTGTTGCTTTTAAGATAGTGGACTTAAAGATAATAATAATTTTCTTTTTTCCTTTCAATCCTTTTTCCATATAATCTCTAGATAGGATACTTTAGAGTTCAAGATTAAATATTAAGATAAAGATCAGGTTATGTCCCCTCCAAGCTGCATTATCTTCTAAAACACTTTGGATTCTGTCATCTGTTTTATTCATCCATTTATTAAAGCTGTAACATTACAGTCAGAATAACTGAACTAAAGTCATTATATGAACAATATATTCTAAAAGACTATGATCTGTGAATTACCATATACAGAACAGTTTTTCTTTATGGAATATAGCTCCTTTTAAGGATTTCCCAGTGTGTTTGGCTGAGAAAAGGCTGTCAGCAGCTCTCTAAATGTGTGTATAAAAACACTTTTCTATCCATTATATCTGTGTGGAAACTCAGTTTGTCCTTTTTACTGCTGTGAAGGTCAGCTTAGATGTTGTTTCTGGCTCAATTCTCCACGCATAGTATTACTGTTGATACTTTTAGTATTATTTGTTTTCTGTGTGTTGGTATGGATACACTGTATGTGTGGACTGATAGAAGATCCACCATATTCCGTAATGAGATGTTATCGAGTGAACTGACTGCCATTGAAAACCACCATGAAGTTGAGGTGCACCTGCACACCATATTTCTATTCTATATTATATCTGAGGTAGACACTCTGGGGCCATGGGAGTATTTGCATGCTGGTGTGGCTGCGGCCCGGCTCACCCTGAGTGTTAACCGTTTTTTTTAAACAGCATAAAAATGTATAAGCATTTAAACGTAGAAATTAGGTTCTAATGGTGAGCCATTATTGGATCCAATTAGTTAATGGGTTTATTTCTGAAGTCTTCCAGTGAAGATGGATGTCTCTTTCCTATGAGATTTTAAGCCATTAAACCAAAGATTCTGACATTCTCCAATTGACAATGAAGACTTTTGGCTCCAGAGAGAGCAATTATATCAGTCAGGCTTGATAGCTTTGTCCTCCAACTAGCTAAATTAAATTCACAGACTCTATCATGCAAGCTAAAAACCCTGGAGGACCTTGTTGTGGCTCCATGCAATTTACATCTGTCTCCCGGTATGCATCCTATGCATCCCACACCTCCATGTGTATATGTATCTGGGGTGTTAGCATATTCTTCAAATAATGAGGACTTTCTGTTTATATGCAGAAAAAAATGTTGTCAATCCCATTTTCATTTGCGTATGTTACAGTATATGTCGAGAGTTCAGGTCGCCAGCACAACAATGAACCAAATAACTCTCGTTTTTTTCATCAACAGCTACCTCAACTCTGAACTCCCAGCTCCAACACCTGCAGCAGCTCCAGCAGATGCAGCAGCACCACCACCAGCAGCAGCAGCAACAACAACAACAGCAGCAACAGATCCAACAGATCCAACACCATCACCAACAGACCCTCTCCCACAGCCACAATGCGCTGCAATCCCAGCATCACATGACCCCGCCCAGCCAGCAGCAGACCTCCATCCCCTCTCCGGGCTCAACCTGCTCCTCCACCTCTGGACACCAGCAGCACTCCCCACCCCACCGGCCCAACCACTCCCCGGCCCGCAGCCTTCCTTCGCCCGTCACCCCACCCATGCCTCTGTCGGTGAGTTCATAACCTGCACCAATCCAACTCTTACTGTACTAATACCTACGTTTGTGAAAAGGCCTCATGGTGTTTTGGTCTATTAGTTTTTATATTTTTTGGTGAAAAAAAATGGTTTCTCTCACTGCAACTGATGGATCATATTTATTTGTGTAAAGTAACATGAGGTTAAAGATACATAATGCCTCTAAGCTATCATTTGAGATGGTCATAAAAGAAAAAACTATAAGTGTAGATTGCTACTTCTGACATATACCGGATTATATTACTTAATATGTTATCTGGTATCAACAATACTGATCCACTATGTTAAGGCTTAGTTTTATTCGTATTCACTAGTTAATGGTCTTAATACTTGCTAGGGCTATAGATACAGTGATACGAGACTACATATCTTTTTAGATTTTTAAATGCTTCCATATGGCATAAGTGTTTCCGAGTTTTATAGGCTGCATTACACTTAAGGTTTACCAAACTGCCCTAATGCTTGCTATTGTACACTACACAGATTAAAGGCTCCAAGAAGTGATCAGTTGAATTTACCCAATTCATGTCATTTTCCATTTAAAGTGAATGGAGTACATACAGAATACTAAGCGAATGAATTCATAGTAAACTAGATTTGTAATTCCTGCAAATCTCCACTTAAAAAACCAAAGTGCTGCTTAAGCAGTTTGCTATACACTTGATTTTCTGTCAGCACTTGATCCTAATCAAGAGGCAGCTTTGGAATGGAGGCTGTCAATGTGGAGCTATTATGCATCTTGTTGCTGAAGCCTTGACGCATTTGATCACATCCAACCACGCGAGAGTCACGACTCGCTCGGGAGGAATTCTGAGGTGATCTAAGCTTTCCGGCTATAATCAGTCCCTTAATCTTCGCTGCTCTTCCTACTCAACCTCCTTTTTAGTCACCGTGTACGTCCATCTATCTCTGCTGCTCTGTCCGTCTGGCTGTCAGTGTGTGACGATAATAACCTATTTTATATCCCTGTGGTTTCATTTCTGGTGGAGACTGGCCAGGGTCGCCTTTCTGTCCCTGGTCACATTCATCAGCGTCAGACCCTTATTGGGTTGTGGTGCAACCTTCTTTATGGCCAAGATGAGTTGGGCTATTTGTTTCCCCCTCGCAGCCCTCTCCGGCCCTGTCACGGCCTAGTGAGACTCAGCAGGAAAAACAGCCTCTGGATTTAATGGGCTCCCGCTACATCGCACCAAACACACTGTCCAGTCTGACTGTGGATACTGACCAACATACCGATTCACACATCACGCCTGCATCAGGCAATGTACAAAGACCTTGGATGAGAGATGCACTACAAATAGACTACTAATACATCTCTGATTTAACTTTGTTACATTTCCTGGAATATGTGAAAATGTCTCTGTGACTCACAAAGACAGCAGGGGTGCTCTAGCTCTCTGCAATAACAACACTGAGACCCTTAGCTTTAAACAGATTGTCTTCTTCTAAACGTAGCAGGGAGGCTGATTATGATGACTGAGGACAGAGCTCCCTGAGGGGGGCAAAGAGGCCACATCAGGTATCATTAAGATATTGGCTCATCAAATAGGATTATGGAATATGTGTGTGTGTGGGAGGGGGGGGGGTAGCAAGGAGAAGAATGGCCGTAAAAGGTTTAGTTTCTCTGGGTCAGTGCTGGTGTTTTCAAAGAGTGTGTCACCCAGCGAGGGGCTCGCCCAAGGACAGGTCGCAGCCACAGCACCCACTCAAGGCTGCAATAGGATTTAAACAGCGGCTCCGCCCCTCTCCACCGTCTGGGACAGTGATTGGATTTTCAGACTCAGAATCAGTGAGCGACTAACAGGTTAATTCACTTTTTACGTTTTTAATTCTGGGAAACTCCCTGAAAAGAGATTTTGTCACAAACTCGTGAATTGTCACCATGATCTTCCTTTTTTTTTATTATAAGTGAAGACATAAGGACATTTCTGGTGTTTCCATGCTTCACCCAGAGTTGATTCCCATAATATAATCAGCATTAAACAGATAGCACCCATATTTCCTATTTGTATTATTCACACGTGCAGAGTCACTCAGCCAGAATCCTACAGCACAGAGCTGCTGAGAAACAAACACTCATTATGTTCCAATTAATGTCTCATTGTAATTATCTTCTCATGGGAGGTGTGATCTTCTTCGTCAAGCCAAAGTGAGGAAATCCTGAGCATTCATTACATCCCTCGTGTTTTTAGTGTTTTAAATTTGTGGAACATAATTCATTAATAGGCTCATAAATATCCTGATTATACAAATACAAATCACACCCCAACAGACCCCTTGAGTCAGTGGTGTGAACTCAAATTAAATCTGCTAATTTGGTTAAGCAGAGTAAGAATGTGCCTTTGCACCCCGCCCTCTCTGCTCCCCATGCAGAGTACAGTAAGATGCGGCCCGTTGGCTGCCTGGAATAGCCACCACAGTGATGACAAATAGACGGGGGGAGATTATGAAATTTGCTTAAGTGTGTTAATGGGCTGATTGCGGGAGCCCGTTGGATTTCGCTGGAAGTTGATTGATTAGAGCTGCGGGTTTTCTCCACGCCCGGAGAGCTCAGGGATTTGACGGGGTAAAGGCGCTCGCCAAGTCTGTTACACCGGAATTGATCTTAATTAGATCTGAAAGACCTGCCACAGCAGAATGGTCGCGGCGATTAAAATGAAAAACAGGAGAAATTACTGATCAAATTAATCATAATGTCGGGCTACAGCTGTAGGTCTGGTGTAATTTGCCACTCCAGTGAGTTACATCAGCCCAGGCAGGGAGAGGAGAGGTAGTACATACTGATCCGTGGCAGCGGGAAGCTTAGGCCAGCCTATCAACTCTCTTATTCCAGTTCCTGTGCCCCGGACCCACATGACCCTGCTGCGCCATCCAGTGGAGCCCCCACATCTCTCCCTGGCTCTGATACAATTGCTCCTTCTTCCCTTTTAGCCAAATCCGTCTACATTATGTCTTTCTTCATTGAAGAGCAACGTCTTCAACACTGCTGCTCTTGTCACGGCCGTTCTGTCACCGGCATGTTGTGTGTTAGCTAATAGCCTCTGACCTTGGTCCAGTGTCTGGCTGGCTGGTTGTTGGGGGGAGGGGGGGGTTGTGTCATGGCAGAGAGATGGAGGCGTCCTTCTTTCCTCCTCTGTCAGACTCCTGCCGTCTGTCTGCGCGTCTGCCTCTACTCCTCTCCGCAGTCGTCTCCTTGATCGCTGTCAGAGCCCCACACTGGGCCTGTCCACTCTCCATCCGCACACTCATAGGGGTAATTACAGCCTAGGGGCCTGCCTCCCATCCCCGTGCTCCACAATTTACCACCAAAGCGTCCACAGACATCTCTCTCCTTCCCCACTGCACCCCGACATCACAGGACCGCGGGGCCTCAGACCCACAAGTGCTGCAATTACCTGAGCCTCCCCTCTATCCTTTTCTCTCTCTCCGTCTATTCTCTCTTTCTCTCTCCTCTCCCCTCTCTACACCTTGGCTCCCTCACTATTCCCTGGCAATCAGCCTTCATTAGAAGCCTCTGGTGAAAACCCATCGTCACCAAGGTCAGCGACTGCCAACCACAGTGGCCTTTCAGAGGCTGGGCTGTCTGCACTCTCCATCTCTTCTCACCTCCTTGCCATTCTCTCCACCTCCTCCTCCTCCTCCTCCTCTTCCCATTCACTCCACCATCCAACTCGAGTCCTGGGCCCATCTCTGACGCTTTTGTCTCCAGCTGAGGCCCCTTCAGACACTCATGTCACTGTTTTCCGCTGCAGTGCACTTTTACTTATGTCACCCGCTGTTAAAATCACCACTGTCCAATTTGCTCAAAATGTCTCTTTTTTTATGGCCTGTCTCAGCCATTATATTAACATGTGTATTAAATGAGCCCTGCACATCGATTAATTGATTTTCCAGATCAGCACCACGTCTATTCAATTTAGCGAAACAGGCTTCCATCATTTCATGGGGTATTAAATCCAAATTAAAATGACATGCTCAAATGTAGACCCAATGGCTCACAGTGAGGCTTGTCGATGAAACTGGCAACATTTAAGTTGGGAAAATAGTCCATTATCTATAAAACATCTCATGACTCAACTGTGATTTCTGTTGTATGAAAAAAAAAAAAGCTCACAGAGGTTATTCATAGAATTGTACAGATGTTTTACATATTGCATATAATTGAGAGCTAATTTGTTATTTTAATTTTAGTCAAATGTATTTGATAATGAGGGTGCTCAAGTCATGTGCTTCTAAATTTATTAAGTATTTCTCCAAGTCTAAAAAAAAACATTCAGATAATCCTGTGGGTAGATAAATTGTTCAAAAACGTCATTCAAAAGTGTCTTAGGGGGTTGGGCTACAGAAATCAAAGTATTTCCTCAAATGTTGTATCTTACGTTAAACATTTATATTAAGGCAAAGTTGCAAAAAATCTGAATACATTTGAGCTGTATGAAGTCTCTCATTTGGACATTATCTATGACAACTGTTTAAAAGTCCCATTTTTTTATAATAAAGTATAAATGGCATGTGTTGCCAGACTGCTGCTGGTTGTGGCAGTGTGGTTCAGAGCGTGAGCAGGCCCTCAGCTCTCCAGCAGCTCAGCCTCTTATTAATGCACAGGAGATCCGGCTCTTAAGAAGGCAGAAAATTGCCTTACATAACAAGCGCTCCACAATTTAGAAATACAAATGTGCACTGTTGACTGAAGCAGAAAATAAGACTGTTGCCCATCAACAGAACCACATTTCATATGAATAATTATAAAGCATGGGCGCTAGATGAGGAAAACAACCTGACCATGACAGCTCTACTACTTTTATTTACTTCAAATGAGGGATTAGGCAGGGAGAAAATCTACAGACTTAAGGACCAACGATGAGCCCTGAATTTATAAATAGGGAGAAAGTTACATTTATCATATTTCACCATGGTCATTTGGAGAACTGTGAAAGCGCTCACTCTTTTAAAATGACGCCTACAGGCCGCCTTGCACTTACTTTTTGGCTTCTCTGGTTTGATGTTGGGTTTTGAGACCTCACCTCAGTTGATGTTTTCTTCGCTTTTTGAGGTCTGCGATTCTTCTTAACGTGGCTCTGCGATTCTCGTGGTGGTCAGAGGGCTTCCAACTCTGACACCCAGCAGAAAGGCACAGCTCCCTGATCAGCCCACATGCACATTGGGGGCAACACGCATTAGACGCCCACAGGGAAGCCCTCAGACGGAGGAGCAAGCTAGGGCTCACCTAACAGTGGATAAGGAATAGGGTTTCTTTAATTATGAGGCAGGTCTGTGACATTGAGTTCCCCCCTTCCTCCTCCAGCAGGCTCCCAGACACTGTCTAAGTGCTCCGCTCCGCTGAGGAGGCCAGTCCCCCCGCGGGCCGCGATTCCACTGCCTGTAATGTCTGATGCCCATTAGTGACCGCAAACAGAGCACCGGTTCACACAAGGAATACAGCCGCGCAGCCACTGCCACGCTGTAAAAGACCCTTCTAATGCAATGTTATTGCATTATGCCCTCCTCATAGACCAAGTCAAAAGTCCCATTTATGGTCCCTGCTGAATATTATCAGAAATTCTTCTCTGCTGTGTTTTCAGCCGTGGTCAGCAGAGGCTAGATTTGGTAGATTTATTTTGCTATGTACACTGTGTAAATTGAAATTCCTCTAAACGGTTCTCTGCAGCTTTGAACTCTGAGGTGCATTTAGCATTTTTTTTATTTATTCTGCCGGGTGATTTTAAGCCTTCTTTTATTATGGGAAACTGCAATTGATGGTTTTGTAAATAGACTCAACTAGAATGCAAGAATAGTGCATTTACTGAAGTTATCACCCTAAATAGGGGAGCTTTAGAAGTCAGAACTGGAGTAATCCATACAAATACGCCTGTAAATGTCAACAATTCATCTCTCCACTTATGCTGATTTAGCTTGAGCCGACCATTGTGTATATTTTGGAGAAAAAGAGAGAGACACAGTGAAGCAGAGAGACAGAGGGAGGGGAGGGAGGCAGATTTATCGATCTAGGGTGACCACATCATAGCCACAGAGCCCCTCTCTCGTGATTAATCTTAGGGCTTAGAGTTGGCCAATGACACATGACAGGCCTCCCCCTCAAACTCCTCCATTTCTCTTCATTACTGGCCGTATTTTTGGACACCACGGTGGAGAGTAATCATTTACCTTTATTGTGTTTATAAAGCTGCGGCATGGATGACCCTTCCTATATTGAATTGAGGACATCAAAAGATCACTGGACATTGATTAGAAGGATATTAAAGTCATTCAAATGCTATATTTATATGTCAAACAACAGCAGAGTGAAAGGAGAAGCCATTTCCATCTAAACGAAAACAAATGGGTTGCAGTCAGCGCAATGGTTATAGAACTCCTAAAATCAAGAAATATGTTTTATTACATATTGAATAATTGAGGTAGGGATTCTTCATCAATACAAAGAAATAAGGGCGCTCATCATTTCTTTCAAGTCTTTCAATCAATCAATCAATGTTTATTTATATAGCCCAATATCACAAATGTTACATTTGTCTCAGTGGACTTCACAGTTTGTACAGAATATCAGTATGACAATACGACACCCTCTGTCCTTAGACCCTCACATCGTACAAGGAAAAACTTCCAGAGAAAACCCCACAGTTTAAAGGGAAAAATGGGAGAAACCTCAGGGAGAGCAACAGAGGAGGGATCCCTCTCCCAGGACGGACAGACGTGCAATAGATGCCGTGTGTAAATTGAAAAGATAATACATTTGCAACATAGGTAGTCCAAATGTTTTGAAATGCATGTGTGTATAATAAGAAGATGAATCCACGAGGATATCCATCCAGGACTTATGATCCAGGACCGCAGCCACGTCTCAAGATCCAGGACTCGCAATCCATGACACAGGACCGCAGGATCATCCATGACTCCGGATCCCGGCGTATATAGACACCAAAAAGAAAGACATTTGGGGAAGCTGGGTTAATCGGAACATGAGAGTACACAGGTATAGACAGAGAGAAGGAAGAAGTAAGATGTCCCCCGACAAACTAAGCCTATATCAGCAAAACTAGGGGCTGAATCTAATCAGCCCTAACTATAAGCTTTATCAAAAAGGAAAGTCTTAAGCGCACTCTTAAAAACGGATAGGGTGTCTGCCGTCCGAACACAAACTGGAAGCTGATTCCACAAAAGTGGAGCTTGATAAGAAAAGGCTCTGGCTCCCATTGTACTTTTAGAGACTCTAGGAACAACCAACAACCCTGCATTCTTGGAACGCAATGCCCTAGTAGGACAATAGGGTATAATGAGTTCTTTAAGGTAAGATGGCGCCTGCCCATTAAGGGCTTTGTAGGCGAGAAGAAGAATTTTAAATTCTATCCTGTGTTCTATAGGGAGCCAGTGTAAGGCAGCCAGAACAGGAGTAATGTGGTCCCTTTTCCTAACTCTGGTTAGTACACGAGCTGCAGCATTTTGAATCAGCTGAAGCGACTTGACTGACTTCTTGGTACACCCTGATAATAAGGAGTTACAATAATCCAGCCTTGAAGTAACAAATGCATGGACTAGTTTCTCTGCATCGTTTTGAGGCAAGATATGCCTGATTTTTGCAATGTTACGTAGATGGAAGTAGGCGGTCCTTGAAATTGATTTTATGTGGGCGTTAAAGGATAAATCCTGATCAAATATAACACCAAGATTCCTTACAGTCTCACTGGAGGCCAAATTAATGCCATCCATAGTTAATATATCTTTAGATAATTTGTTTCGTAGATTCTTCGGGCCAAGTACAATAACTTCAGTTTTGGTCGTGTTTAACATCAAAAAATTTAAGGTCATCCACGTTTTTAAGTCCTTGAGGCAGTCTTGAATTTTATTTAGATGATTAATTTCATCAGGCTTGATTGATAAATATAGTTGAGTATCATCCGCATAACAATGAAAGTTTACAGAATGATTCCTTATAATATTGCCTAATGGAAGCATATATAGGGTGAACAAAATAGGTCCAAGCACTGA
The DNA here is from genome assembly GCF_949606895.1 of Notothenia rossii. Lineage (NCBI taxonomy): Eukaryota > Metazoa > Chordata > Actinopteri > Perciformes > Nototheniidae > Notothenia > Notothenia rossii. Next base: position 16,540,366 of record NC_136911.1, on the reverse strand, counting down.
GCCCTGTGGCACTCCATGGCTAACTTTGGTTTGCATGGAAGATTCATCGTTGACACGTACAAACTGAGAGCGTTCAGATAGATAAGACCTAAACCAGCCTAAAGCAGTTCCCTGTATGCCAACTAAGTGCTCTAGTCTTTGCAATAGGATATCATGGTCGATAGTATCCTCGATAGTCTTTCCTTCTGATTATACTTTTCATTTTCTCACAGCAACCAACAAAACATAGCCATGTATCCAATTTAAAGTCATAGCCAGAGCAGCAGGAGATTTACTGCAACACCGGTTTAACGCCGCTGTGATTTCCAACCCAACACTGGCATGGTACAGAAATAACTGCACCAAATATGTCACTTCATGAGCTGAAATGGTCAGCACTTTCCCGTAGATACTTAATCACCAAGTAGTTCCAAATTGAATACATCTGGAAACGGCTAAATATTATAGATCATTGCTCAGGAAGAGAAATAGTGGACGAGGAATGCGGTATAACTTATATTTTTACTCGCTGTGTCCCCTAACCAAAGGAAATCTGCCGCTGCCGTGATGGATGACAAAGAACCCACTCTGAACCTCGGTGCCTCACAATTATCAACAAATGGGCTGGAGCAGATTTTATGTAATGATTAAAGCTGCTGTTAATTTCACATGAGGGTAATGAGTGGGGAGATTGACGGCCACTGTCTGGCACTCCATCATCCCTTTATAGTTAGTTTAAACGTTTTCACGACTCTTTCCCTCCTTCATTTGCATTTTGCCTCATTAGATATAGCCATTTCTGAGGCTGCTCACGATATCCATTTCCTGGAGTTAATGCATTTTATTTGATCAGCCAGACCTTCCCAGTTAACTAGCTGACATTCGGCCGTTTCATATGACATCACTCCATTAGCAGCCGCCATGCCACCTCCACATCCACACCCGCTGCCACCACCATCCCTCCACTGCCTTGAGCAATTACAATGTGCGACTGTCTCCGGATGCAGCGTTATTGTTTTTCGCCGGGTGTTATCTGCCCCAGTTGTTCTATCCGTCTTTCACTTCCAAATATTTTTCCCTTTTTGGGTTTTATTTTTCACAAGGGGTGGAGCAGAGGTCCACTGGTGAGCAATAACCGGGGCTCCGAGGACTCAGAGTGCACGGCCACAGTGCGAGGCCCCGCTAACCGAGGGACCAGAGGTGTTTTGGAGGGCCTAATGGCATTTTGATGTTCATAAGCACAGCGGATGTGAGGGAGGGGAGACAGGGAGGTGGGGGAGAGGCCGTTTTAGGGAATAGGAGGAGGTGGAGAGTCAGCAGAGGACTGTCAGCGGAAGACTAGCAGAGCCCTGACAGACAGAGAACGTGTTTTCTCATGTCACAGCTGATTACATTCACTCCGGAGTGGGAAAAGAGCAGGGAGGAGACAGAGTTGTGGGGCCGGGATGAACAAGGAAAACGTCCATGTTGCTCCGAAGATACAGGGCATCTGCTCAGAGACAATAGTACTGTTTGATTAATTTAATGAGCACTGTTTGGCCCACTTTTGGTTGCAAGAAAACATGAAGACTTTGATCCATCTTAAATGTTCCCAAACATACCTCAGAAGAGATGGTAATTAATTAAGTGAATTTTCCTAAATAATTGCTGTGCCCTTCTAAGTTGTATCTAATGTTTTAGATAAAGGTTTGTTGTTGAATCATACATTAGAAGAGTATCACTCTCTAAACTCTGCTGAAGCCTTAGTGTAGACAAATCTGCCTTCCTGCTGGTGTCCGCACCACTTTGTCCATTTATCTTTGCTGTTCTTTGTCTTGGCCCAGACAAAAAAAGCAATTAAGTTTAAAAACGGCCACATGAAAAGAGCACAAGCAAGAATAAACTCCAGTTAGTTTGTGTCAGACAATTTTGGTTTCCAGGGGTCTCTCCACGGTTAGTGGGGACACTATTTTTCCTTCTATTCCTGAGATTACACGGGTTGCTGCACCAGGTGACCCTCATGGTCAAACAGGCGACGGAGAGCCCGGCAGAGTCTAGATTCTCTCCACTTCAAAACGCTTGGGGAGAAAAGATGCATTTTTTAACAATTTGGGTTTCTTTCTGTCCTTTCAGAGACACTTGTTTTGTGTTTGCTGATCCCTGTGTAACCCTTTTCTATTTGGCTATATGAAACTGTGATGGTGCAGCAATTCATGGCAGTTGTGGTGACTTAAAGGTGACGAGATGATGTCACATGATATAATGGAGGCTTGAGCAGAGCGCAGGTTATTATGTGGATAATATGAAACTGTAACATTGAGTTTTAACATTTCCTTAACAAATGCATGGCTTCAGTTTATTTTTGTTATCCCCACACTAACCCCAGTGGTCTAAGCTGCTGACGCTCCTATTCATGGGGAATGAAAAGAAGGAGACACAATGGTTAACATGCAGGCTCTGCAAACTGGGAGATCACTGTTTATCTCCCCCAACACATGCAATCAGGACAAATGCTAGGCCAGGTCTGTCATTTTCTGCCTCCCGCCGAGGTGTTGAGAGGAGTCACCGTGGCGGAAAATCACCTGTTTAGGTGTTGAACACAACCTCGCCTCTCCTTATTCCTGGCTCTCCTTTCAACTGCTATCCATATTACCCAGCGCCAGGCAGATGCAGCAATAAAACCTGCTCTCCTTTCACCTACGTTTACCAGAATAACATAGCACCTGAAAGGGCTATCATCGAATGAAAACACAATGATAATATTTCAAATGAATCTGAAAGCTTCTCCAACAACCTATCACTCACACAATGACACCAAGCACAGCAGCTTTTCAGGGAGACTCTGGGTGTGCTCGCCCGAGCAGATCGCATTATCTTTGTGTTGATCTGTGGCCTCTTTTTAACTCTGTCTAACCCGCCCTGTTGGCTTTTCTCTGTGCCACAAATCACTATCACAAGCCCTCTTATTCTTTGTTTTAACCATCATGGCTTAAAGACCCATTCTATCAACACTTCAGAAAAAAATTTAAACTCACAAAACTCCGAGAGTAGCTGGTCTGGGATTGATTTTTTCTTCAACTTCTACTACTCCTAGTTGAGTAAAGAGGAAATTGTTTGCTAAGTGTCCGTTTAGCTAAACTCCTCCATCCTTCACTTTTTGTTGAAGATCGTGATTTGTACTTGCCTAGTCACATGCTGGCCACATCTATCCTTGTATCGACTTGTAAAACTATTTAGGTAAGGCAAAACTTTTCTCATTCAAACCATATTTTAACATCTAATAAAATACTTCTTTGCGCTATTAACATGTAGATGGTTCAGCTTCATTGTGTTGGCTGCAGCTCTTTTACTCACTCTAAAAAACAGTATCAAATTAAATGTGTTGTGTTCAAAAAATCTTAGAGAGGATTGTTTATTTTCTGTCTCTGGTAACACTTTATATTAAGGTACACAAATTAACCATCAACTAGTTGTTAATTAACATGCATATTAGCAGTATATTGGCTCTTTATTAGTCATTATAAAATACTTATTAATGCCTTATTCTACATGACCATATTCTACAAGTAATAAGCCATTAGTTGAGAGTTTTTCCTCAATAACCCTCTAATTAGTGCTTATTTATTGCAAGTAAGGAAGTTGTTGTACATGAGTTTTGGTCTTAACATGCTCTGCTCAATATGGGCCTAATAAGGTACTACCACAAGAATAGTAATTCTCCCATAATAACAGTTAACAAATATGGTCTATTCGTATGTAACAAGACATGAAACTATAAATGTTAATTGTGTCTAAATAACTTAAAATTAGGTATTTCTATCTAAGAACATGTTCCCTATTTTAAAGTGAAGTCTTGTTCATAACCAATAAGCTAGTAGTTTTTAAGTAAGCAGTTAAGGCTAGGGGACGCTGAAGATGTCAAAAAGGAATCTTTCAAGCACAAAACATATATAATATAATTTCTTTAGTTTGGGCACCAACATTAGCTTATATATTATCCCATAGGTACAGTATATGTTTGAGAGCATACGATTAAAGGTTACAGCTTGCTCTGTGATCCTTTACTCCTGCATGTAGAGTCAGAATCAGTTTTGTGCTTCTCTAACATTTGAGGTTTTCGAAGGACATCCGCTGGACACATAAAAGACAATCTTGCGATTATCGAGGAAAAACTGGATGACTTTCAGACGATGGGAGGCAATATCAATCACGGCCAATTTGAGGCCACCTACATGAAATATGATTTCATAAGACAAATGCAGTGTCATTCTTAATGTGCTTAACCTTTACTGTCAATGAAAAAGTATTGATCGCTCCGTGGCATTTTTTCATCATTTGATTTCAGAAAGTGTAATAATATATGGTGGTGGGGTAAGATAAAAGATGAATGGCAACTGAATGATTTCAGACGAACAAAGCTGAATTCCCTGCAGAGTACAGACAGTGTGGAAACATTGATGCTTTCATCCAAACAATCCCTTTTTCTGAGAATTTTATGTAATGACAAATAAATCACATGCACTGTTATTTAAAAAAAAACCTTTACACAAGCTCTTCTTTTCATTTCAACCTTTTTGTTTGAATATGTTTCTAACTAGTATTAGCAGCAGGGAACAGACAGCCTGCTTCCAAGCACTGTTTCTATTATTCCTCTATTCTGTTGAGTAATTGGGAGGTATCCTATCTCTTCTTGGTCTTTGATCTACTTACTCTACCTAATAAGACTTTGCTCTGCTGCACTACAACCAAATCAGCAGTGCATTTTCAGCCCCCTAATAAGTGGTTAGCTTGATTTATATGGGTAATCTCGCCAATGTGGCTTGGCTCTACAACCTGTCCCCTATGCAGGGAGCCTCCTTTCACAACCGCAGGCCAGACCAGATGAGTCCATTACATCTGGGGTAAAGACGGTCTCTCTAACCCTCCTCTCCTTCAGAAGGAACAGTGTGCCATTGCATTATGAAGCACGAGGAATTAGTCGAAGCGTATTGAAGGGGTTGGCGATACAGTGATGCATGGCCACACTGCCTGGCTCTATTGTGAAAGCGGGGAGCAGTTGGGCCGATGCTGCGGGTGGAGAGGCTCGGCTCGGCCCGTGGGAGCCCCGGGGGCCAGAGGAAGCACTTAGAGTGGTAAAATGGCCACTTATTCACAACCACCCTCCCGTTCTCACTGCTCCTCCCTACCCTCAAGCCTCCCACTGGGTTCAGGAGCACAGCCCTCTGCAAACTGTATGATGGACTGCATAGCCCACTCTATTGGACTATACAGGCCTCACTGCAGTTAGCCTATTCTGGCCATGGCAACAATAAAGACCCCCGACATCGAGCCCTCCTGAACCTTTTTTTTCTTTTTAGGAATTTGCATTTAACATCTGGACAGTTGCATAAACAGGTGCAGTTCTGAAATATGGTTTCTCTGCCCTTTACCAGCTGAACCCATTGGCCAGCCAGGTGGCGGTAGCGGCGGCAGCAGCAGCCATGGGATCCATGGCCGGGTCTCAAGTGTTCGGCAACGCCCTGTCAAACCTGCAAGGAGCCACCGGACAGCTGGTCACCAACGCACAAGGACAGGTGAGTGCTAATTAATGGATGCTAAAATGCAAAAAAAATTAACTTGTATACACACACCTTATTAGACACTAGGTTTTTGTGGTTTGCACTTAGTAACAGATCTGTAAGAGATATTACTGGACCATCTATCATGTACGAATGTGCAGCTCCAAATAAAACATTTGTATAGTATTTCTGATCTTTCCACATTGATCTCCAGTGTGTTGTCTTGAATCTGTTTGTCTACACTCTAGTAGCCAGCCCAACATATATTAAGCTTTTTGGGAATAAACAAAGCCCTTCTTTCTGTTATCCGCGTGCGCCTGTCGCAGTAAAACGCTGACCTTGTCATATTTACAGGGTGGCTGCAGAATTGTTCCATCAGTAGCCAGAGGCTTGAACGATGATGCTTGTCATTGCGGGACCCTATCTAATGAATCATCTTATCACAGGTGCACACGGCACGTATTAAAGGAAAATTGTATGGACAATGTGCCCTTTCATGCCACTCTTGTGTTATGTACCTTAACCCCTGTTTCATGTTTGAACGCTTGCACTGTCCTGAATGTAAATGTAACACAAACGTGATTTCTGTACAAAAAAACGGTTCATTTTTAATGATTTAACTTAGCCTTCTTGTATTAGGTTTCAGTACCGCCCGTGTTAAGTGTTCTCAGTGTGCGAGCGCTTGATGCTAAACGTCGCTAATGAGACAGTATGGACTTCCCTGGCTCACAAGGTGCCTGGAGCACTGGGGACAGATCACTGTGGATACGGACTTGATGGGATGCTCTGTGCTTTTGTAGTGTCTAGGCGGTTGACAGTCCCTGACATAATCAGGTCACAGAGACGGTCAAAGCCGTGGGCTACAGCCTTTGCTCCCCTCCTCATTATTCCACAGCATTATTCAGACGGAGGGCTCTGAAACATGTACTCCCATATCAGAAGGTCCACACACCCCACCCCCAAACACTGAGGAGATTATACAGGCTAATACGTACCTCAAACAGGCCAGGAGGTCCAGCAAACACACTCTGAGAACTTATGTCAGCAAAGAAAAGCTACAAAACCGGAGGCAGTGGAGCAGCTTTTATTTCATTTGAGGTTTTTACTAACCAGAGAACTGCTTTTACACATTATTCGCCATTCTTGAATTTATAACACGGTATACCATCTTTGACCTGCTAATTTCCTCTGCAATTCTGTCAAAGAAAAAACCTTTTCATAAGCGGGGGCTCAGGGACCTTGAAAAGTGCCGCGTTTGATAGACGTTTGGAGTTCAATATGTTTTTAAAGCTTAATTATATTGGCCCGAGCCTCTTTATTCTCCGAGGAGAATCAATGAGGCTCTTTCATCCTCACCACCTCTGCAACTGTGATTAAGGCTGTGGATAAAAGCCACAATATTTTTAAGTCACTCATTTCTGAATTTTTTCCTCTCCTTTGTGATTCTGTGGCAGTTGTGTGGACATCTTTTATTCAGTGCAAATTCTCACTTTGCCTGCCGCCTTATAATGGCAGTAAAACTGTTGGGTAATGAGGACATTAAGGGCTGTTTTATTTAGCGGAGCATAAATCCAAAAAGGTGTAAAAACCACTGAAGAGGTTTTGTGTGTGTCTTATCCCAGTTTGCTAAACCCTGGCTCCATAGCTCTGTGTACTGAAACCCTCTCCCTCCTGAATTTGGGCTATCCATCCCTTTAACTCCCAGCATCCCTAGCCTTTGGGGTCTTTGGCCCCTAATACTAAGAGAACATCAGGTAAGGAACAAATGCACAGTCAACCTGCCAAGCTAGTGTGCCCTTTGTATGGATGGAAGCCTCCCATCTTTAGGTCAAGTGAAACTGCTATTGTTAGGCTACAACTATTGATTATTACTAGGAACCATTGAGACCTCTAAAAGGTTCGAAAGTGCATATTTAGTTTGAACAAAACTCTGAAAAACAAATATATATTACATAAATATTAAATAAAACACAGAACAGCAGCAGATTCTTTTCTTTAAGCTGCTACAAGCTGTTAGACGTTGTTGTCAGATGAATAAACAATTCATCATTGCTGCAGTAATCTACTGAATCTGCATCTTGTCAGGTATTTGAGAAAATAAAATGCAGACTTGTACACCCTTGAGAAAATACCCTTCCCAGGAAATGTCTTCTGTCTAGCGTACCATTATATATCTGCTTTTTAGCCTCTGATTTGCTCTGAATGTTGGTTTTCTGGACATGTGTGTTGACACAAGTCCAAACTTTCCAAACATTTTCTCTCTCGGGTCTCAATTCGCCGCTTGAACAGTGGAGGAGAGAAAATGGGCAGAGATATTGCCTGGCGACCATGGCTAAAGACACAGATTGCCCTGGCTGGAGAGATGAGATGACATTTCTGTGGAAACAAAGAGCAGCATAATCTTAATGAGTTCTGCTGGGTGGAGAGAGGCACAATACTCACAAGCCATACGAAGTGGAGCGGGGTAGCCAAATAAAGGAGAACAAACTGAAAGATAACTGAGGAGAGAGGCCTGGCAGGGACTGAGAGAAGGCCCTGAAAGCTGCTTATTTATGAAATAGTGGTGAAATGGAAATGATTGTATGGCTCCATCAAATGTGGTCTTTTTGAACAGAGAGTGAAATACCTGCTGGTTGATTTGGAGTACTGTGCAACCTTCTTAAGAGGAGCACAACATGAGGAATTGATAGCCTCATATGTTCAACATTAAAATGAAGATTTAAACAGAATAGGAGTGTAACATAAGGTTTCAAAACATAAGCATAGAGGCATACATTATCTTTACATGTATAGTGGTGAGGTGATGTTTTATATTTTTTGGCAATACTTATTTAGATACCTTAGTGCAGAATATGAACATGTTGACAAACTGCCTTCAGTGTTAAATTATGAACTTTGTCTAAAAATAAACTTAAGTAAAAAACACATCTTTGACATTTCTGTTGAAGAATGAATAACCTGAGGATCTGACCAATCCATTTTACCAAGCATAGATGATCTTGTATTATAAACTATACTTTTCTAAATGCTCTGTACACCTCAACATTGAATGTAATACTTACCATAAGAAAAGTAAAATAATAAAGTATTCTATATTGTATATAGTCTGTCTATAAATTAGCACTACTTCAAGAACTTGACTCTTCCAGCTGGAGCTATCTGTGAGGCACTGCCATGCAACATCTGCCTGAGATACTCAGATGGAGAAGCATTGCATGGTGGGACAGGGACGAGAGCTAAGCTGTCAGTCGCCTGCTCTTTTATTATGCTTATAGAACAACCACTTAGTCCAATGACGATGAATAATTGAGCGGAACAAGTTCCCTGCCACAGTGGCATGCAAAGCGGGATCAGTGGGACTCCGGAGACAAGAGCGTCAGGCAGGGCAATAAAATATGCTAAGTGATAGGAGAGCATTACAGCGAATTTGTAAAGCCGGCGCGGAGAGAGAGATAAATTATCTCTCCCTTAATGCGAAGCAACGTAAGCAAATGAGCCGTGGCAAGGATGAATTACAGATTGTCGGCCCACCTTTCCCTCACTGATCCCTCCCTATTATGTCAAGGAGAGGGGGGGGTGGAGGCAGAGGAGGACCAGGCGCTGAAACACATCAGTGACACTTGGGAGCCACACTAGGCCCGGCTAATGCTACAGGGAAGCTTCTTGTTGAGATAGCTCTTTGCTGAGGTGTAGTAGCTTGCACTTCAAGAGTCAAAGACAGTCCAATGTTTTTGCAAAAGTAGCCCAGTTGCCAAATAACAGAATTTGGAATGATGGGCGTCTCATCCACGCTGAGCTGCTCTCTGGTGTAATGTGGCTTGGTGGAGGAGCGGTGTCAGCGGGGGGGACAGGGCGACGGCTGCTCAGAACCAGTCCCCAGATGACATTAACCTTCATCATGGTGAAGAGGCGCTAAGTCCCCCCTAAAGCGCCACTCTCGGCCACACTCTGGCTGCTCTGAGAGCTAAAACGCTGCAGTGACACTCTGCCGCCCCCTTTGATCTGCCCTTCCTGATTACAGCCACAGAGGAGAGGAAAGCATGGAGAGGAGGGGGTGAAGTGCCCCTGGGACCCCGAGAGTTGAATTAGAAACACAGGGTCCTGTCTCACTCTCTGATGCCCCTCTTCTCTCCCTCTTATTGTTTCTTTCTTCCCACTTCTGTGTGTGTGTGAGAGAGAGGGTGGTTTCTGTCTCTCTGCAGCCTCACTCCTTCTCACCAGAGACAGACAAAGACACTTAACCAAAAACACACTTAGACACACACACAGTCACACGTACGCACAGTCTTGGCCATGTGATGGATAATACAGTCAGTGGTGTGCACCATCACACACAAAGGTATTCTGCGCTGACCTTTGCAGTGCGCTCCCAGCAGTCTGTGCCGGCTTCACTTGGTGTAGAAGCACCTCAGTGACAGATCATCAGCACACACTTGGGCATGTTTCTCTCTCAAAATGTAAAAGAATATTCTGATTAACCTCATAACACCGTGCGATGACCGTCTCATGCTTTGTCTCTGATCACTCGCAAAGAGGCCAGAAAGACTCACAGCGAGAGAGATCATTAAGACTGATGTCTCCAGTAGCGTTTACCCTCTTTGCTCCATCTTCTTTTTAAAACTGCCCGGCTGATTTTGTCTCCTCTCTACCCCCTTTGCAGATAATTGGAACAATCCCACTGATGCCCAACTCTGCAGGGCCCTCCAGCCAATCAGGGGGTGGCAACCCAGCACTGCAGGTACAGCCAATTACACCTCAGCTTCTGACCAACGCTCAAGGCCAGATCATCGCCACGGTGATCGGCAATCAGATCCTGCCTGTCATCAACACCCAGGGAATCACGCTGTCACCAATCAAGCCTGGACAGCAGGTAACACACACACACACACACACACACACACACACACACACACACACACACACACACACACACACACACACACACACACACACACAGAGGAAGATAGAGGAGCTTATTATACACTTAAACTGATGTTTCAACATTTATCAATAGCTGGCTTTAAAACTGTTGAATGAGCAACACCTAGTGGAGTCACACCAGAGCTCTGTGTATTCATCAAAGTACATTTCCCAGCACTGCTAGTCAGGTCTGCTTTATGCTAAACACCTCGCTTCTTTACTGCTTCAACTCCCATAACACTTATTTGCATCATTCCACTCTGAAAATTGAAGCTCTTGGTGTACCATGTGTGTGTCTGTGTGCACATTTGGAAAGCACTTGTCAGACAACCTTTCAGACTCAGTCTCAGGGAGCCTGCTGCGCCCCTGTAGAGCCCAAAAAAACAAAGACACACTTTTCAGCACCCCACTTAAAACTCAAACACTAGTGTTCTCCAGCTCTCCCTCCTCCTCTCCGTCTCAATCACTCTCCAACCTTGTGATTTGTCCTCTCTGACCTGAACAAGAAGTATTTTGTTTTGATTTAAAGGAAGATGTGAAAAAAACAGACTTCTTTTGTTTCTTTTTGTAGAAGTTTAAACTGTTAAATGTAGAAACTCTGAAACGACTCCTTCTGAGAACTTAAAGATCTATACAGTGTTCAATTGCGGAGTCAGATGCATTCACACGACAATGAAAACGTTATTGACTTGATAATGACGATGTCAGCGCAGAATTACAGGGTAAAAGTTCACATTGAATGCCCGTGTAATGCAGAATGGATGAACTCTCCGTAGATGGATGCCTAATTGTGGCTCGCCAAACCCCAGATCATACTCTTGAATGAATTATTGCATTTGTAATAATGTTTATGCTTTTGTCTCCACTTCAAAGCCCGCATGTACACATTGTTCCTCGGGCATAATTTACGGTTGTCAGAGCCGGCAGTCTAGAATATTTCCAGTGAAGCTAGATAATTCTCCGAGCCTGTCAACAGTCCTGACAGTGTGTGCATCGCTGTTGACACCCCCCACCATCCAAACAAACACATGCCAGGGAGAAAATAATTAATAGCAAAGAAGGAGAAGGGGAGCCGGCCTAGCTTACGGCGGAGACAGCTTTTCGCTTTAAAAGTGAAGACGTACCATCTTGATCTTGTAAAAGCTATTCAAATGTGCATAATACATGAAAATACATCGTTTTCTCGCCATCTGAGCATGAAGCGTGTGGATCATGAATTATGTTTGATATGGGAACTGCTGTGTCCACATGTTTATCTTTCACGTTCAGGCTGCCATTATTAGCATCCTCGCTGGTCTGATGACGAGAGAGATACTCTAATTGTCATGAGCAGTTTTCTTTTTTTTATATAACAAAGTTGATTTCTGCAGAGAAGCGTTTGTACCCGAGTTGACTCACAGTCTCCTGCAATAGTGAACTACTGCTGTAGTCTGTTGAGCACTCTATTGACGCCGTGTTTTAATACCGCAGGCAGTAATTAACATGAATTCATCTTCAGTAACAAGGTGAATCTCATTATAGTCAGCTCCTAAGTGGCTAATTTAATAGCTGTTGATTAGATGTAGTATTATATCCTAATCACCATAATGACATGATTACTGTAAATGATGATTATTGTGATGATGTGGGTCAAGGGATAATGGATCATTCTCTGTAATGCATGCTGTCAATATATTAAATCAGGTGTGTGTGTGTGTGTGTGTGTGTGTGTGTGTGTGTGTGTGTGTGTGTGTGTGTGTGTGTGTGTGTGTGTGTGTGTGTGTGTGTGTGTGTGTGTGTGTGTGTGTGTGTGTGTGTGTGTGTGTGTGTGTGTGTGTGTGTGTGTGTGTGTGTGTGTGTGTGTGTTTGTGTGTGTGTGTGTGTGTGTGTGTGTGTGTGTGTGTGTGTGTGTGTGTCCGTCCAGATGCCTCAGGCTCAGCAGGGTCAGACAGGCCCTGTATCGTCTCAGCCCAACCTGCTCCACATGCCCCACAGACAGAGTCCTCTCCACCAGGCCTCTTCCTCCTCCTCCACCTCCTCCTCTTCCTCGGCTCTCAGCGTGGGGCAGCTGGTCAGCAGTAAGTGTCCGACACAGCTAAACACAACATGCCTTCAAATACATGGAGCAAAGAGCCCTTCTCGGTTCTCACTGTCTCCTGTGTTGTATTATATGACAGTGCATACACGTTAAAGGGTTGGGTCAAATTACAAGGAATCTTAATATGATTCCTTCATTTCTAGAGAGATGTGAGATAATATTATTATCTCACATCTCTCTAGAAATGTTCAGCCAAGCAGACACAGTAAAAAAAAAAGTTCTAAAACAGCTGGGCTTCATTTGCAATACTTCTGTAGGGTCAATTTATTGATGGTTTTGGGTTTTTTCACCAATTTGAAAATATATATAATGTGATCAGACAACGTTTCAAATCAGGTTACATTTTTGTTGGTGCCTAAAACGATCGAGGCTGTCATTTCCAGAATATTCTTTAAACATTTGATTGGAAATAGGTTCAAATATTCTTACGGCCGTAGCTGCTTATTATTTTTGTTTAAAGGAAATAAGACTTAACTTAATGAAATGAAATCTTCATAAAAATGGGAATTATTATTTGGTTATATTTAAAAACCTATGACAATCAAATACAGACAGAACTGGCATGACAACATGGACAGTTTTGCGACGCACATACCTCCATGAAATTGTTTTATTAATGAATGCTTTATACTGAATAAAAAGCCATTATGATACTGGTGATTGTTGGATTATTCTTAACTAAAATGGATTTTAGGTAAGAAATCATTTTCAATACGCTATTTTACCAATGTTGTATTCTTACCCCTGTCCCTTTGGCCGCTCTGAACATTACGCTCTGTGTGGACAGCTTTTGACTGATCCCCGCCTTCTACGATTGTTTTATTTTTTCCTGCCTGTCAATCCTTTGGTTTATTATTCAATCCAAAGTGACGTGTGTTATGTTTAATGAACATAAGTTTCACTCTGCCTTAGCTTGGGCCTTTGGCAGAGCCTTATAAATCACTGGGCCACAGCCTGTCAGCAGGCGGCTATTGCCTTTAAAAACTCCGTTTTATTCAGATAAATTTCATTTGTCAGAGTCGATTCCCCTAAACCCCATGTAAACTCATTTCAAAGGCAGCTACACTACCACTGAATTTAATAAAAAACAAGTCTCCATTGATCAACTCGTTGTAGACACCGTCTTTAGTTTGTGTTTACTCGTAGCATATATATCTTATAAACCATTATCGAGACTGCAACAAAAATCATTGTGGCTCTGTTCTGCCCTAAATAGAATGAATGCTTTATGCTGAGTACGAGCCATATCACTTCCTCTCAATATCATTTACAGCAAACATCCACAAAAGAAAATCCCATGACAGAATCAGAGACGTCTTCTGAGGAGAGAAGATGAAATGTCATTTCATTCGCCGGCCACAAACAAAGTGCCAGAAACAGATTAAAAAGCTGAGAATGTCTGCTTCTGTTAGTTAAATATAATAAGATGGGGAAATGTCAATCAGAAAGAAGAATGTCAGCATTTTTTTCTGCCTTAACATTGTTTTTATTTTAACTTTTTCTTTATATATTGAGCCAGAGAAGCTGTTTTATAGCAACACCAATTTACCATTCCTTTCCTACCTGATGTGATCACAGTGTGTATGTCATATCAAAACTGCTTATTTATACCAGTTGCGATTACAAAACTCACGTATAAATACCTACTCTAAAAAAGCATGTGTTGCCAAATAGGAGAGCATTTTTATTCACTTTTTCTGGGGTCTTAACGACACACTTCATCGTCATTTGGTCTCATTTAGGCTGTCAATAAACATTTAAACAAATACAATGCAAGTTTTTCACCTTTTGTGAAAACAAACGGAGACAAAGGCATATAATAACATGAGTCCTGCTTGCAATTTAAAAGTTTTACTCATAATACTTGTGTTTTACTTTACAGATAAATTGATTGTTTAAGTTGTTATTGTCCTTATAAAGCTAATAGTGTGTTAACGCTGTGAAGAAAAGCAGCTTTTAAATGCCCAGAAATTGATCGTCTCAATAGTTTTTTTAAATATGTCCTCGCAAACATTTGATTTGCTTCTCTGTTTGAAAGCTTTACCTCTCTATTCATTATCGCAAAACAGATTAGAAATCTTAAATCCTGTTTGTGTTGGTGACTTCATGTCTAAAGACGAATATCCCGAGGTTAGACCAATTGCTCTGGAGCGCCATTAGTCTCCCGGAGCACAGAGTGAATAGACTCTGCTGGGAATGATGAAGAGACGCTCATCAATGTGGAGATGATGGGAGCCGAAGCTGTGAGTGCTCATCCCTCCCCTCCAGTCGTCTGCGAGCCTCCAGTCCCTCATCTTCCAAGTGTTCACACGTCTGGAGCACGCCGCATACGCTACACGTCACTTATGAGGCACAACGAGATGGCAGCCCCATAGATTTTTGCTTAAATACGCTTGGAGGATTCCTTTAATAATTCATTGATAATGACCAAGATGAATAATTCAGAGGCACAAACTTTGCTTTAGTAAGCAGGATGCCGGGGTACCTGACATTGATGTACAATGTAATCACTTTCTATTAGCAGGGAAATTCTTCAAAATGCTCCAGTGAAGTCTTTTCAGATGTACTCCAATGTGGAGATTCGCAAACAGCATTTCTTTTTATTTGTGCACGAGGCTGGCCGGCCTAAACTGACTTCCCACCGGGTCAGAGAGTCTTTATACACTCATGAATGTTTGCTTCAGACGGCTACCTTTTAGGATGTGTATTCATACAGACACAGAGACATTAGAAAAATACCTCTTAAGATCTATTGAATTACATTTGTCCGTGTGCTTTTGTATGTCCGTATAAAGATTTACAATTGCAAGTCAAAGCTATAAACAGCCTGCATTCACACATAAATGAATTTATTTATCCCACATTATAATATCATTATTTATCCCATAATAAAAATATCTGACCCAGAGCTAGCTGGTTTAAAGACACTCACGATCATATATTTCTGAATGTTTGCTTCATTCAGTCTGAGGGAATGAGCGACAGAGGGCTAACAAATGAGATGTGCGTTGTGTTGCAGACCCGCAGACCGCCCCCAGCGAGGTGGACGGGGTCAACCTGGAGGAGATCCGTGAATTCGCCAAAGCATTCAAGATCCGCCGCCTGTCCCTGGGCCTGACTCAGACTCAGGTGGGCCAGGCGCTGAGCGCGGCCGAGGGTCCGGCGTACAGCCAGTCTGCTATCTGCAGGTAAGTGCAGCCAGGGAGGAACATAAACGCTTCATCATTCCTGATCAATACGTCCTAATTCTGTCAAATGAAACCAGATCAAAGTCTCAGTGAACTGCCTGGTTTTCATCTATTTTTCATCTCGTGTTTTAAGAGACATTACTAAGATATTAAAATACATAATTGACTATCACCACCCTGACAAACGAAGCTCTCATTCCGTTACTTAGCCGTCTTCCCGTTCCCCTCGCTGACATGACAGCGGCACGTTACTTATGCAAAATACATACACAAGTATTACACGAAGCACTTAAAGCATTTAATAATTACTAAGGCCCGACGCCGGCTGCTCGTCTGAACATGAGAGAGCTTGACGGCGATGATCTGTTAATAAGATTGCCATGTTTTACCGCTGCCACCAGGACAGTTTAGTCCTAAATGCAGCATTATATATTCATGAGACTATCAGACAATCAGTGTTTCATCCCTGCTGTTTTTCCACATGACTAACATTTAGCATGAAGACACCAAATGAGCCACATTTCCCTTTCAAGTCAGAATAATTTTACTTGCTCATCAGGCTCAAATAATACTCTTTAAATGCCGAAAAAGTGTCAAATTAATTAAAAAGTTCACCGATTAAAGTCAAATGTCTTTTCAAAGATCCAAACGAGGTATAAATATGTATATATGACAACTTTTCTTTGCCAAAAACACAATAACATAACACAAGTGTAGCCTGTCTTGCATCTGTTTTTTGAAGAACTCCCACTAGTTTTTCAGGTCTTATTCCTGTATTCATTTGAATGTCCCGGTGCATGTGCTTTCCTGATGACCTGTGCTGTTAATCTGACAAGGCACTACCATGCCCTTTTTAAAAATGTCATCACATCAACATCAAACAGCCGATAAAATGTGAAACTGTACAGGGGCCGGGGTTCTTATGAGGCCCAGCCATCTCCGACTAATGTTTAAAGTCTTGAAATCACACATGAAATATTTACAGCCAGGCATAATTCAAATATTTATAACATACATTAAAAGCCATTAGCTTCAAAAATAAACACTCAGTGGGCTGTTATTCATGCCGTTAAGACCATTTTTTTGTTTGTATGACATTGGACATGACATGGTGATGTTTTAAGTAAAGGCCGAACTTCACATGCTTTAGTTTAGTTAACATCAACACAGACATGAAGTTTGAGCGGGACGTAGCTCTGGGGCTTTGAACCAGACAGAGAACAGACACTGACAGATGCCTCCATCTTGTCTCCTTTCATTGCTCACTGTGTTTCCAAGCTCTTTATTATTTTTTATCTAAACAGGCACAGACATTACAAGAGGGCATCATCAAACCAATGATAGCCACTGTGCTCTTCTCTGGTTACAATGTGCTTTGTTCAGGCTACAATGGATACACACATGTTCAAAAGGGCCTTCAATGCAGCATTTCAAACTCTTTGATGGTTTCCTCATGATTAAATCTTCCAAACTAAAAAGTCCCAGCTTAAATAAACATGAGCAGAATATTAACTAAATAATCGACCAAGAAATATAAACACAGTAGACGGTACAGTAAGCTCACTGATATGAATCTCTTGAATATTGAAATCTACTTATATCATAAGGGCAGATTCTCTTTCTATTTTGTTTTATATTGCATGATCAATTCCTAAAAAAGCAAAACCTTTTTTAATAAATACTTTTTATTGTTTATATTACAAAAGAAGCCAAAACGGAATACTCTACGTTAGCCATAAAATTGGCTAATAGTGGGCTAACCCTCCTAATAGTTTGGTTCAGTGACATGGATACAATTCTAATACATCTGTATAACATATAGATTTATATATTTGTATCAATATATCATGAATATATCACATGTTTGACTCCAGACACTGCTCTTTAATTACTTTTATAATTCCAACAATGGTCTATAACAACCAGGGATGCTAAAAGGTTAAATACTCTCTGAAAGAATGAAACATATATTTTCCTCTCTGAAGGTTTGACAGGAGGGGAAGTAAAACAGACACTAAAAAGGTGATGCAATGTATTACACAATAAGAGATAATAGCATTTATTGTAACTGTTTGTCGAGGTAAATTCTCCTCATATACTGCAGACTTTAGCCCTCATGTAACCTCGTATCCCTCTCAACGACTTTAAACCCGGAGGCAGACTGAAACTCAAAATACAGCATGTGTGTGCAGGTACTTTTAAGAAGAGAGGCTGGAGGTGCATTCAGGGCCACTTCTCCCTCGTGCTGATGCACTAGAGGAGGGAGTGCATACCCCAGCCGAGCGGCTCTCAACTCATTTTAGTCTCTGCGGTTCCTGTTGATCCATGAAATGTCCTGTCTCTGGTGACTCCTCATATTTACTAATGTATTCCCCGCAGTACGCAGCCTCCTCTCTCCACTGTTTAGGACGAGGTTATAAATAATACCGCCTGTCGACAAGGAGGAATGCAGCGGCGAGGTGTAGAAGCAGAGCAACTTCATGCACGCATGGTCATCGCTGCCTCTCTGGTGTTGTCTGAGCAGCTCACCTCCCATTAAAAACATCTTGTGTGCATTGTTTGTTCCTCAGAGAGCAGATCTCAGAGCTGCTGTCAGTCCAGAAGCTGCTTTCCTAAAAGCATTCACACACGTCACACTCGTGTTTGTCCCAGAAACACTTTCAGTTAACTCATGTGCGCTTATTTATTGAAAAATGCTCGGAAATCTGAGTTTAAAAAGCAGCTTTCGTATGAATTTAATTCATCCTCTTTTATATTAGATTTCGCTTCAATGTAATTCTATTTTTTATTTTGGAAACCTCACATAGATGGTTTTTGAAAGAAGGACCCGAGGGTGCATCATGTCACGAGTTGACAAGGTCCCTGGTTTCAGTCCAGCTGGGGACCTTTGGTACATGTCAGCCCTCCTCTCTCTCCTTAATATTATCTGATAGCAAATACAGTTCAAAATGTGCAAATATACATGATCACACAACACAAACATCTCTCTTAAGAAAATGTTGAATCTGTCACTGATTCAATGATTACTTGATCATTTTAGCATGTCCTCTTCATATCCTACTCCCCACGTTTCCTGTTGCTTTGTCAAAAGAAATAATGTCCATAAAACAAACAACAAACGTCAACGGAAACCTCTCCAGTCCGATCAGTCAGCATCACTTCAACTTGGAAGCATTGTTGGCTCCACACTGTAAATAATAAAAGACCCCCGCCAAACGTTACAGACATGTAATAACTGTCAGGGTGGTGTTCATGTATGAACTAAAACCATGAATACAAAATCTTTAAAACAACAAAACAATAGTTCAATTTAAAGTCAGAGCGCTCCTATCTCTAATAACCACATTTAAAGGAGTGTGCTGTTGGTTCACAAACAAATAATGCCATCTTAAAGAAAACTGAAAAAAATCCTTTTGCTGTCAAATAAAACACCATTAGTATGTTTTCCTATCACAGGCTGGCAGTGTTTCTATAAAAGCCTCATTCTGCAGTCTTACAGTGACTCTAAAATGCGGAGTGTGTGTGAAGTCAGAATTACGCGGGCCGCAAAGTTGCAGGAACTTCCAGGATTAGAGTGTGCAAATGTATTCTTATTAAATATAAAATGAGACGTTGAGGAGAAAAGAAAGTTTGAAAAATGTATTAAATGTACATTTTGATTAATAATTCAAACGCTTTTTGTAAATAAATCATGGTGCCATATTCAACTGCATGCATTAGTGGATTTTTGTTTTTTTAACACCTGAGGGAAAGAAATGGGATATTTGGGAGTAATTCCTATTTTTGTTTATTTAACAGCATTTTGAAGCATAGTAGTTAAATATAATGCTTTTGGTTCAACTGGACCTGATTTTAGTATTTGGAAATATCTCTTTGTTCCATTTTTTGGACAGGCCAGAGAATTAACAAACTGCTGGCATCAGTCACCTGCAGCTGCTGCAGCTGAGGGGTTTCCAGGGGCAGAATACAGGGGTTTGGCTCGGATGTGTACCTGGATGTTAGTCTCTTGGTCTAAAAAGGAAGGCAGCTTATCCCTTGTTCTGGCAAGTAAGATTCTTTTTTCTCAATTCTCCCCAGACACACCATCCTGAGAAGCCACTTTTTCCTACCACAGGAAGCCCAAGAGAACACATTAGGTAGCAGTCTGACAGGCAAACTGAACCCTGGCCTTTTATATCCTGCCAGGTTTGAGAAGTTGGACATCACCCCTAAAAGCGCCCAGAAGATTAAGCCCGTTCTGGAGCGCTGGATGGCCGAGGCTGAAGCCCGCCACCGGTCCGGCATGCAGAACCTGACTGAGTTTATCGGCAGCGAGCCTTCCAAAAAACGCAAGCGGAGGACCTCTTTCACCCCACAGGCGCTCGAGATCCTCAACAGCCACTTTGAGAAGAACACACACCCCTCCGGACAGGAAATGACGGAAATAGCCGAGAAGCTGAACTATGACCGGGAGGTGGTGCGGGTCTGGTTCTGTAACAAGAGACAAGCTTTGAAAAACACAGTAAAGCGTTTGAAAGGTCCGGAGCTGGGCCCGGCCGGAGCCATGGACCCGCTGTCCGACTGTCTAGAGGAGCTGCCCAAATGAACCACAGCTTAACAGTGGAGGGGAAGAGAGGCAGCCATTAATAACCAGAGGGATGGACTCATCTTGAACCGAACAATGTTACAGAGTCACCTGGACGGACAGTGATGAGTTTGCAAACAAAAACGATGTGTTGTCAGTGTGATTACCACAGCTATGTAAATGACCTTGGCGAAACCAAAAACAAGAAAAAAGAGATTAATATCTGAGAATTATGTAAAAACATACGGTGTGCTGTTTCAAAGAGTTTTAGATTCTGGCCGTACAGACCAGACTATCGCCCACATTTTGGTTCCCACCAGGAGGGATTTAGTAAAGAGATCATACCAAATCAAAACACTATTTACCAAAGTCTGTTGCATCTGAGTACTAAGAATAATTTTGTAATGTAAATGTGCTCTAAATTTCTACATTTGTACTGGCAAATCTAAGCTATATGTGTGAGGTTGAGTATACATTTTATCTTTGTCTCGCTTACTTTTTTCTTCATTGTTTGTATGTAAATATCTGAAAAAAAAAAAAAATGCTGTCATCCAAGTGAAACCACACTGATAAACGTTCTCTTTTTGGACAAAAAGAAAATGCTGTTGAACAGTTGCATTATGATGTTGTTTGCCTTTGTGTTTCATCTGCAAATATTTTCAGTCACGGTGTAACTTTGTACAACTTTTACAGGTATTTATTAATAATCTCAGAGTGTTTCAGAGGACAGACAGTCAAATAAGGACTTTCAGATGATGATGATGATGATGATGATGAAGGGTTTCAGTGTCTGTCAAGTCTGTTGTTTTTGAGCTACTGTGTCATTCTGTTGCCAAAGCCTGATAGCCAAAGAACACATACATGTTAGCTCAAGGACTGGTGAAGATTTTACCTTTTTATTTTCTGTTTCACACGGCTTTCTAGTTTCTACTTTAACACTACCATCTCAAACAGCTTTAAAAACATCCACACATCTGCGTCTGCATGCTTCATGTAGCATTTGTCTCAGATCAGTTTCACCTGGCAACCCAGGATTAACATTACCTGCTTTTTTCTTACCTCACTGAAAATAACATTCTTCATTAACATTATAAAGACTTTATAATGCCCTTAAACTAAATGAACATGTGTGGTTGAAGCCTGTTTGTCGCCACTGACCAAACTACTGAGCTCATTCCAGTTCAAATGTTTTATAACCTCAACAAAAAAAATGTTTCCTTTGTATTCTGCATTGCTGTCAGCTTAGTGAAGGTTTACAATCAACTATTTTAATGGGAAAATGTTTTTTAAATGTTTAATTTTGACAGATTATGCTCCAATGTCCCTTGATGTGTTTATTGTTTTTGATTCCAGTCGATTGTGTCTCCAAACTGTTCATTTAACATGTTTTTAAATGTCAATATTCCCATCCATACAAATATTTGACTCTCTCGAAAGCCCCTCACAGGAAAAGCCAAAAAAAACAAACAAGAGGTGAATGTTGAGAATAAGTGTCACATGTCAGAACGAGTGAACTTAATTTGAAGCGAGGCGAAATTTGATGCAATTTATTCAGAATCATGTGTCTGCTCGATATCTGTCCCTCCATGTCACATTGGTTATCTTCAGTGCTGCGTTCTTCTTCTCTGCCTGGAAAACACGCACGCAAACACACTGTCAGAAAACACATGACCTGTTTTGAAAGATACAAAGCAACTATTGACTCAAGTATTTAAACTACATTTCCATCTTTTTATTTGTGATCCCACTTTTACGTTGCGTCCATCTTCCATTCAGGCAACTCTTTGGCCAAGAAACTCCACATCTGCACCCACCCACTCAAAAGAAATCTGAGACATTCTATCTGCAGGTAGAATATGGATCTTTTCCGAGGCTTGTCAATAAAGCTGTAACCAAAATAAAAAAAAAGGAGAAGAAGACACATAAGAGGAGTTGCTCGACTTCTCAATGCTGGACCAAAGCTCTATAGTTATGCACATTGTACAGAGAAATAGATTCATGATGTTGACAATCTTTTAGAAAAACTGAGATAAAAGAATTGTACAGACGTTCATCCAAGGTTTACCTCAGTACTGTTCTTGTGAGAATCATACAAACGCCATGAAGCATCAGCAGGTCAGAAAAGACAGACGTTACTCTGCACTGTGTGTGTCGATGTTCCCCTCCAACGTGTTTTATTTATTTATTATTATGTGACACATGATTGTTTTATTTTTGTGAAGTGGTTTCCTGAGCCGCGCGTGACTCTCCGTTATTTATTTTCTATCTTATTTGCTTTATGTTTCATTTGTTGTGCCGTCCCCTCTCAGTCCCCACAGACCTGTAGCCCCCCTCGTAGAGGAAAGATTACAGTGTTGTTGCTCTGGATTAGGATGATTTGTAAATCACCATTAAATGCTTTTGTGACATTTTACTAACACAAACAAAGTGGTTTGCCGTTTTGTTAATAGTGGAAGAACTCGAAACCAAAGCTGAAGAGCCCGCAGAGGTCGGTTTTCATTTTTTTTATAGACTGAAAACTGTACTTAATCTATAGAGCAATATCTGTTTGGTCACTTAAGCAGCACTTTGTGTATTTCCAAAAAAAGAAAAAAAGCTTCAAGTCTGTCACATTGATTTGTACCATAATTAGTAATAAACAATTGTTTGACATGAATTGTGTGTCCTGTTTTCAGTGGAGTTATTCTTTAAGATAGTCTGCCCTATATGCCGTTAGAATGGATTATAAATATAATTATTCCATAGCAAAATATTCCATAAAAGATATGTGCATTCGTCACAGACACAGATAATATTTTTTTGTTTTTTGTTTTTTTTCAATTTATTTGATGATTGTTTTCCTTGCTGTAATGCTTAATTGCAAAAAGAATTGACAGATACACTGAAAAAACTGTACTTTTTCTACTTTAATTAAATGTGTTATGTCAGCAGACTTCACATAACTAAACTGTATTAGGTTAGTTGAAAGCAAACATATCAAGTTTAACTAAAAAATAGTAGGTTCAATTTAATAGTATTGCTTTAAACTAACTTAATATAGTTATAAATGTGTTGACATAATACATTCAATTAAAGTCAACACTTCAGTTGTTTCAGTGTCATATAGTCAGATACACTAAAAGAACTGTACTTTTCTTACTTTAATTAAATGTATTATGTCAACAGATTTCAATTAACTGTATTAAGTTAGTTCAGGTTAACTTAGTTCTAGGTTCAACTTAATATTATTGCTTTCATCTAACCTTATACAGTAATGGGACATTTGTTGACATAATACATTTAATTAAAGTCAACCTTTCAGTTGTTTCAGTGTATCTGACTATCTATCTACACTGAACAAACTGATAGATAGATAGATCGATAGATAGATAGATAGATAGATAGATAGATAGATAGATAGATAGATAGATAGATAAAAGGATAGAAGGCTATAGATCAGATAGATAGATGTAACACATGTACCTCTTGCTGTAAAGAGTTCAAAGATTTCAGTAACATACAAATATTCCATAAACATCACTGACTTTTCTTTTCATCTTCATGTTTTTCAACTCCACACATAAACACAGTGAAAAATAAAAGATATGTCAAATAAAAAACAAACTTTCTCCGAGAGGTCATGGTCATCTTCAATCCTCCTGTACGCACCTCGCTGTTTCTCTGACATTCACCCCGTGTACGAGCTGACTATCCGGTGTGGTTAATGAGAGGAGGGGGGCTACAAAAGAGCCCTCCATACAATATTTAGCCTGGCTATTTATTTAGATTTCCTCTGGGTCAGGAGAGAAGAATAGTACTTGTCAGGTTTGCTTCTCATCAAAGCTTCATGTGTTTGCCTCACCAAATAACAACAAGACAAGTGTACAGAAGGAGAGAAATATATAAATAAACGGGGAGAGAGCTCTTTTGAAACTAAACTCAAAAGTTTGATACGGCCTCCCTGTCCGCGATGCCTTTGAAAAACGGGCAGGCTGCTGAAAAAGAAAGTAGTAAATAAATAAATAATAATAATAAAAAGCACAGACAACATAAATTATTAACATTAGACTGAAAACTGATGTTCAAGATGCTTTCTCGTCTTCCTTTCAGCCCCCCCCCCCCCCCCCCCATTCATTTCAAGATGTATTTTTGAGTGGCGATGGCTGAGGTGCACACATTCCTCTCACTTATTTGATGTTCTTTTGTTTTTCCACGCGCGTCATTTTCCTTGTGTTTCCCATTAACTATGTAATTGTGCAGATGCAGCGCCTGACCCATATCTGTTTAACTGTTTGTATTCTGCCGCTGATAAAAGTTTACTTTCTGTCCTCTGTCTGCGGCATTTTCTGTTTGATTGAAGAGGAACAGGAACAGGATTATTACTGGAGGAAGTGTCAGAGTTTGAGCTTCGCATCAGTCATCGTTAGACGTCAATCTGATCAGATGTTCCGAAAGTTCTTCCTTGTTTTAAAGTTTTATAGCATCCTAGATTCAAAAACTACCATCAATAAAACATGAAAATAGTATCCTGTTCCTAAAAAGCTTTTTTCTTTTAAAAAGCCTCTTCCAACTTTTACGTAGAAAATTGAAAAAAATCACAGCAGGCGGCAAATGCTCCAGACTTCAGATTGATAGGGGGGCAAAAGTTAGGGTCATTTCATAAATTCTTCACTTCAGAATTAATTAATACAGTAGATTAGCGCAATATAAAGTGAAAAAAAGGCATTTAAACTTAAACTAGACAAAATAGTAGGGCCTCAAGATGTTAGGATCTTAGCTCAATTGTGCTTAAGATGAATTTACTACAGCAAAATGATCAAAAAGACCTACTTTTCCTGACTAGATCAGGCTATAAATGCTGTGTGTCAAACTGTTCCACACTATTCAAGTGTCCTCATGATAAAACATTAAATAAACAAATACTATTTATGTTTGAACTCTTGATTTGGATCAGGGAAACCCAAACAAAAACCTTTAAAGTGCAGAAATCTCAGCAGGAAGAACGCATATGCAAAAAGCCAACACTAATAAGGTTAATAGAAAATGAAGTATTCTATTCAAAACATAAAATGTGATTTCAGGCAATATGTTCCACTTTAGGGGCCAAATCAAACACAGAGAATACTCTTTGTTCGGAGAGGAGTTGAGAAGCTCCTTCTTCTTTTGTTTTTGCTCTGCAGAGATCTAAGAGCAGTAGTTTGAG
Source organism: Notothenia rossii (assembly GCF_949606895.1). Lineage (NCBI taxonomy): Eukaryota > Metazoa > Chordata > Actinopteri > Perciformes > Nototheniidae > Notothenia > Notothenia rossii. The sequence goes on along the minus strand of NC_136911.1, from coordinate 16,514,919 downwards.
GATTCACGCAAAGCCTTTGTTGAGATGTTTTAAAGAGTAATCCAGTAAAGAGGAGTTTTGACCTCTGAGTCTTATTGTTACTTTCTGGACTTACAGTAGCAAAGGTCTCCTCCATCTCTCTTCTTATATATTCCTCACAGAATCAAAGTGAAGTCTGCAGCCCGACTTGTTGCCATGAAACATTCCTGTTCAATCTGGAATTGTCCTGACTGTGGAGAGGGAGGTAGAAATATTATGACATGTCTGCGCTCCAAATGGATTATGTTTCAATATCAGTCAGGACGTGGCGGCAGAGGGGGGGCGCGGTGTTGGATGCAGATGCTTTTAAATTGCTGCCTTTGTTTTCCATCAGGCATGAAGCATCCCCTTCCCTTATCTCCCAGACACCGTGCGCTGATGTTCTGGGTAAATGAACTGTCGGAGTATCCCTCACCCTCCTTCTTGTTTTCACTTCCTGCCTCAAGGTTGAGATGTTGGTACACCCGAGCCGCTCAGGCGTCTCCCACTTTGCACACCCTGATGCCTCTGGGGGGGGGCAATTACCAATCCTCACATGCAATCGGGGTCAGCCATGCATATGATCCCCTTTTGCTTTCACTCTTGTTCCTGTTTTTCTTTTTTCTGCATTATTAGCAATGACACACTGAGGAATTTGCAGGTGGAGGAGTTAATAGGCCGGTTTTTACAGAGACACCTGTCCAGCTGATTGTCCGTTTCACTCTCCTGCAGCTCACTCTCTCAATGCCTGTGAGGTCTCTGCTTGGTGTTCCTGGGGGGCAACTTCTCCTGAAAGTCTCAAGAAAACACAGGGAGAACGTTACAGATGTTGATGCACACCTGCTTTCCACCTATTCCACTTTACATTGAATACGTTCATCAAAGAACCTATACCCAAGTATACTTTTTTTTTTATTTGAGTATTTCCATGTTCTACTAATTAATACTTCTACTCCACTTCAGTTTTCTTAAACCTCCCAATTCAGATTTTTTAATTTAGTTAATTCATTTTCAATATGTTTTGCACTTTAGTGATATAATTGGGAAAGTGTGGACAATGTTCTAAGACTTACACTGTTGGAATCATTTAGACTTCAGACACATTCCTCTTTCAATCGGTGGTTTAATTTACACCACGATATGTTTGGAAGAGATTCATCAATAAAGTTTTAAAAATATATACACTTTATCTATCAAGAATAAGTCACATTGTCAAAATCATTCCATGAGAAGCGCTAAAAAAGAATGTATTCCAACTTTATGGGCAACATCATACTAAGTGATATGGGTTTAATTAGACTTTATAACGTCAGGACCTGGTCAGGACACTTCAGGACGCTATGGGACCTGTATAATAAAGTGTTACAAAAATTGCAAAAACTGAACCAATTACAAAAGTAAAATGCCACTCGTATGCATTAGCAAAGACAAACGTATAGTACAGCTCTGGAAAAAATCAAGAGACCATTCCAAATGTTTCTTAAATCTCAATCTGTACATGTATGGTAGCCATTTCATCCCAGTGTCTGTTGAATTCCAACACAGAGAAATGTTGTCATTAGTTATAGAATAACGTTTTTTCCCAAACTTTAAAACCTATCCATGCAGGACTTTAACTTGAAATAGTGTGTTATTACAGTGTGGTATTTGACAAGAATACTTATTCACTCTGCATTTCTATACAGTTGAAGAGAAACTAATACCATGGATTTTCCTTTTGTCTAAAGTTCACGTGAGGCGTCCACATCCTGAATGAGTTTCTTTTGAATGCAGTGATAGTCCAAATCACAAGGACATCACAGCAGCAGTTTGAACTCCATCACATTTTTGTCTTTAAATACTGTCAATGGTTTCATTGTGTATTTAACATCGCAAGGCCGGAGCAGTTTCAATAGCTCTGCTTTGTGCTTGCAAAGAAGAGTATAGCCCTTTTTTTGTTGACAGAGAAGATCATTCTATGTTCTATAATATTTATTACATTATGACTTTAGTTCATTTGAAGATAAAGATATATATTATCTACTTGCACTCTGCCATAATCCATTTTTTTGCCATTATTTCATTTTGTGTTTAATCTTAGCCATCTATATACATGGATGGGAGTTTAAATCATATTTTAGACCACACATTTGCTTTGAAATTAAATGATTGTAAGTATGAGGGGAGCAGGAGGTCAGTAAATGGATATTAAGGAACAAATAAATAGCAGAACACATAACAATAAATGGTTTATCATCAACCCAGAATGGGTTTGATACAATCTCTTAATATCTAGGGCTTTATTTGAGTGTTTTTCATCATTGATTTATATCATTTATCATCTGTTCATTGTCATGCTGTTTGAGGCCACATTGCAATTTGGATGCCAGGACAAATATTGACAATTTTTTTTCTAAAGAAATATGTTTTGATGCATCCTCTTAATCAATTCAAATTAAAGTCCTTTCATTTCAGTTCATATTATGAGTTGTTAGTACTTAATCCCAAACAGATTCATGGTAAATTGAAGTAAACTAACACAGTAACGACAGTATCTTCATGTTTTAGGTCTTATGTGTGTTTTCAATCGGCTTAAAAATACATTAAAGGTGGGGTAGGTAAGTTTGAGAAACCGGCTCGAGATACACTTTTTGTTATGTTCCATGGAATGCTCTTAACATCCCGATAGCAATGAATATCTGAAGTGCTTTGACAAAACATCCATAAAAAAATGTCCTCTGTGGAAGCCGTAGTGCTGTAAAAAGCACGACCAATCATTTTAGCCGGCCCGGCTAAAATAACTGGATGGCCTACCTGCCTGTCAGCCTTCCATCTGTGCGCAAACTTATCTCGTGTCCTCATTGGTCATGTGCGCGTTCGGGTGTATTGGAGGAGGGGCTCTGTAAGGAAGTGGCAGATGTTTTTCGGCTGTGTATTTTCTAATTCTAGCGCACTCGAGCTGGTTTCTCCAAAATTACCTACCCCGCCTTTAAGAATAGAAAAGGACATTAAAACCTTTCTGTCTTTTATGCTGTTTGAAGGCCAGCCTGAAATCTGTTCTCACTTTTCTAAACTTTCGTAGTTGCTCTGCTTTTGTTTAGCAGCCAGGTGGACATTTAATTGTAAAGGGTCCCAAAATACAAAGGTCAGGGATCAGTATTTTGCGTGTAAGTGAATCTGCTGTGGCAAAAACATTGATAGTATTTCAAGTTTCCGCACAGATTTTTAAATTACCACAAATTACACTTAGGGATCCATCCTCCAGAAATCTCTCCATGGTTATGTATAATAGTGTGCTCCTTCATTTAAAACATGACAGAAAAGCAGCATCACACCTGAAACAGATGAGAATGAGTTAAAACTGAAATTGTTTCCCCTCCTGTCAGGTAGTTTGTAAGCAGTGCATGGAAAACCCTTTGGCAAAGTGCAACTCTCCTGCTCATGGGTCATCGCAGCACTAAGAGCTGGAGGAAAATAACCAGGCCTGCCCTCCATCATCCTCTCATCCTGCTGACCTCTTTACGTATGCTATAGTATACTTACAGAGAGAAGAGGAAGAGGGGGGAGAAAAGAGAATGATTGCATATCTGAAGGCGCGGAGAGAGCAGATATGGATGGGAGAGGAGTGACATGGTCGGACACATCTTTGCTTTCTTATTAGTGAAGGTCTGCGCGGACACTTTGGGCCCTTTTTGTGTGTGTGTGTGTGGGGGGGCATGATGAAACCCTCTGTGGAAAATGGCCAGGGGAAATCACAGATGAGAATCACTCAAAGACAGGGAGATGTCAACAGGCACATAATGATAGCTGATGGCCCCACAACACTCTCTCCCTCTCAGCCTGATACCTGCCCAGGTTGCACTGTAACCGCAAAACATAGTTAGAGAGACGGAAGCTTTATCTCTGTGTAAGCAATAGGCTTTGTTTTAGACATCAGGGAGTCTCCTTCTTTTCTCCTTCTCGATCTCTCTTTCACTTCATGGAGAGGAGGGAGGAGAGAGGAGGAGGAGGGGGGGGGGGGGCTCCCTCTGTGAGATGCCAAGGTGCTCCCAGTCCATTGTGCTGCTGGCTGTCAGGTTAAATTAGGGAGTACAGGCTCCGTGAGTGTAAAAAAATCAATACTTGATGGAAGATTGCTCCCCGGAAAATCTGTTTTGATTCCAGGATTAATTCTTGACCAAAAGGCTCCAGCAAAATGACATGCCATTAGCTGGAAAATGAACACATTCTGCAGAGGAAATTGGATGGAAATGTGTCAGGTGATTGCCCTGGTTTGTTGTTTTGACTCTTTGAGCGAAAGGTGTGGTTGCAGAGAATGAGGCCTTCATTTCCAGAACAGCTCCACCGTGGCCTCGGAGAATTCTCGAGGCCTTTGTTGACCGGCGGCTGCAAAATGCCTTCCACACGAGATGAAAAAATGAGATGATCTAGAAATAAAAACATCCCTGTACTCAACTGTGAGGGGGGAAAGGGAGGTGAGATGCATTAATGATGGATGGATAATGTGTTTGTCATGACCGATGACATTTTCTTGTTGAAAACTTAAACAGGAAGCTTCAGATGCACTGGGCAGTGATTTGAGCACCTAGAGATTTCAGGCTGCACTAAGTGTTTCATAGAAGAAGAACAAAACAACAACAGCAGACGTGATTTCTGACACTCTGAAGACATGTTTCCAACCAAAACATAAAAGATACATTTATTTTTACCAGCAATATTAAATAGGATGATGTTGTTTTTTCCCCCTATGATTATATACTGTAGATGCAAAACATGAGTCCCTATGCATCCCGCTTCTTATGTGGAATTTATGAAAAACAATGTGAGATATCTTCATTATTAATATGTAGTCCTAATGTTGTTTGTAATGTTTTGGTTTATTCCAAATGTATGTTATTAATATGACTATACACTATTTTCAGGAATAACTTTTTAAGATATTTTTTTTAGTAATCTATCGTAACACAATGCATTTTTTAAATCAGAAATTCAGATAATTTAGGAGAGTTATCAGAAATCAAATAGGGTCCTATAATTTATCCAAAATACATGAAACATCTAAAATATTCAGACTCTTCATTGATCAGCAATGATACATTTTACATGTTTTAACTTAACCTTCTTTTAACTTTTTCTGGAATTTTGACTCTAGTGAACTATAAAAACTCTGAAACTGAAATAAAAGACAGGAGGAGACTAAAGTAAAACGTAGAAATAGGACATATATGTAGCTTTAAAATCGTTCGCCCGTTATCTGCACACGGTTGATATACAGGAGGGTGTTTGATGGTTATTATCAGTCATTCTATGTATGTGTAGACCACACTCTGCTTTACAGCGAGACACTAGCGCCCCCTGCGGGACATAAACAGTAAGATTATCTGATTTAGGCAAACACCACAGAAGAAGTGTGTTTTAAAGGAAAAGTACACCCTAAAAGAGCATTTATAAACACGTCAGAAAAATTATAATAATAATAACAAAGAGAAAAAATAACAATAAAACTATTAATTATTTTTTAGATGTGTTTCATTTTTATAAGCTGCAACCAGGTAGATTTATTTTTTCAGGCGCATGTTGATGACGTACTTGAGGATAGCTGATGCTTTCTCGGGAAGTACAGGGTTGCGTTCCAATAGTCCATTTAGCTTAGGAACCTTCCTAACCAAGTGAAATGACCCGGGAGTACGTCAGTGGCAGCCATGTTAAGTGCCGTTCCAATTCTCCAAATGAAAGGAAAGGATCTTTCAAACTTCCTTTATAACCTCCTTTAGTTTAGGAACCACTGGACCTCCCGTACTGAAAGGAGAGGAGAAAATGCTGCCCCACAATGCCTTGCAGCCGCAGCATTTGCCGTCACACAACAGTCGGCCGTTCACGGAAACAAACGATTATGACGGAGAAATTATATCATGGAAGTTACGGTGCTTATTAAGCATTTTAAAACGTATGTGGTAAGTTGCCAAAGTGCTTTGTTTTGAACGTTCATCAGTATTATAATCAAAAAGAGAAATATGAACGTTAGTTTTTACTGAGCTGTGTGGAGTTTGTTCAACTTTTAAAAGATGTTTGAATGGTGATATACACAGTGATAGGTGTTAAAGACTAACGTTTAAATAAATACATTTGTATTGATTTTAAGATATTTTCATACAATCATACGTATTGGGATCATTTGTATTAATGTGGACCGGAGGGAGAGGGTGACGAGCATACATTTCACTTTCCTTTTTTATTTCAATTACAACTTTGGTCATGAAGAATATGTTTCTCTGTTGTCCACGTTCATAAAACAACAGCATCAGAGCACGGTGCAGAGTCTCTAGATGAGTCCCTCGTTCTTATTAAACATCCATGTAGTCCGTTGTATAGAACACTGTAGTTTCCATAGTTTCACCACAGCAGCAGCAGACGCACACAATGACGTCCGCTGGCGCATCATAAACACGTCAGATAGTGAAAGTGCATTCGGATTCTCTAGTCTAAAGTAACGCAGTCTCTTCTCCTAAGTCCTTTTGAATTCTCCTAACCACTATCCCTTAACCCCGTGACGTTTCACTCAGAGGTCAAGGAATAGGAGATAGGGTTAGAATTTAGGAGCTGATTTTTGGATTATCGGAACGCAACCCATGTGTGAAAAAAGTGTCAACACAGGCTTCTGCATGGTAGTGTTTTCGGGATACGAATTAAATAATAACAGTTTATTTTAAAACCTACAGTCTATTTAGAAACGTTTTTAATACTCCCATGATGTCTTGGGTTAGAGCTGTTTCGACCAGCGGAGATGTGTTTGATGAGAATGCGGACGAACTTAGTTTGCAAAGTAAAGAGTGGGCATCCAACATGAAGAAGCGAGTTAAGGTAAAGCTAATGTAGCGTTAGCCTACCTCGATACATACCTTAAAATGTGTATTTTAGGAAAATGCTGAACATTGTGTGACATTCAGTGGTAACTTGCTATATCATGTTTGTATTCCGGTTATTAAGTGTTTGTAACAGAGGTTTAAAGGTGAGTTAAGCGTGGTAATGTGAGACTTTCCCTCCCGACTGATGTGATGGACAGGACGGGTATGTGGACGGAGTGGATGCCGGGGAGGATGCCTCGCTTCAGGCCGGCTTTGACCTCGGATTCCGGGAAGGAGCAACTCAGACTGTGGCTGTGGGCCGGCTCAAAGGAATTGTAAGGTAAACCATCATTTAATTTATACTTATTGTGATATATTATCAGATTAAGATTGGGTTAGAACATTACAAACGTTACATGTGGAGTGCCAATATCAGATATAAAACCCTTTTTGTTATGGACATTGAGAATCATTCTCAAAGGGCCTTTAAATAAAGCAATCCAATTGTTGGTAAATCTGTTAATAATGTGTGATTCTTTTAAGGCCATAATCTGTAATAAGAGATTATATAAATACACTTTGATTTATTTTTGAAAGGTTCTCAATCCCAAGCCAAACATGATGAGAACAACTGGTTTAAGTGATATTCATGGTTTTATACCTATCATTTTTCACTCTAATTTATTTAACTTGCTGCCACCCAGTGGTGACTGTAAATATTAATTCTGGTTGAAAAATATTTACAAATATTTTATTGCCATATCCTTTGATTCCATCTAAAATCGGAGTGAATACATGTTTTACATGGGCTGTTTATATTTCTGTCAGTGAAGTGGTTAAGTGTTATTTTAGACGTGCCGATTAACTGCTGATACTATACCTTAGTTTCTTTTTGTCTTTTTTCTTTTTCTGTACTTTTTCCTCCCCCTACTTTGGGAAATACAAACATGTTTTTCACAGAAACATCATGAGCCTCTTTTGTTCTGGTCATTATTGAAGACTGTTATTTCCAGTAGTTGCCTGTCCCAGTCTCTTCTCTGTACCATTGTATCCCACACTGTTGCCTCTTTGTGTTCCCGTCACAGTGCTATATGGTGCTGGTGCCAGACCCAACATCCGGAAAGCCCCCTGCCGGCCTCTGTAACCCACCTCCTGCAGCAAGTTTCCCAGCATGAAGACACCATTATGGAGGGCATTAAGAACACTTTGGAGAATCCTCCTCCCAGTGTGAGCGCCGTCTCTGAGAGCATGGAGGACCTGGAGGTGGAGCAGGCAGATCCAGGCTGTGGAGGAGAGGGATGTAAAGAAACAGACTGCTGTAAGACAGGAGACAAAATGGATCAGGATGTTCCTCAGCAGCCACAAAGGCTCTGTTCAGGGTCTACTGACTGCTCCTCCCGCTCCAGTGAGACCCTGAAGTACCTCCTGCAACGCTGCATGGATCTAGTGTCAGAGCTAGGACTGCCTGAGGAGCTGGTCAGTCATATCCAGGAGCTGAACAACGTGTAGGGTGTGAAAATCGGACAGTACTTGGATGAGCACATGAATTTTTTGTAGTAAATTGGATTTTTGTGTAATCTTACACATTTGCAATGAAGTCCTTTCGATGTATATAATGTAAAATCAATTGAAAAAAATATTGCATTCCTAATTTGTACAACATGGCTATAATGAAAATAAAAATACATTTTCTGTATTTTACTGCAGTTTTGTTCTCATTACCGAATGGGTTGCCCATCTTAATGAAAAAACAACAACATCCATATTATGTCTTTAATATTGACAATTTTTTTTTGTTGTTATAATAATACTAATGGCCACCAATTTTTTTTAATATCTAGGTAATGTTTTAAAAACTATTTTAAACTCTTATCCCCCAAAGCATTGTCAAACAAAACCACAAGGTACCAAATACATATATATTTAAACCACACCATTTACACTTTGTACAGCTGCAACTATTTAAAGCATCGATGCATCTGTTATGTACTCTTTTATTTAATTTGTATGTATCAATTAATTATTAATTCTATGTTAAAAAAAAAGTGAAATTCATGATGCCTCAAATTACTGGTTTTGTATGAAAACTATCCAAAACACAGATATTCATTTAAAAAGCCATATAAAAGAGAAAAGTAGCTCACAAGCTAGAAACAGTGCATCTTGGTTCGTTTTGCATAATTTAATTGTATTTAATTTAAGTCTACCCAATCAATCCAGTAATTGTTATGATGTGTACCAGGGTTGGAGTGAAGCTTGAGAGTTTCCGAGGAGCACTTGAACGCACCAAAACCCTCGGCGCACATGAGAATGACGTCATCGCTCGGACCGAGCCGTGACCTGCTGCTCTGGCTATGCTAGGGGTCCGTACAACATATGTTCCGCCAACAGTAGAGTAAATAGCCGTTCTTTTTTAAATGTAACGTATCACATTACAATGCTTTTGTCCTCATTGCGGTGATACTCGGGAGAGGCGTTCGGTATTTAGTAGCGCATGTTTATCATTTAAGTTTCCCCCAGCTAGCTGAATAGCTAACTTAAGCTTGTTTTCCAGCTAACCAAAAGTGAAAGAGAAATCGGAGCTGCATGGTTGCACGCTTGCGGAGTTTGTCTCTAAATAAACTCAACTGAGGTATGGTTTAACGTCATTATTAACATGGGAGTGATAGTTGAATGTTCTGTGTGAAATGTGCTGTCATTTATCGATACTTCCTTGCATGTGTTGACATTAACAACACGATGTAGCTTTGCTTTGAGCTCATTTTACACTGACATATATATTGTGTGAAACATAGTAACAGGTGTTTCAGCCACTTCAAAAACAGATTGTCTTTTTAAAATATTGAACATCTACTGTTTTGTGATTGGTGCTACCGCAAACAGTGCCCTCTTAGTTTTAAGATAGGGTCAGACATTTTGATAGATGTTAACCAAACAAATGTGACAACATTTGAGAAAGACTAACCCCTGGCATCTCCATTTTTGGCAACATCTATCCTAATGTAGTATGTGATTTAAAATGCAGGTGACAGAATCTAATTGGTCACATAATATAATGTAACACCTGCTATATCACACATGGAGGAGTGCTTTGACTCATTTATTCAGTGATGTTGCACATTTTGCTTTTAGGTATCATCACTATAACAAGACTACATATGGTTGCTCCTGGCTTTAGCAGCAGCTGGACCCCCCCCATCATGGCCTCCTGAGATCCCCAGGCTTCAGCGACTCCTCAGGTCGCTTGGGGTTGTTTTGGACCCGAGGTCAGTGTCCAGACTACGACCTGTCTGACCTCCCAACAGAGGGAGCGAGCAGATGGGGAACTGTTGCTGTCGCACTGAGAGTCCCTGTGGCAGCGCGGAGGAAACGAGCGAGTTACTGAAAGATGACTCCAAGGCCACGACGCCCGCAGGAGAAACACTTGTGGGGGGGTCCTGTGGTCCTGAAGGAGATGACAACATCAAGTGAGTCTTTCAGTCTCATTTATGACCTCAGCACCACTTATGTCTCAATTTGATTAGGTGACTAAGTGTCTATGGCAAAAAAATCCAAATTCCAGTAAGACACCTGACTTTTTTGAACACATTTACACATTGTTGGAGCTAAGCCTTTTCAGACTAATATCATAGTACATTTGAAAACCTACTCCGTGAAAGAAGTATCGAACACAGACATTTTTGGGCTGTATTTTAAACGTTGGTTTGACACATTTGACATCATGAAATTGCCTCTTAAGGTTTGACCTGCCACTTTTAAAAAAAAGAACCTTTTGGTTTTCCCCCCAAGGTTTGCGTAGGGTGTTTTAAATGTAACCAAATCACACGGTGAATGAGAAGTGATGGTGTAGGAGGGTTAGGGGACTTCCTAAGTTCTTCCCTTAAAGTGAAAAAGAGTACTGTTTGATTATAGATTTTCCACCTAACTACAGAACAGGTTGAATTTGAAACATTGGCTGCACAGTCTCATCTGTGATCACATAACTACTCCTGTTTTCCCTGCTCAGCATGTTGTTGTCCTATGATGTGACATTGCTTCTCCTCTCTGTGTTATATCACTCAGGACAATGCTTGATGAGAAAACGATAGACGCGAAAGAGGCTGTGAAAGTGAACAAAAGTGTCCCGGTCGTTGTGGAGAAAGAGCCCAATAACACTCAGGAGAATGGAGCCTTTCAGAAAGAGGTCATACAGAAAGCATCACCCTCTCCAAGAAAAGCCTCTGAACTAAAAGAGAACTCCACCGCAGTGAAAGATGGAGTTATAAAGGACAGTCCTGCAGACGGTGGACAGGCTGAACCCATGCAATGCACTTTAATCTCTCCGCAGAGAGAACATGCAACAGCAACAAATGTGGCACTAGAAGAAGAAAATCCAGCCTCAGCGCACAACAAAATCCCTGACAGCAGCTCAGTAAAAACTGAGGCGGTCTGCCCTGAGACAAACACAACAGAGCACATCACATCAAACACTACTCAAGATAATGAAGAAGAAGAAGAAGCAGGCTCCACAGTCACTACTGAAAGCAGTGCTGTAGCAGAGCCATCGGAGGAGCTCTCTCCAAACAATGAGGGTCTCTCTGAGCCAAACCCTCCGCCCACTGCAGCGGCCGGGCAGATGGCGTCCGTCTCTGCGGTCAGACAGGAGGGTGACAAGCAGCCTGCGAGCTGGTGAGTCACACGCAGAGACAAACTGGAGTTTTGGTTTCTGCTGCTGCTCGGAATGTGGTTTAAAAAAAGATCAGGAGGTTCAATCCAAAATGTTTCCTTAAGGAATGAGAGATGCATTGTTATTTATGGTAAACCTCTGTCATTCATTTTGTATTTTCACATTTGATCATGTTTTAATGGTCAAAATAACTAATATACTGTAAAGCAAATTCTGGAAATAGACCAGTGGTTTGAAAAATGGCATTAAGTTAAATAAAATGTCATGTAACAAGTTGACATTGAAGGAAAATTGGTAATCACATTCCACCAAATGTAATAATGAACAGCTTGGTTTAAATTACTTGATTTAAACCAAACTAGGCAGATTCAAATTACTTGATATATTCATGTTCATGTTGTCAATATATTTGTAAGCTCCTGCACCTTTTCTCTAAACTGTGCTTGAACATCACTTCTTATCCAAAATGTAATTGTTCAAACCGCATGACTGTCTGAAGAGCTGCAATGCATTCTGGGGCTGCCGAGTATGTCCACTTGACTCACTTCTCATACTACTATACAGTCACAAATCACAACATACTTACATTTGCGTCAATCTATACAGAGATGTTACAAAACAAACATTCTGTGATGCCAGATGTTATGCAAATCCTGGGAGGGGAATGGGGTTTATGACATCTGCTCCATTTAAAAAAGAAAAAAAAAAAAAAAAAAAAAAGGCGTGAGTAAAAAGTGTGCAAGTGAAATTTTGTTTGAGAAATATGTAAATAAACATAGGAAGGCAAGGTAGGTACAAATTACTCATACAAACGCAATATAATAACCGCATGTATACAAACCTAAGAAGTAAAAGTGTGCATTGTACAATATATAACAAAGAGGAATATGTAAAAATGTCTACATTACAATAAATGAATATGAATTCTGAACGGCACAATAGAGAGGATTTAACCTGCTGATGGTTCAAATAAGTCCAGTGGTGTTCGGGGGTGCATTAGCAGAGTGGACCCCTGCTTCATAGTTACTAATATCTGTCTGCTGCCATCCTGTCTCTAGTGCCCCGCCCGAGGGTCCAGACAACAGCAGCTCTTCAGCGAGCGAGGAGGCGGGACCTGAAGACACAAACAGCCCTGCGTCCTGTGAGTCCTCTCCTGGATCAGAGCCCTCAGTACCGGACCACAGTGAGGAGGAGCAGGAGGCCTCCAGCTGTGTGAGGGAGCCAGAGACCACAGAGACCACAGCGCCAGCAGACGCCAGACGCAGGTCAGCAGGTCCAGAGTTGTGAAAACAAAACAAGCTACTTGTTTACACTAACTGTTTACTTTCGTTTTTGAGCCCCACTGTCACCACAAGGGGGCATTTAAACACCACAGCATGCCAACGTATTGTCTATTGCACACCTTGTTCTTTCTTATTATGGGTTTTGTATTTGTACAACTAAATATATATGTTATGATATAAAGTGTGAGTGGTGCATTTAATAATTTCATCATATGAGTTTGAGATGGACTCAAATATGTATATATGTTCATTGAATTCATTTCTTATTTGAACAGTTACTTACCTGTATATAATTGTATTTGTAATTGTATCTTTACTGTCCTGTTTTTCAATCTCACCCTGTTGCTGCTTAAACTCCTGACTTTCCCCAAAGGGGTTAATAAAGGTCTATCTTAAATAAAACAGTTTTCACTTATTGAGGAATAAAAGTACTAAAGATGTCTTCTCTTCCCAGCTTAAATTCTGATCAGGACGCAGAGGCAGATCCTGAATGCTCAAAGGAGGTCCCTTCCTTGGAGAACTTTGAACTGGATATTGAGGAGGAAACGTTGCTGAAAGGACAAGATGAAAATGGAGATGTTCCCAAAGTGGAGGAGGAGGAGGAAGAAGATAAGATGAAGGTGGAAGATGCTCTGACAGAGGCTGAGACTCAGGCTGAGGAAGAGGCTGAGATCCAGGAGGTGACAGGAGAGGAGAAGCCGCTGGCAGAGAGCACAGCTGATGTGGAGGCTGAGGACGAGACCCCTGTCCCAGAGAAGGGGGACTCTGCTGGAGACGGCCTGGAGAACAGGTTTGGAATGACCTTTTCTTTACGTGTGTCAGAGTCAACATCCCGTCATGTGTTCGGCTATTTGAACTGTTGAGTCAGAGTATCACTAATTCCGTAATTCTAAAACGAGATGTTGAAGTAAGACACAAAACAGGAAAGGAACTGTGGAAATGTAGACTCAGTACCACATGTTTCATTTGTAGCTTTAAAAATGTCTGACATCCTCCCCGAAGAAGTGGATGTGTGATATGTTGTCTTTCCTGTATGAGCATACCTGAATGGTAATGGTTCTTATGTGTTATCACTGCTTAGAAAATGTCACTCAGGAGCAAAGGGTGAGTTTGTTTGGGGCTATTTCCAGCTTTGGGTTTACACCAATTTGGTGCACTAGTATTCAAAGCAGCAGGACGGTGTATGTGGGATTAACTCCAAATAAACTACAGTGAAATTAAGGAACATGTCACCCAGTGGGGGTCATTGGTGTGTTTGATAGCTTTGGAATACAATATGGCTCAAAAGATTAAGATATCAGACTTTTTTTTTTTAAAGAAAAAAGTAGACATATTGGTTTATGTCTTTTCAAATAGATCATGGCCTCTCTTCAGGGATGCAAACTTGTCACCTTTCGGCAAAATTCGCCGTTTTGAATCCAAAATAGGTCGTTTGTGTGATTCATGTAGATCTGCAATAAAAATATTTTTGGGGTATGGGGGGGTCTGGGACCCGGAGTAATCTGCGGCCGTGAGCTGTTATGTGCCATCATGACACGCATGGTGTTCTTTTTTTATATATTATAATGAAGTACGAGCTGTGTGCTCGAGTCTTCCTGCCTGTCGGCTCTGCTCATGGATGTATAATAAGGCTCTGCTGCTCCGAGATGATGGTCTAGCTCAGGGGTTCCCAAACTTTTCCATGCCAAGGCCCCCCAAAAATCATTAGCTTCTGGCCGGGGACCCCCTTTGCAAACCCACCAACAATGCTACAAAATATGTCACACATCAACTTTAAGAACGTTTTTGTTACTTTTATTCTCTATTCAATACTGTAATTATTACATTTGTTTAGCATGAGAATAATATTAACAATATGTTTTCAACACAGAATAAGATTTGTATGGCAGGGCATCTTTGTTCCACCACAATGTTTTTCTTATTATAGACACTATGTTGCAATACATTTTACCCTACAGAAAATATATTTACATATGCAAGAGTTTTTTTTTTTTGTCTTTCTTGCATTATGTCTTCAAAAGTTTTCAGTCAAAAAAGAAAAAAAATCTATTAAACTGATTTGGTTCTGTAAGTTCAACACTATATTCCCACTGAATAACAAACCTTTCAACAAACTGTTGATGATACAAAAACAGAAAAAAGAAACCAAACCTCTCTTTTGTGTGTGTGTGTGTGTGTGTGTGTGTGTGTGTGTGTGTGTGTGTGTGTGTGTGTGTGTGTGTGTGTGTGTGTGTGTGTGTGTGTGTGTGTGTGTGTGTGTGTGTGTGTGTGTGTGTGTGTGTGTGTGTGTGTGTGTGTGTGTGTGTGTGTGTGTGTGTGTGTGTGTGTGTGTGTGTGTGTGTGTGTGTGTGTGTGTGTGTGTGTGTGTGTGTGTGTGTGTGTGTGTGTGTGTGTGTGTGTGTTGGAAGTGACAGACAGTGATCACACTAGTGGGAGGGATGGGCTTGGTGGCTCCTACACAGTCTGTCAAGCCTGGGCTTAATGTCTGTCAGTGCCATACGCATGTCATTGTCCACATGTAGACGTGCTCTATGTTTAGTTTTGAGTACCTTTAAAGTTGAAAAGCCAGACTCACACAAGTAAGTTGTTGCAAAAGGGAGAAGGCATTTCAGTGCCCTGTCAGCCAAGGTGGGATAGTCCTTTCTTACATGTAGCCAGTAGTTAGACAGGGGAAGAGCCTCAAAGTTTAGTTTTAAATCCCCTGAGTTTGTCATCTCAATCAGCTCCTCCTGTGACTTTATGTCCAAACTAGAACCGACACCGGGGGAAAAGGGGTTCCTAACCCAGTTTAAATGTGTGTTTTCAAGGTCAGGGAAATAGTCTTTAAAATATCCTTGGAGGTGCTCCAGGTGGGACTGGATCATTGGAGAGATGGAGCCCAAATCATCACATGACAGCAGCTCCTGGTGAAGTAGTGGGAACATCTCTGTGACTCCCTCCTGGAGCTTGTTTGACCACAGCATAATCTTTTTGAAAAAGCACGCACTTTGTCTTGCACCTGCAGTATGTACGTGTCACGTCCTTGCATGCTTTGGTTCAGTACATTTAGATGCAGAAAAATGTCTGACATGTATGCAAGTTTGCGGATCCAGGTTGCATCAGTGAACCGCTCTGCCAGCTGATGCTTTTCAGAAGAGAGGAACTCTCCAACCTCCCTCCGCAGCTCATAGACACGGTTCAAAACTGCGCCCCGTGACAGCCAGCGCACGTTTGAGTGAAGCAGCAGCCCCTCAAAACGGGCGCCCATCTCATTAGAAAGCAGGGTAAACAGTCTGTGTTTCAAGGGGCGGGCTTTAATAAAATTCACCACTTGTACAACCTCCTGTAGTACCTGATTCAACTCGTTATCCATCCTTTTTGCGACAAGTGCCTCACGGTGGAGCATGCAGTGTGTGGCGACTACATGCGGGGCTTTCTGCTTAATGAGAGCGGTCACTCCACTGATCTTGCCGGTCATTGCCGCGGCTCCGTCCGAACACACCCCCACACAGCGGGCCCAGTTCAATCCGTTAGACTCGATGTAATCGTCCAAAACTTGAAAAATATCTTTCCCAGTGGTTCTTCTTTCAAGTGCTTTACAAAACAGTATTTCCTCGACAAATCTCTCCTGGGAAATAAATCGAATGTACACAAGCAGTTGGGCCTCATTCGATATGTCTGTGCTCTCATCTAGTTGAAGAGCGAAGTACTCGCTGGCTCTCACCTGCTCCAAAAGCTGAGCAGATACGTCCTGCGCCATGTCACCAATCCGTCGGCTGACGGTGTTGTTCGAGAGTGGGACAGCGTCAATTTTTTTAGCAGCATCCTCGCCAAGCAATTCTCGGACAATGTCTTTGGTAGCTGGTAAAAGCAAATCCTCTCCGATTGTGTGAGGTTTTTTTGCACGAGCAATGTGGTATGAAGCTAAAAATGATGCCTTCAGGGCCCGCTCGGGAACGGTAGCTTGCTGTGTGAATGCAGCAGATTGCCTGGCCAAATGCTCCTCTTTACGTCTGAAGAAGTCTGCCGTTTTTTCGGCCTCTGCCGGATGTTTTTGCATCAAGTGACGCTGAAGTTTCGAAGGTTTTAAACACTCGTTTGAGAGGGTCTCCAGACAGAGCACACACTTCGGGCAATCATGGCCATTTTTCTGTATGGCTGTAAAGCCATACTTAATGTACGCTGCCTCGTACCTTCTGATTTTAATTGGCCAGGAGTTCTTAGGTTTTTTTGCAGCAGTGTCCTCCACAGCAGGGCTGTTGGTCGGTTCCGTTGACCTGTTCTTTGTCAAAAACCTGTCCATTTTGAGCTAGCTAGCTTGCTCGCTTGAGGAGCAAAGCAGCTTGATAAATGGCGCAAACCGCCAGGTCTAAACATGACGTCATGGCGTCGTGAACGATGTTTTGACTGGTAGGCAATCAGAAAGATGACTATGGCAAATTATATGTTCCATTATTATAAATTATATTTTATAATTATGATTTTTTTTTTTAAATCAGATTTAAAATATTTATTAAAAAATAATTAGAATTTTTTTTTTTTGTCTTTCCTTTTTTTTTCTTATCTTCCCTCCAATTTTCTGAGGCCCCCCTAGCGCCCCCTGGCGGCCCCCCAGGGGGCCGCGGCCCCCACTTTGAAAACCACTGGTCTAGCTTCAGCAGCTACATTACCTACGGGTGCGTTCGTTAACAGTAACTGTGCGGTCCGGAGTCACTGTGGCACAGACTGGACCGCTGGTGAACAGCTGTTAGAACGGGCCGTTCAGGTGTTCAGAGCAGAGCTCCCTGTCGGAGCGGCAGAGCGTGATGTGAACTGAAAAGTTTTTCTGTGGCAATATTATTTAAGAAATTGTTGAGCTAGCTAGCTAGCATACATTGTCACTATCTGCTAACGTTAGCTTTAGCCTTCTATATCTAATAGTTTTTTTCATAGGCTATAAACAGAGGTGGTGTATAAGTATATATATATTGTACTTGAGTAAAAGTAGAAGTACTCAGATCTTGTACTTTAGTAAAAGTAGAAGTACCAGAGTGTAGTAATACTCTGTATAAAGTAAAAGTCCTGCGTTCAAAATGTTACTAAAGTAAAAGTATACCTGTATCGGCATCAAAATATACTTAAAGTAAAAGTAGTAATTGTGCAGATTGGTCCATTTCAGAATAATAGATATGATATATTTTATAATGATTGATCATGAAAGTGTTCTCAAAGCTGCTAAAGGTGCAGCTAGTTTGAATGACTTTGTATACTGCAGGGTAGCTTGTGGATTTACTCCAGGTGGAACTAAAGTCTGATTTAACACTTGATTATATTTCACATCATTCATCCACATCTGTAAAGTAACTAAAGGTATTAAATACATGTAGTGGAGTAGAAGTACACCATGTACCTCTGAACTGTAGTGGAGTAAAAGTAAAAAGTAGCAAAACATTGAAATACTTAAATAAAGTACAAGTATCTCAAAATTGTGCCCAAGTATAGTACTTGTTGAGTTTATGAACTTAGTTACTTTACACCATGTGGCTATAAAGATAGAAAGACTAAGCCTTGCACAGAGGCACGAAAATACATTTTCAAAATGCTCAACAGTGCTGCCAAAATTATAAACTGACTGCTACACAATTTAAAATAAATGCTTTCATATATTTCTATTAGATGTGACTCTTTGGCGTTTCTGTTATTATTAACACTGCTGCTTTAGTTGTTCTGCTGAAATCCTGTTATTCCTCATTTTAAAGCCGATATTCCGTGGGGTGGGGGAGCCGGGGGCTCGGATCCTTGTCACCTTTTTCATGCCTGACGAGTTTGCATCCCTGTCTCTTACACATGACTTAGACAGCTCAATCTCCTAAATGTATTTTTTCCATTTTTTAGTGAAGAAGACCTGTACAGAGGAGCAGAGGAGCTGTCAGAATCACAGACAAATAAACCAGAAAGTACAAGTCAGTATATCCAAATCACACTTCTATCACCTGACATTGGTTCTGTCTCTTTCAAAATATAAACTATACCAATCGTTTTCTCTCTCTCTCTTCATCCCTCAGTCTTGGAGGTGGTGGACAGATGCAGTTTGGCACCAGCGCTGGATATTCTGTCGTACAGTGAGAGAGAGTGGAAAGGAAACACTGCCAAAAGCGCTCTCATTAGAAAGGTCGGTGCCTTTCACATTAAGGCCAGTTGTTGTTGTTGTTGTTGTTGTTGTTGTTGTTTATTCACATGAATGTCTAAGAGACTTCCTGTGGGGTCCCGGGTGCGGCTGCAGGGTTATAAGGAGATGTCCCAGAGCTTCAGCAGCTTGAGGAGAGTGAGGGGAGACAACTACTGTGCCCTCAGAGCCACCCTGTTCCAGGTGCTGTCCCACAGCACCCAGCTGCCCCAGAGGCTGCAGGAGGAGGACGCTCACATGGTAAACACACACTTGTAAACACACACTCGTAAACACACACTCGTAAACATCAGTTGGTGAAGCCGTTTCGTTAGCGTTGCTTGCATGTTAGCAAGTTAAGCCCCCGGTACCAGGGGCAAAACGCAACATCTTGCAAGAAACAGCTTCTGAAGGCTTCTTAACATTTAACAAACTATGAATGTGTCATACCCACTTAACGGGAAGAAACTCAGCTATCAGACAATATGAACCATTTTTAGCTAAACGAAACACAAGGGTATTAGTATCATAGCTGTGCGAACTCAGGGCAGCGGAGGCGAAACCAGACAACACACAACTTAGCTTTACGGAGCCAAAAGGGCAAAATATGTCTTACCTTTGCTGTGTTCTGATCAAAAGTTGTGTTCAATGGCATTAAAACGATAAAACCGCTGCTGAAGATTAATCCAATGTGTCTGTCACTTTGAGGGGGGCCAGAGATATGGAAAATGCTAAATCTCTCTTAAAAAGGTCAAATGTCACATGTTTTGCATCAATCTTGATACAGGGTGCGTCATATATGTTGTAGTTTGGATTCCTCAAGCTTTTAGTCTACTATCCCATCATTCAAGGGTGGTTTTCACTATAAGTAATGTTTTATTTTTGGACGGACACTATCATTTAATTGTTTTTACTATGTTCAATCTGAATTTACTTTAAAATAAAAAAAATCTTTATTGATTCTGACTTTTCTACATCCAACTCACAGGTTTATCATTGCTTTGAGAAAAAAGATTATTAATTTACCTTTTTTAGAAGTGAAGTTATAGTCATTTGTTCTGAATGTCATTTTCGAAACCTGAAAAACAGGCTGGGGCTTAACAGGTTAAACAGACATGTCCTGGAACATGTTCTGGAACGGCCGTAACAAGCACAGCAGGTTGGACAGTCTACAGGGCGATAGGTAATTAAAGCTAGAGAAGGCTAAGCCACCCCTATATAATTGGTCACGAGACTTTTGTGCACCACTTTCAAAGATTATTGGCAGATGCTACAACTTACCAATGTTCCCTAAACGTCTCATATGCATGTTACTGCTAGGATATATTGTCATGTTCAGAAGCTCCAAATATCAGCCAGTGATATAAGCCTTAGTTTCCTAGATAACTATATATGTGTTCATCAGAGAACTCATAAAAACGTAGCACTATTAGAGCGCTACAATGTTTTGATTCTGTCAGAATGAGTAGAATGAGATTGTAGAAACAATTAAGCAGCATTTACACACAGCAAACAGAGCTGGTTCAGAGTCAAAAGCTGCATTATTCTTATCCGTTAGTGCTGTGAGCTCAACGTATGCTGTGGGCCTCGGGCTATTTGTGTTTGAACAGTAACGGTTGGTGGCTCCGAATTATCAGCGCATTTAGCTCACAACAGCATTTTGTAAATATCACCTTTGCCCCAAATGTTTTATAGCTTTATTGTGTTAGAAGACGGAGAAAAAGGGTAAATGTCCCAGGTAGAAATCATGTAAAAACAGCCTTGTTATAGCGTCAAAATATGTGAGATCAGACTCACAATGTGTGG
This sequence comes from Notothenia rossii, assembly GCF_949606895.1. Lineage (NCBI taxonomy): Eukaryota > Metazoa > Chordata > Actinopteri > Perciformes > Nototheniidae > Notothenia > Notothenia rossii. Next base: position 16,494,219 of record NC_136911.1, on the reverse strand, counting down.
CTGCCAGGCTAACATACTCATGTTTTCAGAACAGCTGAAATCTCATCTCGGCATTTTAATTACAGCTGCCGAAGCGCCTTGAGACCCAGGAAGGTCTGATAAGCCAGTGGACATTTCCTGGAGACTGCCTGCAGGGAGATGGGACGGGAGATGCTACCCTGCAGCTAAAAGGCTACATGGAGCTTCTGAGGGATAAGGTACGGAGTGAATACTGAAAATATGCACAGAATAACCACTGCACTATTTTTATACCATACGTGAACACTGAGGGTATTGGTGTTCGTCCACAGGGCTTTTAGATGTGATTGCTACCATATGGAACAGTCTCTTTCTAAATGCTGCTCTGCTCATTCTCAGTGTCACAATTAGGAGGCTAACTGGACCCTCCGCCTCAAAGAAACTGTTTCAACTTTTAACCGCAAATCACAGTGCCTCCCGACTGTAACCATATGAGGCCCTAACTTAATTTATAGTCAGGCGCTGCCACTGTTGGCTAGTGAGGAATTCTAGCTATTACTATCACATGTTTTAAAAGTCAGGCTTCATGAGAAGTAACTGTGTGAGGGTCTGGATTCCATACAGTCGCTGGGAATAGACCGTGTGTTGTGTAATTCTGGTCTGGGCTGGTTCCAAAAATATTTATGTCCACTAATGTACAGTGGGGCAAAAAAGTATTTAGTCAGCCACCAATTGTGCAAGTTCTCCCACTTAAAAAGATGAGAGAGGCCTGTAATTTTCATCCTAGGTATACTTCAACTATGAGAGACAGAAGGAGAAGAAACAATCCAGAAAATAACATTGTCTGATTTTTAAAGAATCTATTTGCAAATTATGGTGGAAAATAAGTATTTGGTCACCTACAAACAAACAAGATTTCTGGCTCTCACAGACCTGTAACTTCTTCTTTAAGAGCCTCCTCTGTCCTCCACTTGTTAACTGTATTAATGGCACCTGTTTGAACTCGTTATCAGTATAAAAGACACCTGTCCACAACCTCAAACAGTCACACTCCAAACTCCACTATGGCCAAGACCAAAGAGCTGTCAAAGGACACCAGAAACAAAATTGTAGACCTGCACCAGGCTGGGAAGACTGAATCTGCAATAGGTAAGCAGCTTGGTGTGAAGAAATCAACTGTGGGAGCAATTATTAGAAAATGGAAGACATACAAGACCACTGATAATCTCCCTCGATCTGGGGCTCCACGCAAGATCTCACCCCGTGGGGTCAAAATGATCACAAGAACGGTGAGCAAAAATCCCAGAACCACACGGGGGGACCTAGTCAATGACCTGCAGAGAGCTGGGACCAAAGTAACAAAGGCTACCATCAGTAACACACTATGCACCCAGGGACTCAAATCCTGCAGTGCCAGACGTGTCCCCCTGCTTAAGCCAGTACATGTCCAGGCCCGTCTGAAGTTTGCTAGAGAGCATTTAGATGATCCAGAAGAGGATTGGGAGGATGTCATATGGTCAGATGAAACCAAAATAGAACTTTTTGGTAAAAACTCAACTAGTCGTGTTTGGAGGAGAAAGAATGCTGAGTTGCATCCAAAGAACACCATACCTACTGTGAAACATGGGGGTGGAAACATCATGCTTTGGGGCTGTTTTTCTGCAAAGGGACCAGGACGACTGATCCGTGTAAAGGAAAGAATGAATGGGGCCATGTATCGTGAGAGTTTGAGTGACAATCTCCTTCCATCAGCAAGGGCATTGAATATGAAACGTGGCTGGGTCTTTCAGCATGACAATGATCCCAAACACACCGCCCGGGCAACGAAGGAGTGGCTTCGTAAGAAGCATTTCAAGGTCCTGGAGTGGCCTAGCCAGTCTCCAGATCTCAACCCCATAGAAAATCTTTGGAGGGAGTTGAAAGTCCGTGTTGCCCAGCGACAGCCCCAAAACATCACTGCTCTAGAGGAGATCTGCATGGAGCAATGGGCCAAAAATACCAGCAACAGTGTGTGAAAACCTTGTGAAGACTTACAGAAAACGTTTGACCTCTGTCATTGCCAACAAAGGGTATATAACAAAGTATTGAGATGAACTTTGTTATTGACCAAATACTTATTTTCCACCATAATTTGCCAATAAATTCTTTAAAAATCAGACAATGTGTTTTTCTGGATTTTTTTTTTTCTCATTCTGGTTCTCATAGTTGATGAGTGACTATGACGAAAATGACAGGCCTCTCATCTTTTTAAGTGGGAGAACTTGCACAATTGGTGGCTGACTAAATACTTTTTTGCCCCACTGTATATGTATAATGGAACTTTAATAGAAGTATGATGAAACTGTTTTATTTTGTGGTTTTTGGGGTCATACTTTTTCTGAAAAAAAGGGTTTGAATAGAAACTCTGCACGGTATGTAGTAAAGCTATATTTAGCAGATATATTTGGCCATTTGCACTTGAGAAATGACTACAAATATGAATTATTTTTGATTGAATGTCATCCATGTGTCCCCAGTGGCAGGCAGCCTTGGACTGCCCCTCTGCTGTGGAGCGGCAGCAGCTCTGCGAGCGGGTATTTCAGGGTGGAGAAGAGGAGCTGGGGCTGATGGAGGCGCTGAAGCTGCTGATGCTGGGCCAGGCGGTGGAGCTGCACCGCTGCATGCAGGACGGGGGGGAAGTCCCGCTCTTCTGCTGGTTGCTGTTCGCCCGCGACTCCTCCGACTGCCCCCGCTCCTTCCTCTGCAACCACCTCGGACACGTGGGCTTCAGTGCCGGGCTGGAGCAGGTAAGAAGAATCCGCTTTTTTTTATTTGTTGACCAGCCAACCGCAGACCCACTTCAACGAGGCATGTAAAGACCTGTTTTACTGGCTGCATACAATAGTTTCCTGCCAGTTGTGGAGCATTTGCATGATCCTTTTTATGGTTTGCAAACTGGGATTTCTTTTTTTGTTTGAATGAAACAATACATATCGGCTGAATAAACCGCTGTCATGCAAAAAAACTTGTATTAAATGTGACGAGAACAGGTGTGTACTGTAGACCTGAGCAGTAAAACATGCTGGCACTGGTGCTTTCCCATCAACCCCGGGGGTGAGCAGGCTTCAGGAGAGACAAGTTGCTGAGTGATCTAATTGTTATTTTCCCTGTTTTGATTGAGGCTTTTAGAAGGAACATGCATAAAGGAACCCCACCCATAAATACCATGTGCTCGAGCAGCTGATTAAACACATTATGCATTTAGAAATCTGAGCTGTTTACTCCAACTGTGCTATTATCTCCCCGACAGGTGGAGATGTTCCTGCTGGGCTACGCCTTGCAGTGCACCATCCAAGTTTACAGACTGTACAAGGTCGACACGGAGGAGTTTGTCACCTACTACCCAGACGACCATAAGGGCGACTGGCCGTGCGTGTGCCTCGTCACCGAGGACGACCGCCACTACAACGTGCCAGTTGTAGAAGCTGCGGAAGAACTACACGAGCCGCTCAACTCGAGCTGATCGCCACTGCAGAGAAATCTCCTGCCATATAAACAAAGCACTCCTCAGGTCGATCCAGATTATTACATTTACGCCAATTAAAGAAATAGTTTGACATATTGGGACATGTGCTTTTTGGCTGAGATTTAGACGGATCAATACCACTCCTGTCATGTCTGTTGAGTATGAAGCTACAGCAAGCAGCAGATTAGTTTAGCATAAAGACTGCAAACAGTTGGAAACAGCTATCCTGGTTCTGTCTGAAGAGTCTTTGTGCTAAGCTAACTAGCAGCCTGTTGTTTCATATTAGACATGCAGACTTAAGAGTGCTATCAATCTGTATATTTAACTGGCAGCAGAAAAGCATGTGTTTTTTCCCCCAAAATGTCGCTTTATTCCTTTAAACAAAGATATGCTGATTTGAGACCCTGTGCAAGATGTGGTTTACACATTTTTGTACACACTGTACTGTATACAGAGTTTTCTATTTGAGTATGTGTATATATCTGTGCATCTGATTCTACAAGATCATCTCAGTGAGATCCAAATTAGTTTGGAGGGTGTCATTTTGAGGTGGGGGGGTAAAAAAAAAAGCCCATGTTTAGTTTTACATTTTTTTTTCTCTGTTCAATTGTGATCAAAACACAACAGAGCTGACAACAGAGCTGACAACAGAGCTGCCAACAGCGCCAAAAGATGAAATGGATGGGGTTCACACTGGAATTTGGGCACTTTACGTTGCATATTAATTTATTATTTTTCCATTTTGTACTAATTGAAATGAGTGAATTAGTATAAGAGCGTTTGATGACTTATCAGGTTTAACAACAGCTCACACCCGACTGGTGGATTTATAGGAATATTTATCACGACGTGTGTGTGTGTGTGTGTGTGTGTGTGTGTGTGTGTGTGTGTGTGTGTGTGTGTGTGTGTGTGTGTGTGTGTGTGTGTGTGTGTGTGTGTGTGTGTGTGTGTGTGTGTGTGTGTGTGTGTGTGTGTGTGTGTGTGTGTGTGTGTGTGTGTGTGTGTGTGTGTGTGTGTGTGTGTGTGTGTGTGTGTGTGTGTGTGTGTGTGTGTGTGTGTGTGTGTGTGTGTGTGTGTGTGTGTGTGTGTGTGTGTGTGTGTGTGTGTGTGTGTGTGTGTGTGTGTGTGTGTGTGTGTGTGTGTGTCAAACTAAATGTGTAACATGTTGCCTTTTAACCAAGCTGTTCTGAAGGGAAAAACTTGCCAAAGTTGCTGCAAATACTGGCAACAGTCCCACCCACCAGCCACTGGATTCAGTTTGAAGCTCGCTTGGTCCGCCATGTTGCCTTAGGAATAATGCACAATAAGAATGAATGTTGGATATTACTGATAAGAGGCCATTTTCTCGCCCTTATTCCAAAGCAGGTGAAGGTGATCTGTTTGCAGTAAACATTGATTATGCCATTTTGCAGGAATGTTTTCTGTTTCTGGATGGCATTTAGATTCAACTAAAGTACAATTTTTGTAAAATTATTTTTTTCTCCTTATGATTTAATCAGCTTGTTGAAGCCTTGCCTAATTTTGTGAGAAATTTGAATAAGTCTAAGAAGTACCATACAGAAAACAACATTAAGTCTGTTTGGGATCTCAGAATTCTTTCTGTATATCATGGTTGAATACAATGAATTTTCCTATGCTCTAAAACTGATGTGTGGACTGTGCTTTACTTATTCAGCAGCAATACCCCTCCCAAAACGCTATATAGGTGTTACAGGTAATGGCATCCGTTTGTTCATTACCTTTTAGGGATACATAGCCCATATAACATGATTTATGGTTATTTCAGTATTTTTTCAACTGTGTCAAAGGAAAGGCTTACCACTTAAACTTTTATACAAATGTGAAAATAGATACACTTTGCAATTACTAACTTTTACACATCCAGCAGTGGTGTCTGAAGTACCACACAAAAGGATTTAAAGCAGATGTCAACAAAGCAAAGGTTAATAATAAAGCAATTTATTTGCCAAATAAGAATGCCTATACAGTATATACAGTACGTACGACAGAAACTACCAGGGGAAATGCTTGGCAGAACAAAAGTAGATGGACTCCCAGACTGCATGGAAAGTGAACAATCATAACTGTTTTCTGTAACACACGCAATGATATAAGGAGGGATTCCTGACCCCTCTGGGCATTTAAATATACACATTGCATTAACTATATAAAACAACAATCTGTACACCGGTGTATGTAAAATACGATTGCACAACCCAACAAGTCCCACAATATGTCTATTTGATTTCAAGCAACGCTTTTGTCGCTTAATCTTGATAAAATAACGTAAAATAATGAACTCAGTATTTTGGCAACTCCACTACCACTCAGACGTTTCATTCTTGTTGCTGACGAGGAACAGTTCGCCTGTGTCGTTTTCCCTTGTTTGCCAGTAAACACAAGTGGTGAATACACCGCCTGATGTGACGATGCAAAACTATGACAACGGAGGAAAAAAGGGGGGAAGACGTAACGGTATTTACACTGATGAATGATCACTTTGAGGTGCATGGCTTTCTTTACAGTGTGCGTTAATGGTGTGCAGGTTGACGCGAAGAAGACCTTGTCACCCTTCTTCAAAGTCTGTCGGGAGAACCTCTGAAACCAAACCATACAGTAACACTGGAAAGTCTCCTCTTCAGCAAAATTCCACATGGAGGTCTGCTTTACTTTCCCCTGCAGTTGCAGTTCACTCCTGTTCCTCCTCCTCCTCTTCCTCCTGGAGCTCCTCAATGGCGTCCATCTGATTCCTGGAGCACACCTCGCTCATAGGGGCGGAGTCCTCGCCCTCCACCACCAGATCATGGGACATCTCACTGTTTTTCTGCAGAGACGGTGGAAATAAAAACCACAAAATCCTTAAAAGTCGCTGAGAAAAGGAGAACTAGTGAGTCTGACTCACTCTAAACACTGTTATGATAGGTGAAAGACACGCGTGGTTGAAAATGGTTGCTGATTGGATTTGCAAAAGCACGGAAAAAGGTGTGTACTCTCACGCTTGAAATGACCTAAACCCAGATGTTCTCACCTGTTGTCGATAAACATAGCACGCTGCTATGGCAACCATTGTCGACTCTCCTATGAAGCCGGCCAGGAGGGATCCAACCCCGAGTGTGGCCCCATGGACCCTGAAACACAAAGGATTATACTGAAGGATTATATTAGAAGTGTGGAAGTGAATCATCCTTTCCGATCCATCTTTCCAGGAATTAAAAAAACAGACAGATTTGACCAGAATAGCTCACATTATGAGGAAGCCTGAGTCACGGTGCTGACCTTTGTGACCCTGACACTGTTCTCTGAAGTGTTGACTTACCCCATATAAGGCAGCACAACCAGACTGGTGATGAGGACAATGATGCGGAGAACTGAGCTGGGGGCCAGCACAAAGGTCTTTTTCAGGGTCATGAGCCATCCAGTCAAATGAGCCCGAACAGTCACTGCAAACACAAAAATTGGAAAAATCACCCCACTGGTCCGAGCTACTCCTGGGATAAAGCCTCAGCAGCAGGAAAAGCAGTTGGACACTGATGCTAAAAAACTAATAGTGTCTTACCTGGCACGGGAAAAAAGGAGAAAATTCGGAGCGGGACCACACACAGATCAGCAAAAGATTTATCCACTCCAATGACATCAATCAGGATCTTCTCTGATAAACCAGGAGTCCAAAACACCACAAAGCAAAGCTGGACACAAAATGAACAAAAGCAAAATTCATTTTTTGTGTTCACTGCTCAATAATAGAGTCGCCCGGCATGCCTCATTAGATTGCATCGGTTCATTAACTCAAGAGGTATCAGATTGAATGTGGGCCTTTGAAGCCCACATAAAACAAGAGAGGGAGCGAACACATGACAGACAATGCTATTGTTTCCAGAAGCAGGAGCGGAGGCACATGCAAAATTACCAAAGCATCTCAGAGCTTTTAGTGTATTATGAACATTTTAGGGAGTGTAAAACAGAAATATAACCGTGTCTGATCTCGTCAATTTGTTTAAAATAGCTTCAACATATTTTCTCTGCACTCCAAATTAAGATTAAGGTGTTTTCCCAGACTGTTTGTGTCATTCAAGGCCAACACAAATCTCACATCCGTGCAGAAAACCAAAAATACTGATAAACATTCCAGAATTCCTCACTTACTGTCAGCCAAGTTGATGTCATCCCTGTCTTTGCTAGCCAGTCACATATTATACACACTAGCCCACTGAAACCTAGATGCGTCCAAAAGTCTGCTTCTCCATCTGTGCTTTCCACCAATCATGCTGCTCGGGCATCAATGCAAGGAGGTGAAACAGGCTCTCTCATTTTTAACAAATCTACATATTCCACTGTTAAAAGTGTTCCTTATTTGAATAACATGCAATCAGCTATCCTCATCAAAAGTCTTTTATTGTTATTTTGTCTCCAACAGGACAACAATTGTGTTGAGGAGTCTGGCATTGGCCATTGTTTTTCTCCCATCACTGAACCCTGAGCTCCAGGTACATTCCACAGTGTTTAAGCAGGCCCCAAGCCTTGTTGTTTATGCAGGTTGAACAAGACAATCCTGAACTGACCTCAAGTTAAAATCTTCATGCAGGTCTCTCTACTGCCTCACATACACACAGTTTTAAAGTAAGTCTCAGGTTTAGATTTCCTTCCTCAAAACAATCTACTTGAATTAAACCAATATGATTTCCACTTCTTCTTCACTGCTGTTAGTGATTAAACGCTGAGGCCTCATTTAGCTGGAACTGCCGTTGGCCTTTGACAAAGAACCACAAAATCATCCTGTCCACCCAATCTCGAGTACAGCACTGCTCTGGTTAATGTCCTTTCTCAAAGAGCTTAGTTTTCACAGGGATTGCTTAAAGTAGTTTGGCAAGGAACGAGTCAGAGCATCAGTTTCTTTACACTGGGGTACCGCAGGGATCTGTGCTTGGTTTCCTTGTTTTTTAATATACACCTTAAACCAAATCTCATTCCAACTCAAGGATTTCTCAAAAAGAAAGACGATTGAATGTTGCTTTCAACATAGTGGTTCAAAATTGTATTATCCCGTCGCGATTTATTGTACTCGATTTAGACAAACGCTTCTGCTTATATAACCTTATGCTGCTGGCATTAAGTGATAATTCATGGACAAATTAATTAAGTGAAAGAAGACATCTCCCAAAATCAGGAAATAATGAATTGAGCAAAAGCCTTTAAGAGGTGGTGTTATGGTTTTTGATCCCTTGAACCAATATAAATGAACTTGTAACTGATGATTTCATTTGGTATCACCTTACCATCTATCATTATTTTAGCAAGATGGAGCCACATAACTAATTAGTTTGGCTCTAGTGAAACCACCGTCTCCCCTGACTCCGCTGCGGTTTCTATAAACAAGGTGATACATCCACACTCACTGCATCGACAGCCTACAGACAGTCTGTTTTCATATGATGACGGTTTTGTTGTAGAACATTAGTCAGTTGCTTTCTTAAATACACTGCGCCTGCTTCTGCTGTTGTACATTGTGTTTTCTCTTTTCCATGTATAATCAGAACAAGTTCTGGCTTGACGGCTGTCTGCTTGTGTTTTCAACAACGATACGATAATATCTATCTGCCTGTTCTGCTGTGTCAAGCAAACACACCCTCACATGGATGTTTATAGCACTGGGATTCCACATCTGGTGAGCCACACTCCTCCTCCTCCCCCTCCTTAAAGACCCAACCTTGGCCACAAACTTCCTGTTTTTCTTATTCGGGTTGCTACGAAAACTGGGACAAAGTCTCCTTTTTCTAAACAAAAAATATTGTTTTTGCATTATCATTGACTAGAAAACACCTAGATAATACAGTGTTTCTGTCAATCTGCTGGCATAATTATCTAAACTTTTTGCAACAAAGCAACAGCGTGTGACTGCAGCAATCATTCTTTAACCGAAAAAGTTCACCTGCGAGGGGCTTTTGAAATGTGTTAACTCATGTTTTAAGTGAATGTCTTTTTATTAAGCTTTTAAAGCTTGGGTGGGAGTGTAGCCATGGGAACAAAAGCCCCCTTAGCCTCTTCATAAATACCATCCTAATGTGTCTCCCTCTCTCAGCAACCTGAAACCACGACAGGATGGAAAAAGAAAAGTACATTTAGTACGCCTGCAGCTGAGCTAGGGACCCCCATCACTTTGAAAATTAGTGTACAGCTGAAGCAGGACGATTACCTTGAAGCTCTTTTCTAAGAACTCCTAAATGTGTCTTAGTTTCTGAAATAGGTCACGTTCAGTATCTCGTAAAAAAAACGTTGACAGCACTGCCTTTGGAAATGTTTTCAAAAATGTGTCAAACATGTTTGTGCATAACACTGCACTGGTTCTGCCAGTCTTTGCTCTGAACCCTGACCTACAGTACATGCAAAGGTAATCATAGCAGAGGTGTTGTGTGTCAGGGAGAGCGTTCTGCCTGTGGGCGCGTGTTTTTACTTTTTCATCAACACGTGCAGAAATAGATTTAAAACCCCAAAATAACTATCTATAATAAATCTGTTGTCGAAAAATATGCAGTTTATGCGGAATGAAAGGAATCTTAAATAAATCTTTGAAATTACAACGACTCGCTTTGAATATGACTTAAGGCACTCTGTGGGACAGCTGACACCTACTGTAGGACAAGACTCATTGAAGGACACTTCAATGAGACTAAACAAATACACAGCAAGTGCAGGAGTGATTATTATGAAAATGAATACTGAACTTAATAGTAGCTGTATCAATTTCCAGGATGACAGCAATTCTTGCAAAGTAATAATATCAGTTACTTTATAAGGGCTGTCAACTTTTATTGAGTTAATAAATCATCAGAATATATTATAAATGAAAAAGCACTAATTTTGCGAAGAGACATTACATTTTTAATAACATTTCTAATGATATCTGCATAAAAAGCTAAAGACATCACAATTGTTGCTAATGTTTTCTTTAAATATTCCAGTCAGATGTTTGGGATTGTATCCAGACCGTAAAAACAAACGGTTCACCGCACATTCATGCTGAGCTCATTGGTGACATATTGTGAAAGTTTAATTACGTGTCAGAAAAATATGAAATCTCATCTTACCGTGAATGATATAGCCAGACAGCAGGAGGTAAACTTTTTAATGTGCGACTTGGTGACAGGGGAGCCAGCGTCCAGCTTGTTGCTGGGATTGTTCTGTTGATAAGAGAATAATATTAGTGGTATAAACTGTTACCACTGCAGCAAACACTAGTAATAGGAGTGTGGATTACCTTGTCAAAGGCAGGGTACACTGCTCTGAGTTCGGTTAACCATCCGTAGGGCATGTGACCCACTGGGTATGTGGCCGTGAGGACAGCCACAGCCTGGAATGACAAAGACAGTGTAGGTCATCGTCGCACCACTACTGTAATGTTGAGAATACCACATGCGGCACACACAGCTAAATTAATGACAGGTGTTCTACAATAGCAGTGTACGGTTTCTAACAAGTCTACGATTGTAAAGCAGCCTTGAGCTAGTCATTGTGTCCCAAACAATGGGCAGTGTCCAGCTTTACGCAGGAACAGTAGGGCCATGAAGGAATGTTTTCACTCAATGTAATCATGCTCTGACTTCCACATGAACGTGGTGAATCACCCAAACCACTGACAGCCTGTGTTGACTTCCAGTTCGTTCTAGTAAACAGCTTTGTGTTGTCTCCATTAGTTTAGGGTCTCTGTAAGCCAGAAAGCTCCAGAGGGAGTGTGTAAGCATCTGGCTTTTCATCTGCAATAACTTGAGGGGAAAATTAGCCCAGTGGCTTCACAATGCTGTGAAGTCGTTCTTAACGATGTCCACCAGCAGTGTATAATTATACTTGTGTTATGTTTAAGTAATCTTTGGCAGCTTTAGTTATAGCATCCAGATTGTATGTACACTTTAGTTATCCCTATGTCATGATAAGAGGTGCCAGGAAAATGCTTTCTAGAAGAGTAGTTCAGATATGTTTGGTGAATTAAATTCCTAATACCTCTGTGGATTCAGAGGTCCCCTTGAGGTCGCGGGACACAAAGAGGTTGACGATGGGTCGGCTGATACGCTGAGTGGCCAGGATGAGGGCCAGGGGCCACCAGAAACTCAGCATCTTTTTGATAGTGGCATCGCCCTGCAGGGATCAAAGCAGATAAATCACTGTTGTTTTTAGAAAAGACAAGCCTAAATCCTTATTTTATTCTTTAGAATAACTAAAAGGCTTGTATCTTCTCCATAATTTTCTTTCGTTATCCTTAAAGGAGACTTATACAAAAACGTATGTCTAACAGCAAACAGCACTTACGCCCACATCCATTCCACTGGATTCTGGGATGTTGTCGTGGATGTTACAGTAGTAACCCAGACCCACAATGGTGAAACGGACCAAGGCACCCATGTACAGGGAGAGGATGGGGATGAGTAGAGGCTCCACACATTCCAGGTTACTGTGGAGGAGAATGGCCACGAACACAATCTGCAGAGAAGAACAGTGATCAGAAATCATCAAAATCTTCAACTCTTTTTAATGTTCTGAATTAAATAAAAGAATGGATCTCATTACCTGGGCCACAACATCAGAGATGGAGGCTGAGCCCACTATGACGCTGTACTTGTGCTTGAGAAGAATCCCTGCGTGGATCCACGCCTTCAAAACAGAACAATGGACGGAGATGTTATCCCAAGATACCAAGCTTTACACTCAAAACAAAGGCTCTATGTTGGGCATTTTCTCAACCACAAGCTGGATGACAGGCTATAAAGCATAATGAAAGAGAGACTTTAGCACGGGGAATGCACCTATCACTTGAAACCAGTCTGGAGAGGAGATTCAAAAACAGCTTTCTGTAGGTCAGGTGTTTAAATCCACAACTGCATTATGTAAAAATAATTCTGCAATACTGTACACTCACCATTGCATCCAGCAGAGGGAACGCTGCCAGGTAAAGGAAAGCCTTTCTTGTCTTGTTGCCCACAGAGTCATCCACATGGTGGAGCTTATTAATGATATAGTATCCTAAATCTGTGTAAGCTATAGACACAAAAAGAGGAAACCAAAGGTCAGTGTTTTGAGCAGTAAAGAGGAAGAAACGCTGTCAGAGGTTGATACAGTAATGAAACTTTAGAACTCGACAGATACGTAACTTTTACAGGATGCGGTTCAAGCACAGCATGTCATCTGACTTGCACAAACAACCCTTAAACACACACCTATCAAGATGTGCAGGACGAACGCGATGACCCCGGCCGTCACCATGCAGAACACAGCCTTCCTCCGGTCCCTCTTGCTGTTGACAAACACCAAACCCACATTCTTGAAGTCGCTCATGGGTCCAGTGAAGAACTTCATCAGGGAATAGGCCAGGCCGTAGCTGGCCAGCATTTCAATGGCATCCTCTTTGACGGTGGCTATTCCCCTGTTGAGGGCCTGGAAAGTATAATATGGGTTGGAGAGGGTGAGGTTTCCGGGCAAGGAGACAGCACATGAGGGAGGGGGAAAGAGAAGTTCAGTATGGCAGCGTGACCAGCCCACATGACCATGACTTAGCCGAAACTTATCTCTGACCAGATGGCCCTCCATCCCATTCAAACTGAAGACCTGCATGTGCTTTACTGGCACAATAAAAAGTGAGACCTTGGACTAGTGCAAAGCAGTGAGTGCCAACATAATGTCAGGACAGGAAACACCCACACTATATTCCAGAAGTGTTTCCATTTGGAACAACTACTACAGCTGCCCTTTTCCTTTGCATGACTGTGTGTGCTATTTATACCAGCTAACAGAGACATTACATAAGCTTAATCCTGACATGAGCAAGCCACAATGTGTGTCTCACACTATCTGCTCTTGGGAGAGGGCAGCCTCCAGACCAGTCTGAGGAAAGACAGGAAGTGTCCAAGCAGGAAATGACAATCAAAAGGAAATCAAATGCCTGTAGGTTTTATCCGTGTACATGATCTGCCATGACCGAGATTTCCTGATAAATAATTTGACAAACAAATCACATGCAGGTAGTGCGTGTCTAGGTCAGGCTGGTTAATAAATGAAAACCCGCAGTAGCTCAATACATTTGGTGACAGAGGTGACAAAACATCTTCTCAGAATAAACACAGGCCCTCCCTCTCTTCCTCTTCAACCTCCTCCTAAATAATGTATATCTATCCTAATGGGTGCCTTTACGGTGCCCGTCAGCTAAGCTAACTGTAGCTACAACACAAGCCAACCGTCTTTAACTGACAGCACCAGGGTTGTCATTATCACGGTGTTATCTGGAGCTTAAAAAATGCTGCTCAGCAACAGCAGAGGTTGACACACACAAACACAATTCTCACAGCGGTATATAAAAAGCGTTTAAACCGTTAGCCACTGCTATCAGACGACAAAGCTTGCCTTTTTGTTAATGAGTGGGAAAACAACGCTATCAAATGAGAAACGTTACCTGCTCTCCGAGGTCGATGGCAACATTGGTGATAGCCAAAGGCACCAGAAAGCGGATGAGAGGCCAGTAAGGACTGAGAGATGGAAACTCCACCATAGTAAAATCCGGGATGACAGAGCGAGGGGCATCTGCCTCGGTCTTGGTTGATAAAAAAATGAAAGATGAGCGGCTAGAAGAGTCACAGCACGGGTATCTGTAGCAATGCAGGGAGGTTAGGGGCAGCGGCGGGAGCCGGGGCGCTCCTGTGGCAGCGCTTCACAATGCTTCGATGCTGAGCGGAGGCGAAGGTCAACGAACATTTCAGACAGGCGCATCTTCCTGGCAAATCATCATCAAGGGGGTGGGAGAAGCAAGGTGAGATGAAAAACAGCGCCGAATTTGAGAGAGGAAGCGTCCCACGCTATCGGCTGGTAGAGGTTTGGATACAGACGATAATCCGACAATCGTTGGATTATTTGACTCGCTCCGCATCTGACTGCGCCTGTGCTACGCAGTCCTGGTTGTTGTCGACCCTCCCCGAGTCTGGAACACACTGATGCCCGCACGTGGGCCAGGCATCCCGGCCGTGACATCATCAGCAAGTCTCAACCTGGTTTTTATGTGTACTGCCTGTACACACAAGACTGCATAATAGGTGGTTACAGTACAGCATGAACATAAGAACAGTGTTTCTCTGACTATTGCTTTAGCTGGTGGTCAAGGTGACCAGGCTAAACATTATTTCGAGGAGATATTAATTCATGATGTGTCAGCCTTGGTCAGCCTCCAACATTTTTCAAAAATGTAATTGGTCCCTTGTACAAAAATAGAATGTGCAGCTGGATTAACATGATGTCAAACCCAAACTCACTAAAATATTAAAATGGTTCAAGCATGAAGACATTTTTGGAAAATGTTTCATGTTTACATTGTACCCCTCTGTGGGAACAGAAATTAGATAGAATACACAAATAAACACTGATAAAACCATTTCTAGTTGAATACTGACCCCTAGTGGACAAAGAAGCAACATTCTTCCAATTTCAAAGCCATGTTTAATTTAACTCATTTAAAAAAGGTTGAATGTTAATGCCTAATAAAAAAACGCTTTAAAGAAATTTGCAAATAATATTATATAATATTTGGTTATAAAAAGTATATTATGTACTTCTACATCACATTATCTGGGTTGGGAGTATTATTGTGTGAGTCTAACAAACCAAAAAAACAAAATAATAGTTACTTTTATTTAAGTCTTTACAAAGTGCAATAGATAAGTGATTAACAAAGACTAGCATAATCAGAGAAGTTGAATCGGTTTCAATTTGTGTACACAAAGTAGCCAAATAAGCTGTTTTTATTTTTAAATCAGATATGTTTTCCATATTTTACATTTATTTCATTGTGTACAGTACATGTTTCTACGGAATTGATATTTCTGTACAGTAGTAGTTTTTTTATTTTGTGTACCAAAATACCAAGACACATTTCTTGTATGTGAAAACCTGGCATCAAACCTGATTCTGATGTTGGCGAACAACACAAAAATAAAATGCTGTCACTAATCTGACCTGTCAAAGATTGGCATTTTTAAGTTTCAAATATGTTACCCAACCTTTGCTTCAGCAAGAAAGTTCAATTTAGATTTTGGAAACAGTAGTATAACTAAAAACACATTAACGCAAAGTCATTTTATTAAAGTAGCTTACTCATAGGCTATGAGTAAGCTACATATCTGTGTGTTTACATCAGCTATGACTCATAGCTGATGTAAACACACAGATATGCTACTTTGCTCTGTTTACAGTTAATGTCATGTGTAAACATCCAATTGTGTAAAATCTCAAGTCTACAACCAGAGTTATGTTCAGTCAAAACAGAGAACTGTTTGTGTCTCTGCTAAGTGCCTGGGGGTGCATCAGTAGTGATTGTAACTGTTAACACGGCCTTAATAGCAGACATGCCTTTCCTCTGCTGCTGTAACTCAAGTCAGATGTTTACTATAGAGTGCATACCTACAAGTACACTGTGTAAAATCCTAGACACATACTATATTTCTTTAAAAGCCTAGGATTTCAGAATTACAAATACTGCTCACAGATTTCCATAATAGAAGTCTTTGCGGTTTTCTTTTGAATGTCAATCATTTTTAGACAAGGTTGTTATTTATATAAGTGTGTTTAGCGCATTGTAAATCCAGCTGTGTGTACTCAATGTTTTTGTAAGTATAATTTTAGATATCAAGCATGGAGTGGAGTCCGCCCGGTTATTCTTGTATCAAACGTATGTCTGTATGTTGCTTATTAATAATAACAATAATGTCATGTGCTTCAGCAGAATCTTGTTTCTGCTCAAGGAGCTGCTCTGTAGGAAGTTGCAACTTTGGGTAAGTTCACTTGTGGATTTATCATGTTTAGGTAAGTATCCAGCAGAATTCTTGAAATCATATGAGAGTTGTTGAAATATTTTTCAATTAATTGGTTTTAAGAAGATCCTTCAATGAAAACTACTGAAACATTTCAAATAAAATTGTGAGTAAACATTAGTTGGATTTTCAAAAACCGTGCTGTGCAAAACTAGAAATAGTTCCCAGAGTATACTGTTGACATGTTTTTTTATATAAGTAGGATTTATAATTACATACTGTTGATGAAGGAAAGATGCTATTTTTCTATATCATATTACAAATACAATTCAAGATGCTCAACACTAGCTAAAAAAAGCCTCAGAATTACATTTAAATCAGGAGTGTCCAAACTGCGGCCCGGGGGCCAAATGCGACACGCGGACCATTTTTAATTGGCCCTCAGCAAATTCAAAAATGATAATGGTAATATAAAAGTAAAAATATATTACACAGTAGTATTCATGTGTTAATAGGACCACTTTTCAAATAAATTCAGTCAATTCAAGTTGGAAAATGTTCTAACAAATCTTAGTTGATAAGAAAAAAGCCGAATGACCTGTTTAAATAACAAGCTTGAAATACACCCTTCCTATTTCTCCTTATTATAATCAATCTGAGGCTTCTGTTTTAAGGGATGAGCTGCCAACACTCAAGCATAATTTACCTACATTTGATTGATTTTGCTAACTTATAACTGAACTTATGAGGCAAAATACCTCGAGTGAGCGGCCCAGCCCTTCGTATGTTTTTCTGTATGTGGCCCTCGGGGAAAAAAGTTTGGACACCCCTGATTTAAATCATTGATCAATAAAACCAATCAAACTAAGATGGAATAAAATCATATAGATGTGAAGAAGTAACATACAATTAAATTGGCGTTATCGACAAGCAAATTCAGTAAGAATAACTGTAATAATAATACTTTGTTAATTGGCCCACATTAAATTGAAAAGAAACTACAAACCAGTAAATCAAAGTTTTTAATAGGTTTAAACTAAGTCATACTAGACTCCCTCTAGTGGTCATGTCAGGGACCAACAGCTTTTAGCACCACCTGGAATAACTGATGCAGTCATTATGAGCTCTCTTAAGACTAACATCACAAAGTGGACAGAAAACTCATCCTCACAAGACATTTAATGCAGTCCTGATAGATTACTGTAGCTGTTTTTCAGGGAGTTTAAATGTCAACGTGTCTTTCTTCCTGTGACATCATTTTCAATCTTCATCAAATTATTAAAAAGTAGCATCAAATTAAGCAGGCGATCCTGAGTTGGCACCATGCATGTTAGTTGTGTAAAATGCAGAAAGAGAGGGAAGAATGCTGAGACATGGTCAGGTTGCCTCTCCTGTAGCCCTTCATCACTCATCTCTTCACTTTCCAGGTGTTTCTCCTCACTGGGGATTTATGTTGTTTACACACTATGGAGCATTACATGTGCTGCTGCAGAACACATTTCCAAATACTAAAAATGGAAACAAATGACATTTGTAAGGATACCCTTGGGTGCCCTTAACACTTCCCTTTAAGTGTATTTGCCTTGCTCTTCCCTCCAATTTCCTTTTTTTCAGCTTACATCTGTGTCCGACCAATTTACAACCCAAGCTCTGCCCTACCTCACCACAACCCTATCCTGTATTGCACCTCTACACAGCTAAACCACAACTTTATTTATTACCCCCATAAACAATCACCCATTATAGATGCAGTAAGGCAGTAAAACCCATGCTCTTTGCAGTAAAGACGCATACAATATTATTTATATTCACAAGCTATTCCATCTATCCTTTGGTATAAGGAAACTAAAATATTCATTATCTAAATAAATCTAATTTCTCATTGTCATAAGTGCATCAAAAAATATAAGTTTTTTTATTCTACCATTAGTATAGAAAACGTGACAGATTACAGTAGACTACTCTCATACAACAAGATATTACAATATCATCATAAAAGATCAGACATGGTCAAATGAAACAACATTATTTAGGGCTACAATTAAGAGGTATTGATAGCATTTCTCATATCTTGTAATACTAATACATGCCATATTTTCATTTAAATCCAAGCTGTCTTATGGTACTTGTTTAAACATTATATCTCTTCTCTATTTCAATTTGATGTTGTTTGATTGTGTTACAACAAACGCCCTGTATGCTCAAACTGCACGTTATGTAGCTGCTGTAAAGGCAATGTCAATAACTGCCTGTTGTCACTGTCAATAATTAATGACACAATTAGCTCCTGAGTAGTCTGACAGATTTGCCGTGCTCTCATTGCTTAGTTGGCATCCTCCTCTTACTCTCTAAGCTGAGCAGATATTGATTTCCTGCCTCATACCCAGGCATCATGCTGAACTGTGTCCTGAGAAACAGCACACTCTTTCTATATGTGTCTGCTCATGTGTTAGGCTGCATGTATACATTTATTTAGCGTGCAGATGTGTGTATATGCTGCCACATGAATGGTGCAAACCTATAAACGCATGATAGCATCATCTCACACGAGGCTCGGAAGAGGAAGTGTGTTGTATGCTGAATATGCTTTATAAAACCACACAACACAGGACGTTGGATTTGTGGTCAGAAATTAAGGAAGTTCAGCAAGGAGGCGACAGGAAGGGCATAGGGAAGAGCTCTCGTGAATCATTCAACAGTTATTTATCTATTTTTGTGTTTAATAGAAAAGAGATCGGCAAATCAGTTTTGTTTCATGCCGGCTTATATCATATGCAAAATCCTTTAGTTTCTCTCATAAAAAGGGCAACAAAATGAGAGTGAAATATTCCTTTGTGTGAGAATACAGTAGTTAGTTTTGGCTTTCTCTTTGCATGTAATGAGTTTTGCCTCCTGCATTTGAATTTCACTTTAATTTTCACATTTACTGTAACACTCTATTATTTACTTTATTTAAGGCCCTTATACATCGTAATTGTTTTAACTATCAGTAGAAAATTCAGTGGCATAGTTTTAGACTCAAGGAATTGTTGAGATATATCAAAGTGGGAGCATTGCTTTGTTGGCTAATAGTGTAGATGCTGTGGATATCAAATTCTTTGTTTCATCTCCTGACTTTTTGACGACATTACATAAATGTTTTTAACACTTCAGTATAATTTAGTAAATATATTGCACTTAGCAAATAAAGATTGATTTCTGACAAAGCCTCTGTCATTGTGTTCAGCTGCATATAATCAGCTCATTATGGTCATTCTCTTTTAACCAATTACATTCCACCACAATCTCCAGCAGCCAATCATGGCGCTGCAGTCAAACTTTAAAATTGTTTTCCTCTGTCCTGCAGTCAGCTGTGATTTCAGGTGTTTATGCTGCGGCCGCCTCCAGCCCATCTACCTCCTTTCATCAGCTAATCTAAATACCACATCTTCTCAAAACCAGATCTTCAGCATTCTCTTCTTCCCATTTCCTCATCAAATCCAGATCTTCAACATTACCAGCAGTATCAGCACCCGGGGGGGTACTTTTATCCTATAGCAGATAAGGCACTTATATTAAACTAATGTACGATGACTTTATGCAACTGTTTTTCCCTACAGTAAATTGATAATCCTTTGCCAAATAATCAACATTAAATGTTGTTGTTAAAACACCCTTTGCACTATACTGTCTAAAGGTTGTGTCAATCAAAAGCGGAAGAACCAGTTTTACTGAAAGAAAAAACCCACAATCACATTTCTACCAAGCACCTTCAGCCTCCACTTATCGGAGGAAATGATGCCAGCCAGTCTCAAAGCTTCCCTCTGTGTCTTGGGACGCTCTGAAAACACAGTAACACAAGAAACATCCGGAGCCGATAAACATAATGACCACAACACATGACTCGGTTGTGATCGCTATCCTCCTCACAGCATCCCAGAGTGAGGAAAGGAGAGAAGGGAGGGAAAGGATGAAGGAATGAGTGCAGAGGACATGAGAAGGGTGTAATTATAGTTTGGGTGTTCTTTTCCACGTCCTCTGGATTTGATCAGAAATCTCTCTTCTCTCCTTTTCTATCTATATAGATATACCATTTCATTTGAAAGCTAAGAAAAAAATGTTGTTAGTTAATCCTTGTTGGTTGAGATGAAAACCTAAAAACACCAAAAAGAGTTCTCATCAATAAGTCAAGGTCAGTCAGTATTGGTTAATAATTAACTCATAGACACTTATAAACTCCTTGTTGTTATCTTTACCATTGTTAAATCATTGAAAAAAGGTCTAAACAAAAAAACAAACCTTCAATAAAGCAATTACAAGTTGCATTTACACTGAAAAGCTGAAACATTGACTTTAATTAAATGTGGTATGCCAACAGATTTCACATAACTGCAGTAGGTTAGTTGAAAGCAATAATATTAAATTGAACTTAATAATTTGTTTCAAATGTAATATTATTGCTCGATACAGTTATGTGAAATCCGTTGAAATAATACATTTAATTAAAGTCAACGACACGCCAAGTGTGGAGTCTTAGAGTAGGCTTATCATTTCAAACATGTTGATGTAGATTTTATAAAGTATATTTATTTATAGCGCAGGCTACTTTATCAAAATGCTCTTGTCGTTTCCAGAACTCATTATATTTTTAATGAAGTGACCCAGTAACCCCAATTTAAATCTCTACTAACCCACTGCACAACACTATTAGTTAATAAGCCACATGTAGTGTTGGTGTTACACGTAACAATCTCTCTTTAATCTGCATTTAGTCAATAATCTCCCACTTTAAGGATGGTTTGTGGACTTTATGTTCACCTCCAAGGTTTGACCTTGCACCTACCTGGCTGCAGTCCAATATTAATTTGCCCAGCAGAGGGCGCTCGCAGCCCGTCCAACCCTCCACCCCTATCACATCAGAGGAGGGCATTACCACCCAATTGCAGTACCGATCTGATCCCTTTAATTGCTTCCTTCCTGTAGTTAATTGGTGCCAATATGTCCAGCCTAAAAACCCCGAGCTACAATACATTGTCAGAATCCCACACACCCTATTTCTAATTGATTCATTTATACATTACCCCACAAACTTGATTGTTGAATTCACCTGTTTCAGCCAATTCAGAGCTGTCAGTGGAAAAGCCTGCAGACAGATCTAGATAAGCCCCTGCACCTGTGAGCTTTGCAGGCACAAATTGTACAAACAGCTGTCAACATTTGCAATGTATTGAATCTTTGCAGGTTCACTTACAATGAGGATTGGAAAAACAAAGTTATGCTTTGTGCAAAAGCATGCAAATTATTTTACTATAAATCAGTTTAAATAACTACAATGAGAGCAACATTTGCAACAGACTTAAAGAAACCGTTTAAGAGGTGTGTTAATATTTAAGGCGGTATAGTAGTGCAACAATCCCTCCTAATTATCTACAACTACTACTACTACTACTACTACTACTTGCATTAGTATTTTTTGCATGTCTCCCGTCAATGGAAGCTCTACTCTACTATGACCCCTCCCACTTCATCTTCGCCGAAATAGAGCCGTTTTGAAAAGAAAATATGTCATTTAGCAACTAACTTTACCAATGAAATCACGTGTTTCAAGTTTAAATACATCTTTATTTGGTGTGTGAATAATTTTCGGGGATAAAAGCATGCAATTATTTATTTTGAGGTTGTGTAAGATTTTCAATGCCGGCGAGTGTTTCGCGGGAAAACGAGCGGAGGGATACAGCGGATGAGTAGGGGGAGTGGTCGGGTCGTTTTTATTGCAAGCGGCGAAGCTCTCAGCTGTGATTCTCACGCTGCTGATGACAGACAGTGCGTCGTCCTCACCGGGTCGCTGGTGCAGCCTTTCAATTTCCCCATGCATGCTTCAGACAGCCTCACAGAAACCACCAGCAACACCTACGTGGAAGGACTTAATGTTACTTTCAAATTGGAATAACTTTCCTGCCCTTTTTTGCGCCCTTTGGGTCGACTTCGCCTCGTCTTTTTCCGCCGAGAGTTTACTATCTAAAAGGTAAGGTGCTGACTGGGTTTCTGGAGATTGCACGTTAACTTCTCACACCAGTTTAGTCAAAAGTGTACTAGTTTATCATCAGTAGCAGTTAACTGAAGGTGGGGCTCCCCCCTCTTGCACTTAATTTACTATCAGTTTCCCAGTTGAGCACCTGCTGCTGCAGTGGCGAATACAAGAGGGTCCATGTTTTGGAGTGACCATGTGATGTTGTTGCACTTAATGTTGCAGAGCAGGATCAGTGCCAAGCAGCTGCATTGAACCTGTAGACCTTTTTAGAATCAACATCTAATCAACCTTTATTTCTATTTCTTTCAATCAGCTTCACGATAAGGAAAAAGACAACACATTCAAAATGCCGCTGAATTCAAGTTTGGCGAGTAAAAACTATGACTACGACTACGACTCTCTTCAACCGTATTTCTACTATGACAACGAGGAGGAGGATTTCTACCCTCAGCAGCTCCAGCCTCCGGCACCGAGCGAGGACATCTGGAAGAAATTTGAACTGCTGCCGACCCCTCCCCTCTCCCCGAGCCGCCGGCCGTCCCTATCAAGCCTCTTCCCCTCCACGGCGGATCAGCTGGAAATGGTGACCGAGTTTCTGGGCGACGACGTGGTCAACCAGAGCATCATCTGCGACGCGGACTACTCCCAGACCTTCCTTAAATCTATCATCATCCAGGACTGCATGTGGAGCGGCTTCTCCGCCGCAGCCAAGCTGGAGAAGGTGGTCTCCGAGCGGCTAGCCTCCCTGCACGCCGCACGGAAGGAGTCCGTGTCCGGGGACTGCCCGGAGCCCACCGGAGCATGGAGGCTAAACAGCAGCTACCTGCAAGACCTCAACACAGCCGCGTCAGAGTGCATTGATCCGTCTGTGGTGTTCCCGTACCCGATAGCAGAGACGCCGAAGCAGAGTGCAGGGACGCTCCCTAGTAAGGATCTGGGACTGGACACCCCGCCTAACAGTGGCAGCAGCAGCAGCAGCAGTTGTAGTGAATCAGGTAAGCTTTGAACACATCATGCTGTCACACCCCTCTGTGCAATTAGGAATTCCGTCTGTGTGCAAAGATTATAGTTTGATATGAAGGATGCTTGTGTTTATTAATGTGATCCATGCAGGAGGTAGACATGCTGCCTGTTCCACACATGTTGTTGTCTGTTGTAAGATTAGAGAAGGGTTACTCCCTCCATTTCCACTCTAGCATGAATGATTCAGATTGTGATTGTTTTGATCTTTTTTGTTGTTGCAGAAGATGATGATGGAGATGATGATGAAGACGATGAGGAGGAGGAGGAGGAGGAGGAAGAAGAAGAAGAAGAGGAGGAGGAGGAGGACCAGGAGGAAGAGGAGGAGATCGATGTGGTGACAGTGGAGAAGAGGCACGCGGTGAAGCGGTGCGACCCCAGCCCCACAGAGTCCAGGCATCCCAGTCCGCTCGTGCTGAAGAGGTGCCACGTCTCCACCCACCAGCATAATTACGCCGCCCATCCATCCATGAGGCATGAGCAGCCGGCTGTCAAGAGGCTGAAGCTGGAGAGCAGCAGCAGTAACAGCGGTGGAAGTGGGGGGGTTGGTCACAGCAGGGTCCTCAAACAGATCAGCAGCAACCGCAAGTGTTCAAGCCCACGGACGTCTGACACGGAGGACTATGACAAGAGAAGGACTCATAATGTTTTGGAGCGTCAGAGGAGGAACGAGCTCAAGTTGAGCTTCTTTGCCCTGAGGGACGAGATCCCCGAGGTAGCGAACAACGAAAAGGCTGCCAAAGTGGTGATCCTGAAGAAAGCTACAGAGTGCATCTACAGCATGCAGTCAGACGAACAGAGACTCCTCTCAGTAAAAGAACAGCTGAGGAGGAAAAGTGAACTTCTAAAGCAGAGACTCTCACAGCTGCAGAGCTCTCGCACTTAAAGTTGAAATCATCATAGACTTGTTGGCCTTTTTTTTGTTTTTTATGCAAGTTCAAGACTTAGGGTGTACAGTTGTTGTTGCATGCAAATGCAAAGCGGATTAAGTCGTTTTGAAATCTTGTTTGATTTCAATGTTCAAACTGCCTCAATTGAAGTTATGGGTGGAATAAATATTTAAAAGTTTATTTTTATTAATAAAATATAAAAAAAATCGAGCTTCTCTGTTGAGAGCCCAAACTAAAATATGCATTTTTATGTTTTGTATATAATTAATATTTCCTAAGAAAATGTATTTTTGGATCTCAATTGTCTGGATGTTCAGACCCAGTGTTTGGTTTTTCATTATGTTCTTAGATTCTTTTTGAAATATAAAAAGATGTTTCTTCTTGAATTTGTGTCCTTGTTCTTGCAATGCAAACATACATCACACATTTTGTCACATTAATATGTTCTGGGGGTACATGTTGTAGTGTGGGTTATTCAGAAGGATAGAAGCCAAATAAACAAATGCATGATTTAAATGAAGTGTCAGACTTGGACCAGATGCTCATGTTTGGGTGTAATGATGCATAGACAGTCACTCTTCCTACTTTTAATTAAAAAATCAAGTACCTTTGGGGCTAAAATGACAAATATCTTCCCTTGATACAAATTACAATGGCCTTGTGAATGGTCATAAAGAATACAGCCAAGGTAAGCTAAAACCATGGTTTCTGAATAATGCATGAAAATATGTAATCTGTTACTATGGCACAATTTCAATTTAAGAAAAAGCTTGTTGACAATCCAATAATGTGTATATATACACACACACACACACATACATATGACTAATTAGTGTCATTACACATATTTTGTACTTAAGAGGGGATTTTGTTAAATCAATTACAACTGTTTTGCTTTCAATATGCACTAGATTGATGCACACAGATGTCCTACATTTTTGTTTTCCTGAACATCTTCTTGGAACAAAGTGTAAGTACATTGAAAGCTTATTAATATTTATGTTATGGTTAAAATATACTTACTTTGGCAATGAAACTGAAATCTTAAAATTACTTACTACATTCTCAGATCATATTTTAGTCCAAGTGCACTCAAAACATGTTGCTTTACAGTTGCAAACACAGATGTAGGATTGTTCAGACTAAACTGTATAGATGTGTGTGTTTCTTGACAATACTATATCATTGCTATATAGTAGACAAATATGTCTTGGAAGGAATCTGAAAGTAAATGTATCAATAATAGCGACAAAAACTCTTGATAACCACCAAGTGAAGAACCACACATGGTAAAGTCTTTATACGATATAGTATGCGTTATATAGGCTTGTTTATAACATAGCCTCCTTGTATTATTGTTGATATTGCACGGATTTCTCGACCAGCTTTCCAGTCTCGCCGTGACGTCACGCGCCATATCCAGAGCGCTCCCCTGAGCGCGTGGTCCTGGTCGCGAGCACATGGAAGTGAGGTCGAGATTTGTGTCAGTGAGACGCGAGACTGATCATCAGAAAAAAGGAATATAAAAGCGATAAAGCGGCCACAAATACTGAAGTTAAAGCGGTAAGAGCTTTTCTATGTGTCCTCTATCGATTGCATTCTTTATTTTTAAAGTCATTGTTTAGTTAGCACTGATAAGACCTGATGATATTATCAAGCAAAGGCTCGTTATCTTCAATGTGTCTGATGAAAACTTAATTTAGAGGAGCAATAGTCGCTATGGGGCTGTGAACGTCTTTGCAGAGGTTTAATGTGATGTGAATATAAAACCTGTCTGAAACTATTGTTCTCAGGAGAAGTATTATTTTCGTCTGGCTTCTCTATTGTCTGTCTAACTCCTGTTAATGCTGCTGGAGTTGCCTGTTCTGTTAGGCTATTGTTGTTGATGTCTGCTTTATGTTTTTTTAATG
>NC_136911.1:16326052-16467950 GCF_949606895.1 Notothenia rossii | reverse complement strand
ATGGCAGGATATATGAGAAATAAACAACAGGCCTATAAGCATACAAAAGAGTAGTCTCCCTTCCTCTATAGAACATGTAAATGAAGTCTGAGACCTGAATTGAACTGCTCAACTTGATGTCCAAAAATTGGCGTTGGTGGAAAAACCAGTGAGTTAGAAAACACTGAGGTAACGGAAGAGGAAACTCCTCCATAGTCGCCTCATGGGCTGCACCATTGATTTAATTTAGAAATATGCTTTTCAGTTGAAGGCTGTGGATTAATACATAACCTTCAAAGACACGAGGGACTCTTTAGCCCTGCTTCTCAGTATCTACCCAACGCACAGATGTCATTTAACACATTTCCCCACTAATATCATTTATTAGTCGAAATATCACCTCTGAGTTGCCGCCAACGTTTTGCAATCTTTTCAAATAGATCCCGTGTTGTTGGTATTGAGTGTGCTTTGCCTGAATGAAAGAGAGAGACCTTTGCACCCCTAATTAATGTCGGAGTTGCGTGTTTTGATGCAGTCCCATTGTCAAACATCTCAAAGTTGTGTATATTCGTACCTCAATTGGGAGAAGTTGTCTTCCTGTGCTAGAGCCCAAAAAATGCCGTATATTTAATTGCCGCAGCAAACAAAGAGATTTGCTCAATTGTCAACTTTGAGAAATCTCTTAGATTTGTAAATGTTTCTATCCAGAGGAAACATTTAAACTACTCTTGTACCTTTCAGGTTTCAAGGCATTTTACTGTTTTTTTAGGGCAATACTAAACTAGGGTTTAATGAATGAAGTGAAACGAAGTGGTGGTTCAGTCTGATAATTATTAACTCACCCTTCAACCCCATCCAAGCATTGCCAAAAAAGAGTTGTGACTCACATTCTGTTGACTAAACCATTGTATAAAATAAACAGTTGGTATATGGAACAGAATGTTGTAATTTCCTTTATTTACCACATGCAGCATGAGGAAAATATGGCAGAAAACACATTTTGATAGACTGATCCAATACGGGACAAATTTCCAACAACTTAAATACCAACATGTAGGCTGTGTTTGAAGATTGGTGTTGTCCGAGCACCGCTCCCTCTCCCCCTTGTTTATTTATTCATTGATTTTAAAGAGAAGCAGACAGTGCAACACAGGATCACATGTTACCAGCGGAGAACACAATGCAGTTTAATGATCATTAAAGCACCGTTAATGAAATATTAATAGTGTCTTGTCGGTGCCAACTCTCTCCATCACTCATCAGGGGTTGGAGGTCAGGCTGCTGGGAGAATTCATCAGACTGATTAAAAGTCCCAGCTAAAGGTTAATGTACTTTCACTCCTGCAGCCGTGGTCATTTTGGCCAAATGAGGAATGTGTGGAGGTGAGATCCTCGGATTTCAGGCGTTTCTCACCTTCTCTCTGTCCTCCTTTTGTTGTGTTATTCTATTGGCCCATTTCCACTACAGCGCGGAGCGCAGTTTAAGCCCGTTTTTGGTTGCGTTTCCACTAGTCGTAGTACCGGCTAGCGGGAAGTATTTCACAGTTTTTCTGGCCCATAAAATCGAGGTTCTTAGCGGGCCAACAACCAGGCTGAGTCGGGCTGAGTATGCTAAACTAGAGAGAGAGAATCGCTGGCAAGGGGGCTACAACTACAACAAGATGAACATATTTGACCGTGATTTAATTGTAATACACGTTTCAAAATGATGCAGAAGTAACAACATACTGATACCGGTTAGTAAAAACTAGGGGTGCACCGAATGGGAAATTCTTGGCCGAAACCGATAACGAAAATAGGAAAAAGTTGGCCGAAAACCGAATGCCGAAAGGCCGAAAATGATTAATAGAAAGAAATATATATATATATATATATATAATGTATACATTTTTTACCAATGTTGTTCAGCTACCTGATTATGGAAAAAGACATGATTATGGCAAAACTTAACTTAACTTAAATAATAATCACTATTATGGGTCCATAAAACATTTATTCAGCACTTTTGAATGCATACAGTACATTAATTCCAAGTCAAGTGCATTTTCTTTTCTCTGTAGGATAACTACAACAAAGTGCATTCAGAACAAAGCCAAGGTGCTTTAAAATAAACATCTAGGCCAGTAGGCCTAGAAAGCCAGGCCTTCAACAACAACAAATGCACCTATAAGTTTGGTAACCTAACGTGTTGTTGTGATGACGTAATCAAAACGCGGCGACAAGCACGGCGCGCGACCATGTTCGCGGCTGGCTCACAGCCAACATGTCTGCTTCTTGGAGATATTTCAAAATATCAAAGAAAGAGCCGCGGATTGCGATTTGTAAAACGTGTTCAGCTGACATTTCTCGAGGGGGTGTAACTGCAAAGACTTTCAACACTTCGGGATTACTGCACCACTTGAAATCAAAACACCCGGACAAATATGCGGAGCATGATCAACGTAACCCTGTTCTCTGACATTCGGTGATATTTTTTCGGTGCTCCGAAAGGGCCTTTTTAACAATTTTCGGCCGATCATTTTCGGTGGCCGAATATTCGGTGCATCCCTAGTAAAAACCATGAGTTAATGCTTTAACAATGACAAGTCTGCAGACAACAAACCTTTTTAAAATGCGTGTTTTCTGAATGGAGATCGGCTAAGCTAACGCAGTATATGCTCCGACCATCCACACTCACAACAACGGCCTATACAGACATAAATAAACCAGCGACTGAATTCGCCATGACACAGACAGTCTGTGGTTTGTACTTGTTTAACTTTTGTCTATAGTTTCTGAACAAATATAAACAAGTGTGAAAGCTGCTGATCTGCAGAAGGAACCAGCAGCAGGGCACGTCTGTTGTACGGTGTGTTCGCTTGTCATAGGACGTCCTCCTACACCTGGTGCACACACAGCCTCCTCCAGACAGCCTGGGGTTGCCACTCAGGAGCTCCAGTTGTCTGGGTGAATGGGAGCAGGCGGTAAAGAGTTGGGGGGGCCTGCGAGATAACAGTCACAGTCAGCTTTGCAGCACGACAAGGCAAGGTTTGTGTTAACAGTGGCATTTAAAGGTTTTGAGCATTAAAATGAAGATGTATTCGATTGCAAGGCGTTTTAAAGTACATTCACACTTCACAGAGCTCAGTTCCCTCTCCGCCTCAAACACACTGATCCCACTCCCTTTTGATGTGCTGACTGTCTGTCCCCGGGGTGGTTTTGATTGCCTCTTTACTCCCCTCCTATGTAAGTCAATAGGAGCCAGCTTGCCATCTGTGGGAATTGATACCTCTGCTGAATCATACTATTAAAGTGCTCCTCCATCTTCCTCTCCACTGTCTCTGCCCGCTCCTTCTCACCCCTCTCTCCCATCTAACACCCCCCCCCACACAAGTCTTGTCTTACTGCTAGAGATGCAGGAGACGTGTCTGCCAATGGGGGCTAAGGCCGCGTTCACATCGAAAATAGACCGC
The DNA here is from genome assembly GCF_949606895.1 of Notothenia rossii. Classification (NCBI taxonomy): domain Eukaryota; kingdom Metazoa; phylum Chordata; class Actinopteri; order Perciformes; family Nototheniidae; genus Notothenia; species Notothenia rossii. Next base: position 16,464,520 of record NC_136911.1, on the reverse strand, counting down.
TGAATTACAAAAAGGCAGTGGTGAGAAGATGAATTACAAAGTCGGAGTCTATTTTTAGTAATAAAGCAATGCTTTTTTATTCCTATAAGAGGCCATACCCCACGAAGGGTTAGAGTTAGACAGAACTGTACATCTCTCCTCCAGTCAATATCTAATTCATATTGGGAGATTACATAGATGTGTCCATTTATCTGGTTTTGTTCTGTACCTGCACTGTAAGGAACATTTAGTCGCCTTCTATATTAGTCAATCGGCTGAAAAAATGAACACAACTATTTTGCTAACCCAGTAATTGTTTGCATTATTTATTTATTACAAAATAATTCAGTTTTTTTGTTTGGTTGAACAACTTTTCCAGGCTTCTGACAGTTTATAATAATTAAATAAAGCATTGTATACTAGTAAACCCTCTGTCTGGTTGCAACCAGTTCAGGCATCTTATTTTGTTATTAGAACAAGAAAAACATCCAAGTTTGTCAAGTCTTTCGGCCACTCTGTAAAACAGCCGCTAAAACAAATGTTTTTATTGAGGTGATTAATGGTGATTTATTACCAAGCCCGTGTCACTTTCTTCAGTTTTTCTTGGAGGACAGTTGTGAAAACATAGATATTGACACAGAGGTGCTGAGGCTGCAGCCGGCTGACACCTCCAGCCTCTGATGGAGATGGAGGGGGAGGAGGGGAGGAGGAGGAGCAGGGGAGGAGAGTTTGTGCCGCTGCTGCTGACTTGTCACTGCGGCCCAGCAGACTCATCCTGCTCCTGATTAATGGAGCTGTCTGCAGGGCCTCACAGGGGAAGAGCAGGGCTCCTCTCCCATTCACAGAGCCCCCGTTTATTTGCCCACAACAGATGGGCCCCCTGGGGCCCGCCGCTCATTTGCACCTCATGCACTCAGCATCCAGCATCCTTCATCTTAATCAGTGAACATGTTCCTGAGCAGGAGCCACCTGACCTACAGGTGACCTCTGTGACTTGTCAACCTTCACAAAGTTACTCGAAAAAAACAATGGCCCATACCCTGGCGTTGTCGGGTAGATTTTCTCTTTCCCCTTTTTGTCCCCACTCTGCAAGACACTGGCAGAGTGGGGACATTGTTACTCAGACCTTCAGCTGATGATGTATGTTAGCCCAGAAGTTCTATTTATGCTGCTTTAGCCTAGTTCTTCTTCTATGAATTGATAGGGAAATACGTGATCAAACTAAGAATTATTTCATGACATTTTCTCAATGGGTCGATTAATTGTTTGGTTTATGAAACATCAAAATACAAAATAAAATGTAACAAAGCTGAAAGAGATGACTTCAAATCCTGAATATCACTGAAGACAGAAGTCTAAGGCATATAGACGTATATCTAAGAAGTTTAAATGAGAATTTTAATCACATTTCTATTTGAAAGGAAATTACTAAGACGATAAATTGATAAGCAAAACGGCTGCAGTTCTGCTTGTATAATATCCTTCCAGCCCTCTCCACCATATGTATATAGCATATTATCTAAACTATTGACTGAGGGGATTATGTTTCAGATAGTAATATCTGAGGCTCGAGATATGTGTGAAATAAGGAGCATGTGCTTAATCCAAAAGCTGTAAAAGTAGAAGTAAAACAGCCAATTAACCGTTTTCTGGTTTCAGTGTTTTTGTGCCAGAATGTTTTTTCTTCTTGTCAGAATAACACTGTGTACTTGTACTTGTAAATCTGATCATCAGCATCTGCCAAATTAGACAAATGCAGCACCAGACTGAAGAAATGCTTTGGTCCCAGAAGCGTCTGTGCTCCGCCATGTCTCCTGAGCCTTTCATTCACACGGCAGATTGTCTTTGTTTGTCTCAGACTCACGATTAATTTTACATCTTGGATGGGGAAGACCATTTTGAAACTCCCTGTTAATTGTTACAAATGAACGAATCCTTTGTTTTAGCCTCAGATTTTAGAAAATTGAACGTGTCTTATCCTCCCTTCTCCTCTGTGGTGACATTGAGCATTGTTTCCCACTTCCTGCTGATGGCTGTTGTTTCTTTTCACTATCGGGGAGAAGCAGGACGGGACTTTTTCAGTTGATGCTGATTCACCACAGATTAGATTTCGGTCCCCAACCATGAGATTGCTTGGTTTTGCTTCGTAACATTACATGAAGTACTTATATTATGGATTATAATGCATCCTACGTGGGTGTAATATATAGAAACTACTCTTTTATGTCTTAAAACGCGTCCTCACATTGATTCATGGCTGTGTCCAAAGCATTTGTGACAGATTTAGTAATAGTTTCCTTCCTCTGGTTGCTTTCTCTGGAAGTTGAACACTTCATCTACTTAGTGCGGAGTAAAACAGATGCTTGATTAGTGAGAATTAGCTAGATCTCCATGTAAAGTATATAAGGATTAAGAGTAAGCGAGTGGAGTCAAATCGTCTCTCACAGTTCTTTCCTTAACTGCTCACTTGGCCATTCGTTTTTCATGCAGCAAAATTAAATTTGGCAAAACTGTCTTCCTACCTAGCCCATTTGGCTCAGCAAGGCTTAATATTGGCTGAAAAGAAAAATGGTCCGTTTCTTTTGCTCTACAGAAGGAAACGGCTTAGAGCCTAAAGCCCATCAGATTTTCACACCTCCACCTAATTGGCATTTACCTAATACAGCTGACAGGGTTAATTGTTGCTATGGCTCCGTAACCACTAGGCTTGCTAGCAGAGCTATCGTATCAAGCTAATGCTACCTCCATGAATAGAGAAAACACTTTATCTCCTGTAGGGATGCTCCGATCGATCGGCCACCGATCGTTATCGGCCGATATCCACTCTCTGCCGATCGATCGGTGCTCTTTATAGAGGCCGATCGGGAGATATATATATATATATATATATATATATATATTTATATACTGTCCATACAAAGACCCAGATGCCTCAACAGGCCATATCCAAATCTGTTCGAGCAAGGAACACCAACATGTTTGCATTGTCGGGCAAATGCATCTTTGATTGTAAACTGTCGGGAAGGTGGGGGCTCTCCATCTCCAGCTGTCGTGTTTGCTCCCAGCTGGGAAAACGGAATGGGGTGGTTGTGTTTCAGGTGCAGTTTAAGGTTGGTCGTATTGCTAGCTTTTGTTGCTACCTTTTTAGAAGAAATGCGACATACTAGCTCATTCAAGTCCCTAGGTTCGCCTCGTTGATTTTGCTTGAATCCAAAAATATTCCCACACCGGAGATGTGGAATTAGGTTTTGCAAACAATTCCATTTATCTTCAAAGCCACACGTTGTCCTGCTTGTCTCTGTATTATTCATTTGACTGCTACGCTGTTGCACGCGGAGTTTCCTGACCTGGCTCCGCCCCTCTCAGCGCGCTTGGCCAGCAGACACAACACGCTGGGCCGGTAGAGTGACCGGTCACATCTTTATGTAAACAAACGCGCATGTAAACGGCAATTTATCGAGGACAGAAAAGTTATCGAGTTCATTTTTATTTATCGTACAATAAGTCAATGAATTGCTTATCGCGACAGGCCTAACGATCAATAACGCTGGGACGTTTGCAACACAATGTGCAAAATACTGACCAAGGAAGAGCATAAGTTTACAGAATGCACACTTGTCAGGCAGAGTTGCTAATGTTAGCCGAAACTCTAGCACCGCGTGTTATTGTAAATCTAACTTTTTTTTGTTATCATTATTTCGATAAAATGAATTTGAACTGACAGTTATGTATTGTGGATAGTTAGCAAATATGCCGAACATGCTAACAGATTCTGCTAACGGAGCAGACAGATAAGCTGTTTAACTATTTCTTTACACTTTGGCTCTGTTGTTTTTGGTTTTTAAACGGCCATAAAAAAAGATACCACTCCTTCAGGCATTCAGAGAAATATAAAGCTTTGCAACACCTAGAACAAATTGTTAAGCTATGTATAAAAAGTCACTGTTTGCATTCAAGTTAAAAAAAACGAGTTCATGCCTTTGTACACCTTCTTTTTTGATGAATGGTTGGCTCGCAGCTGATCAGATGGCTCATTGTCTGTAATACCCTCACATGGTATTCCGGCTCACCTCAGTTTAATCTCTTTGGGCCTGAGCCAACTCTAAATGCACAGATCGCCTCTTTTTACAGAGACAGCAGTGTCAGCAGGGCTTTGCTTCTCCGCTGAGCCCCCATGCAGACCCCTGGGTCCCTGCCTCCCATGCCCTGAAAAGGAGGTTGAACCTGTGGGACCCGGGCTGCAAAAGTGGCCTGGTACTCATCAGCCGCTGGAGGTGTTTTGTCTAAAGCTTTTTCATTCATTTACTCTGCTGTGTGAGTGTGCCTTTAACATTAAACAAGCAAGGGCCGACATGTAAATATTTAGCCTTCCATGTTTGAGCGAGTTCAAAGGCGGCGGAAGAAATGAATGGAGCTCCAAGTTCTTCAACCCAGATAAAAGAAGCTGAATTAAATGTCCAAAAAGAAACTTCACAGCTATATCTACATTTTCATTGTGAAAGGGCAGCAATAAATCACAAAACCGTCTGTAATGTAGGACACCAACGCTTCCAGTTTGTCCCTCGAGTTTCCCACCGGCAGTTGGTGATTAATGATCCTCGGATCTAAACTCCACCGTCCTGTAAAGCCGGGTTAGCTATTGGTTATTCTTCAAAATGTCAGCCATGGGATGTGTAAGAATAAGGGTTACGAGTCTGGATGCAGGGTGAAAGGTCGAAAGGTCTATCAACTGTTCAAACTGTGATCACCAGTTCAATAGATTTGACAAATTCGACTTGGTTTCCATACTTATTTGAACATGTATTTATTTATTTTTCAAAATTAAAACAAAAAAATGTCCCACATTTCTTTTTTCTTTATAGGATATGTACATTTCGGTTAATCGGTTAACCGTTTTTTTGGGGGTCGAATATTCGAATATACATTTGCTTTCAAATTCCCATCCCTAGTCTAGACTGGCCAGAAAGGTCACCACCCCTTTTTAAAAGTGTGGGATAGCAACAGTTAAAGTGATGAAATTACACTTCCTTATTTTGACTTCTTCAGAAATGTAAACTCCCATGTGAAATGTTCAGAACATATTTATTGACCCCCTATGCTGAGTTGTAATTATCCCCAGCTTTTGATATATGATAGACCGTTTATGATCTTGTGGAAGTTAATTTGCTTTGCGTCACTTTGGTATCTTTCAAGTTCAAGCCTGGACTCTTTCTGTTTCCAGTTCAATTTGCAGAGCATTAGCCGCTGCCCTCTGGGCCCAAAAGCATTCGATGGTTCACGGTTAGTTGAACTGATCTCATGGATAATGTCAAACCTGTCAAAGACTTGAAAGAGCAATAAATAATATATTTAATGAAAAATATTTCCGTTGAAGTTTGAGGACTGTGGTGGAAGACGTGTTCAGAGCTTTTCGTTAATTAGAAAAGCAATACTATATAACAATTACTACAAGTCCTGCAAACTCTGTAAACAATTAGCATCAAATGCTACCCAACGTAGCACACAAATAAAAGTATTCATTATGCAATTGCAATGGTCGACTACCCAATTATATGTTATATATAACTGGAATATAATTATTGATTACTAAATGTGTTAAACACTTGTGTTGCAGCTGGTAAAGATGGCGCTAATTTGAATTAATGTATATTCTTCTGTGGAGCCGAGAAAGTGGAAATACCCACATTAAATGTATTTCCTGATGTTCTGAGATGATAATAGTGTCATTCTTACAGCAGGAAATAAACACTCAGCCATCAGAATGCTAATGTAATGCCTGGTTGTTCAGTTATTGGATTTGTGTGGGATGTTTTTCAATGAGTGGAAGTTAAGATGAAAGAAGGGTGAATTCCATGAACTCTGGGAGAACAGTAAGGCTTATATCAGTGTGACGAGCAGGACATTCTGTCTATAGGAATCATGTGACTCGTTTATTTCTGTGCAGTATACCATTTCACACAAATGTACTTATGTTGAGAGGAAGTCAGGACAACAGTACACTGACGACAATGTGCTCTATCCAGTTAGTTTTTGTCTGACCTGGTAGTGTCTCCGAAAATGTATCTTTTTGCTTAAAAATTGTAAGTCTTAGCCGAACGACTACTGTATTTAGCAGGGGCGTTTCCTGGACCTGGAAACATTAGGGGCTTAGCCCACAGTGGCGGCGCCAGAGATTTACTTTTACACAGTACATCCGTGACTGTTACAGCCCCTACACACGGCGGCGTGCGTTGCCGCTTCAACGCTTCTGCCCATTCACTTTGAATGGGGTGACGTCACGATTCGCCGAACTGCATTGTGTGAGCAAAGCGTAGCTTCTCTCGCGGTGCTCGCTGCAAAAGTAGAGCAATGTTCTACTTTTGCCGCCTCGAAGGAGGCGTCAGCCAATCAAATCCTGTTTATGCAAATCTGCATAAACAGGATTTGCCCAGCTTCAAGATTTTTTCATGCCTGTAGTGTAGACGGGCCGTAAGTTGCTTCATGAATTAGTGTGATATATATTGAAGTAGCCTGTAGCTTTATCAACGTCTGCATGTAATCAACAACTGACTGCCAATCAAATAAATAAAGTACTTTCAAAAACAACAATATTTATTGTCAATTAACATTGAACTATACAGATATCAGTGTTTCCCCTACCATTGTCTTGGCGTGGCGCTGCGCCCAGCCAACGGAGCCCCGCGCCCTGCCTGAAATTCAAGGTGTTTTTTTTTATTTAAAAAAATATATATATCTATATAGCACCAAATTGCAACTGAAGTAATCTATCTACGGTCACTTTTCACATGTGCTCTTTTATTAAATAAACTAAACGCCTATGTTATTTATCCAATGTGCATGTTTCAGTGTCCACTGCTTTGCGTATTTGTATTAACATTCTCCCTCCGCTCTGTTTCTGAAGGCTCCGCTCCGCTCCCAATCCCCCCCCCCCCCACACACACACACACGAATGCACACACTCACAATCAGAGAGAGACAAGAGCGGAGGAAAGGAGAAGAAACAACAAAGTGTAAAAAAGTCAAACAAATATGCATTATTGCCCCGAGCTCTGCTGTCTGCCCGTTTGTGTCCCCCCCCCAGTTTCAAATTCGTTTATTATTATTTTTTAACCGCAAGCCGTTATCGTCACGGGAGAAGGGTCACACACAGCCTGCCCAGGTGGACGCGCGCAAACGCGACAACGAACGTAGCGTGCGCATTCTAAAAATAGCTCACAGATGGTGAGCAGGTACCGCGGTTTTGAAGTACAGTATTGAATTTGAAAGAAAACAACAATGAAACGCCAGCAGAAGAATAGTCGAATGAGTTGGCTGAATAAAAAGACGGGAGATGTGAGTTGGTTTATTCAGTAAATTAGCTCAGGATAATTGGATGTTCTGTCTACACCTGTTGATGTGAGGCTAATGCAGGATTTGCTAGCTTGATGCTAATGGCATTTAGCGGCAGTGACTCCACAAATTGCCTCTTAAAATGTATCGTCAGCAATGTATGAAAGCAGACTGCTTGTTTAATGTTAGACTCACACCAATAGCTCAATATGATCATAACACGATTGCTCTCATATCAGAGATCAGATGAGGTGGAGCTGCCTCCAGCAATAGAGGATGAGGCAGAGAGAAGCAGCAGCAGCAGCAGCACAGGGTTGCAGCAGGTATGTTATATGCTGTAGTCAGGTGATTTAAATGTATCAATGAAAGGAAGAAGTGAAGGCTACATGATAAGAAGGGAATACAGTTTGAATTAAAGTAATAAAGTACAGTGTAACACTGTACTTTATTACTTTTTAATGTACAAATACTTTGTTACTGTACGATATCAATAACAACTAGAGAATGCAATTCCTGAAGAAATTGCTAGTGGGAATGCTTTAGGCTGAAAATCTGACGCTAAACTGCTATGTTGAAATGTAATGTGTAAGAAAAAAAGTGAATAATTTAGATTGAAATGATAAATGAACACTGGGGGCTTGAATGTGTGATGAAAGAAGAAAATAAAGTGAAAAGGCTTTGAAAAGCAGCAGAATATTTGAACCGCAAACTTCTGAACTAACTTGATGGCGAATGATCTGTCGCCATGGCAACGGCATTTGATGACACCCCATAATACGCTTAGATGCGTTGATGGCTGCATTGTTACCAAACCTGTGAAGTGTTGGGCTGTTTGTAGTATTTTCACTGAAGTTATGAGAAAACCGTGTTTCAAGGCGAGCATTGTGTTGCCATGGCAACGGCATTTGAAGAAATCTTAAAACTGTCCCGTAGATGTCTTCACGGCTGGACTGTTAGCACACTTGTGAAGTTTGAGCACTTTTTGAACATTTGCATAGGAGTTATAGCGACATCATGTTTTATGGCGAGGGATGCGTTTCATTGGAAACTGCATATGGTGAGATCTCAGATTTGGCGTAGAGCTGTTGAGGCATGGACCGGTGATATACAAGTGAAGATTGGGGGACGATTGGACCGTGTCCATTGGACTTATAGCGACATCGTGTTTTATGGCGAGGGATGAGTTTCCATGGAAACGGCATATGGTGAGATCTCAGATTTGGCGTAGAGCTGTTGAGGCATGGACCGGTGATATACAAGTGAAGATTGGGGGACGATTGGACCGTGTCCATTGGACTTATAGCGACATCATGTTTTATGGCGAGGGATGCGTTTCCATGGAAACGGCATATGGTGAGATCTCAGAATTGGCGTAGAGCTGTTGAAGCATCCACCGGTGATATACAAGTGAAGATTGGGGGGCGATTGGACCGTGTCGATGGGACTTACAGCCACATCGTGTTTCATGGCAAGTGGTCCGTCTCCATGGCAACGGCATTTGATGACACCCCATACTACGCTTAGATGCGTTGATGGCTGCATCATTACCAAACCTGTGAAGTTCTAGGCTGTTTGGAGTATTTTCACTGAAGTTATGAGAAAACCGTGTTTCAAGGCGAGCATTGTGTTGCCATGGCAACGGCATTTGAAGAAATCTCAAAACTGTCCCGTAGATGTCTTCACGGCTGGACTGTTTGCACACTGCTATACACAAGTTATTGAGCCGTTTCCGCTCTACATCCTGAACTCCTCCCTTCGATGCAATGCACTTCCGTTTTGGCGGACTGGGTTTGTTTTGCTAGCTAGCTCCGTTGTGCCGACAAAGCACTGATATCGCAGAGACAAAGAGGATATAACAATTACAACATGAAGAAAAGTGGTTCGGGAACTACGTGTGCGGTAGTTGGTTGCAATCACTCGAGAAAGCACCTGAACGAGTGGTTAGATAGAGAGTGCTACGACCACAAACCAGCACCCAGCACCCAGCCATGTTGTTCATTAAATACAGATAAACACAACAAATACTGCATGCATTGTATTTTTTAATATTATATATGAATATTTTCATAGTGATGTAATTGTGTGGGCTGCTTTTATATTTTAATTTGTAATACCTGTTAGGATTAAACATGTGATCTTTCTTGTTGAAGCCATTTCTTTAGTTTCCTCTCAACAATTAATTCATTCAGTGTTATTTATGTACAGTATGAGCTTAATATGAATGATGAACTGTGTTAAAAGAAATTGTAGCACTCTAAGGAACATATGAAATGCAATAATGCAATAACAGTGCAATAATGAAATTAAATTACATCAAACTTTATTTTCACTCAAACAGTACAGGCACATATGATATATTGCACAGCATAAAGAGATCATGTAAATTGTGCATTATGTAAACAACAGACAACTGTTGGCTCCTGTGGGCATGACCTAAATAAGGCAGTTTATTTTGGTTTTAAAATGCTGAGATATTTACTGCAGAACTGTAACCTTCCCTCAACAAAATCGTCAATTTTCGGGAGCATGTGGGCAAAGTAGAATGTGGGCAGCCTTATGATATGCCTTCAGACTGTCCATTGCTTTTCCATCTATTGCCATGGATTGAACGAAGTAGGAGCAAATTTTGCTGTACGTTATGCTGGGCCACGTCGTCATGTTATCCTCCCAGTTTTGCACTGAATTCGGGTGGGGGAGAGTAACGCCATCTCCAGTCAAAGAAGTAGAATCGTGTTCCCAAGCTAGCATCACTGTTAGCATCGAAATCGCTGTGTTTACACCAGTGCCCGTCTGACTGTTTACACCGGTTTACACCGACAGACGCTGTGCAAAAGACTTCCGGCGGAAATGAAGTGCATTTGTGTAGGGTTATGGCGCTACCCGTGGTTTGGCGCGTAAACTTGTCTATCTGAAGTCTGCTGCTCTGAGCATGTCAGTTGGAGTGATGACATCATCGTGTTCGATTACACAGGTGTTTATAGTTGAGCTAACGAGCTCTGTAGAGATCAAAGGCTTCATTGTTCTGAATGAGAGATAAACCTCTTACATGTGAACGTTTTGTGGAAGAACCGTAACAGATATCTGTGAAATTTCAAAACATGAAGCATGTCAAGGAAGTTGAGTATCTGAAGTGTAATTTTTGTGTAGTTTTGGGTTAATAATGTGGCCTTTTTGGCAGTTTAACTAAAGGTGTGCTGCTGCTACCTTGAGGAAATATCTGCCTGAAATTACAATGGGGTTTAATGGAGGAATGTTGAACGTTTTTGTCACTTCATGCCCTCAAAAAGCATTTTGTTTAATTATTTTTGCTTAATTATTTGTCATTTTTCAAGCTACGAGATGTTTTCCTATGTTTGCCATGATAAATTATGTCTCAGGAATGTAGGGTTTGGGAATCATGTCAGTTTAAAAAAAAAATATGAATGCGAATTTCAAGCTGTCCTCCACTCTAGCTGTGACATCACACACTCTAGTTAATGTTCAAATGTGAAGAAAACCTCTAACAAGGTCTGAACAATGTTTAATATCTCTAAAAGTAAGAATCGGATTTAAAAGTTGTTTTAAATGAATAATGTCAGAAAGATGTGTAACATTTTAAAGTTGGAATGAGGTGTCTGAGTGAAAGTATGAATGAACAGTTAGCAGTTGAATTGCATGAAGATTTGTTGAAGTCTAAAGATTTTCTCCATTGACTTCAATGTTAAAAATGTGATGTATTATGGGATGTATCTCTGGAATTATGAAAGTTATGAATGAGAAAAGTAATAGCCATCGATTCCCGACAGAGCTGAACGTTTTGATGTTTGAACGGAGTTTCTGCAATGTTCAATGCGGGAGGAGAAGAGGGCCAAAATACCGGCGGAATAATAAACTTTGCTGTTAACAGCATTCCCACAAAATAATCCACAGCTCCTCTCTCTACTCCGGAGGATAAAAAAATTCGGGTGCCCCGAACATTTTTTTCGGGGTACCCGAGCAGCACCCTGCCAAGGCAGTAAACCTAAAATAGCTAACTTGAATTTTTATTCAATTATTCAAATTAATTAATCGATTTTTTTATTATTATTATTTTAATGTAGAGAAAAGGCTTTTAGTGTCAATCAGCGCACCCCCCAGGTTGGGAACCACTGCCCTAGAGCAGGGGTCGGCAACAGGCGGACCGCGGTCCGGATCCTGACCCAGACGCCAACGTATACGGACTCGGAGCTATAATTAGACCCTCCAGAAAAACGCGATTCTGCGATCGCAGAATTTACCGCATAATCAGCAAAATGGCGCAGATTTTTAAAATGCCGCATATTTATCAAAAGGCCGCATAATCCCCGAATTTTTCCACACAAAGTTGAGAGAAAAAAAAGTTAACTCGTCTTGACGTGACTTCATCAGCTCTCGCATCACAGAATGTAAACAACACTGTATAGAGTGAACGTGTGGAGCTCACACGATAGAGAAAACACCAAATCTAATCCATCTCATTTACCGACGAACATTTCTACTAAAGACCGGGCAAAAAGTGGGGGGAAACTATTCTGCACCCCGTGCAACTGTGTGTTGGAGCATAAGAGAAAATCGACGGTGACGACCCACTTTGAGAAAGCCAAACAACGCACGTTCACCGAGGCATCAACCTCCAAAACCCTTTCGAGGGCTACAAGAAACGAAGTGACTAGCCTACAAGATTGAAGCTGGTCAGATAACGAACGAGTAAATGAAACAGAATGTGGTGTAGAAGTGTGTGTGTGTGGGGGGGGGGGGGGGGGGTGGGGGGGTGGGCGGTGTGTGTGAGATTAAAATAGCCCAATTGCTTTTACAATAAATAAACATTGAATTTGTTTAATTGAATAGTAAAGGGGTTTAACGTAAGTGGCAGGTTGTGTGTGAGAGAGAATAAATAAGACAGCCCAATATTTAAAAAAATTGTTATTCTTTTTTCCCGCATATTTAGCATATTTCCCAAATTTAGCATATTTGGGGGTGGGGAGTCCGTCCGTCAGTCCGAATGACTGACAACTTCTCACTTCAAAAAAGAAGAATAAATCTAGACCGCAAAAATAATTAAACAAGCAAGTATCTGTTTTTCCTGGCACAGGACAGGCTCCTTGAACACAACACGAGCGTAACGTGTCTTCACGTGGTATATGTCTCGTCTGAAAGGAAAGGAGTGCTGTGCTGACAGAGCACCAGAACGTCGCTCCAGCCCTTCAAATATTGCAGTACCCATAAAGAGCCGTACACATGCCGCAGTGTTTGCGTGGCTGTGTCTTTAGTTGTAAGCACAGTGGCGATCTGTTGTTATTAGCATCTGGTTAGCTAGCTATGCTAACGAATTTAAAAAGCTTTTCTACAACCAGTTGGAAGAGAGCTCTCTCCTGAGAGGCTCAAATAACCTCAGCTCAGTGAGGTTAAGGCACACCTTGATATGATCATTATAGTTATTAATGAGACTAAATGAAAAACAGGTAGGCCTATAATATACTATATGACAGTAACAAAAAAGTTGTTAAAAATAACAAGAATAGAGTTTAAAAGGGGAGTGATTTGTAAAATATCCAAAAAGAAAAATCTGCTTACAGTTCTGTTTCATATGGGTGTTGAAAGATGTGTCGATCTCCTAATTTTGCTCTCTAAGTGCACCAGATTGATGCATTTAACTTCAATACTTAAAAAAAAATCTTCCCCCCCCCCCACACTTAAATCATGTTCACATGGATAGGATACTAAATACATTTGCACACATCTTGTGTCCATATCTTTCTGTTTTGGTGGTCATGCCACACCGTGCACATGCATGCATACGTGAGTCATGGTGAGATATCTGGATTGGTTGCTTTTTCTTTGCACAGCATGAAAGAAAGGCCAAATGAATGGGCTGTGATTTTAGTTTTTTTAAGCAGAGGTTGAGTTCAATCATTTGTACGACCCTCGGAGGATGTTGTAAAAATTGAAAGGAAAAAGGTTCCCCACCCCTGCTGTGAATAATAATAAAAACCCTTGATTTATAACTTAACATCTCTGTCTCCTATTCATCTGAGTATATTATAAAGAATAGCCAGTTAATTGAAGCATTATAGCGCAGGCCTTTGTCAGATGGTATATTACGCTGTTTTTTTTCTGCTTCGAATAGTTCTCTCTTTTTTCACCATACCTGTGTTTGCATCACTGTAACCAATGAGCACCTGCATGTGTATGAGAATGGCTCTGACACCATTTCAGCCCAGATTTACAAACTCCTGACAGGACCAGCTCGAGCTCAATTCTCGCACTGAATTAAAAAAAAGTGAGTGAGGGACTGCAATATAAGAGGGAAAGAAAGAGAAACTTTAAAACTGTTCAATTGTTATGATGTGTAAAGACTGATATTATTCTTTAATCATCTGAAACTGTTAAGTGATGATGTGAAACGGTTAACAAAGAAAAAGAGAAACTCAAGCTGCTGCTACACTTTATTTTATTTATCTAAAATTAAGCACTTTTAAGATGCACACATTTTCAAAAGCTATTTTATTTATTTTCTCTTTTATTTTTAAATGCACCCCGAAAGGAACATTACACATATCCACAGTATTTACTGTATAAGGTGTGCCGCGGAAATAATCTTTTACATAATTTGTGACGAAACCGTTTGAGACCCACTGAGATAACTTAGTTAACTAAAGTTAACTATCTAAATACTCAGAGTCCTTTAGCTCACCTGAGTCTCTCAGTCTGTCAGGAAAGGACTCTCCTCCAGCTTGTTGTGGAAGCAGCTCCTTATGTCCGTTAGTGCAGCTAGCACCAGATGCTAACAACACTGCCCCTGCTGGCACCGGTGCTCTCTCTCTCTCTCTCTCTCTCTCTCTCTCTCTCTCTCTCTCTCTCTCTCTCGTGTCTTGCCTCTGTTGCATTCACTGAACACGGGAAATTACAATCCTGCCGTCCTCTCTAGTGTCATTATGAGGTTCAGGTAAAGCACGGTTAATGTATTATATTATTGAGGGAGAGTTGTCCGGGGCTACAGAAAAAACATGCCAGGCCAGGCGACACCACTGGTATTTAGCTTGACTTTTTATGATGGTTTCCTATGGGGATATTTCTCATGCTTACAATTCAATGTATTTTATGTTTCTAACCCTAAAGAGAAGTTTCATTAGGTTTGACTTCAGTCAAAGTTGAAGAATTGGTCCTTGCACTTATTGCCTGTTCATCTATTATTGGTTCATGTTGTGTTCATAATATAGGAATTTCGGTTATTACCGTTTTACGATTTGGTTCATCTAAAGATCGATGTTACAAATGTGGAAACTAAAGGTAAATTATACAAGTGGCTAAACAACAAATACAGATGCCTTATTCAGTCGACTAAAACCCCTTCTTTAATATAATAAAAACCCTTATGAATATATCATGATTTTTTGGGTCGGTATATGTAATTAGTGAAAATCACCTAAAGGAACGTCTTCATAGTCCTTTTTATGTCTGACTTAGGGTAACAAATCCATAGATATTTATATTTTAGGGCAGAAAGTTCTTACATTCCTGTAGCAGAAACCAACAAATATTTAATTGAAAACATTTCTTAAACAATTCATCTGACTAATCAATTAGTCAACCCTACTATACTGTCAATGTACAGTATTGTATAACCTTCACATGATCAACTCTGCAACAACACAACCCTCTCCAGTTCTCCCATGACGCAGACATCATGCATCTTGCCATAGTTTTAGCTCTTCATCCCATGTGAACAGAAGTTTATTGAGGAAGTCGCCTAATTGGAGAAGAGTCATGTCTGGGAGATTAATAGCAAATCTAGAATAGGAAGTGAGTTTTTCAGAGAACCCATTGAGAACAGACACAGCAGATTATACAAATGAAAGTATTTATTTCTCAAATATTAGGAATGTGATTGTTTGTGAAGTTTTTATGGAAGTGCTGATGCTTTGCTTAATCAGGGACAAAACCAAAAATGTTATTGCCTAGGAGGATTTTTTTTTTTTTTTTACTGTTCAGCAGGATTAAGTACTGGTCCATTTGAATGATAATTAATAGAAGTGTTTAGCATGATCCAAAGAAGGACACATTGCGTTTTTGAGTATCTAATTCACTTTCGAATAAGCCGTTTGTGCTGCATTTCTGCTTTTTAAATAATGAATCACTTCAATTAAATGCCTCCCAATTGGGAAAAACACTTAATAAAACATCATTTGAGCATTTTTGCTGGACAGCACAAACTAATACCTCAGGGTGCGTACACTCATTTGGAATACTGATTATGATGTGAAATGGTAAGGAAATGAAATGTGTATCAGCGAAAACAGAATGTTAGAACATAAACATTCATTCATTATTCATCTCCTGTTGTCTGACGGCAAACGACAACCATGGTCACTATTTCACTTTCATTAGTTTTCCGCTCATGTTACAGATATTTTATTAAGAGGAAGTTGAGAAGTGCAGCGCTCTGCAAACGGACGTGGCCAGGGTTTACATCTCTCTTCTGGTTTCACTTGATATCCCGTTGATGTTGTGCGTCAGATATAGGTGTCTGATTGTTTACATTGGTCACGTGTTGCATTCACACAGAAATTATAGCTGCAAAACGAGTGAAACGGGCCAAGTTTCTGTCGGCCCTCTTTGATTTGCAGCGGTTTCATTAAAGACTATCATTGTTGTAATTAAGGCAGTTTAAGCGTCGTAAGTTCTCCTGGCTGAATGCTCCTGTCTCGCTCCTCTTTGTCCTCGCTCCTTTAGAGGAAGAAAAAAGACGTGTGAGCATTCATTCTGGATTTGCACCTGTTGAATGGAGCGTACGTCTTCCCCGTTTTACGTCTTGAATTTACAACCCTCAGCTGGAGGGACGACCTTTCACTCGGCCTCTATGGGAGAGCCGCAGCAGCTGTGATGACTTCACTGGCTCCTAGAGTAAAAAAGACATTGAGGATGGAGTGTGGGGGGGGGGCCCTCCACGCACCTTGAACCTGATAGCAGCCTGATTCGTCACGCCACTCCATCAGCT
The DNA here is from genome assembly GCF_949606895.1 of Notothenia rossii. Taxonomy (NCBI): domain Eukaryota; kingdom Metazoa; phylum Chordata; class Actinopteri; order Perciformes; family Nototheniidae; genus Notothenia; species Notothenia rossii. The sequence goes on along the minus strand of NC_136911.1, from coordinate 16,448,217 downwards.
GTTAGTTTCTATCCGATTTAACAGATTTCAAAGGAATAAAAAAGTGTATTCATTTCTCCTTGTGGACTCATTTGTATCTCTTCATGTGACTGAAAGAGAGACAGGAAGAGACAGTAAAAATGCCCCCCGAGTTTTTCATATGTGTGGTCCTTGGCAAAAGAAAATTGAGTTTAGCAGCTGTGTGAAGAGAAACATTAGCAATGCTGACTCATTACAAAGAGTAGCTGAGAAGTCTGTGCCAATTTATTTCTGGTTCTGGCAGAGAAAGATGTAGCACACTTCCACTGGAGGACAGTTTGTGGAGAAATCTCCACTTTGTTAAAGGATGATTTTAGGAAGTGCCCCATTACTGAGCAGCTCCTCTTCTGCCTGCTGGCTTTCCTCTGGAGCAGCTGCCTGTCTGTGAGTGTGTCAGTGGGTACATCTCTGAAATTCAGAGTGCTAATAAGGCTTGAGCTTTTGAGGAAGGCCCTGAACTCAGCATCAAGCAGCGCAATGTGACAAGGTTTCTGAATATTCCAAACGTCACTCTAATGTCTAGCCTTGCTATTTACGAACAGTCGTTTTTCTGGGGTGTTAAAATATCATGGTTAAGATCAGTTAGCTCCAGGTGGTCTTTCAAACCCAGAACAGTCTAGGTCAGACCTTTGACCGCCCTCCGGGGTTGTGTCTGTCGTCTGTGGCCCTCTTGTTTGTCAGTCCGGTCAAGAGGTTTTCAAGTAATGAGCTTGTTGTCGATAAAAGACGTGTTGCAGATCACTGCCGTAGCTGCGGCTGCTAGCGTTGGCACTGCTGAACATTCCTGATGGGTCGCGTTACAGCGGCCATACGAAGCAGCTGGACGTCGACAAGTTTAGTAACTGGTGACTCCAAGGGGCTGACGTTGCTTTTATTCAACTAGTTTGAAGCAGCTCATTGCAGATCTTATATCCTCCATGACCTATTAACCAGTCATGTATTGGAGTGTGGGATCACTTTAACTAAATGGCTTATTAGACTTAGCATCCACGCTTAGTCAGTTACATTTCCAAATGCATATTTTTCTCTCTGTTTTGGCTCCCTGTCCAGTCCTGAGCATTGCTTTTCCACATCTTCCTTCAGAGCGTATATATTTTTCAGTTTGAAGGGGTAAACTAAGTTTCCTCAAAACAGCGACCAAAGTGTTTACCTTTCTATGTGACTTTTGCAAGAAAACTTGGTTGTAGTGTTTTTGGGCGGCGATAAAGTTGTCTGACCAAAAGGAAACTATATCAGTAAGAAAAACGGTCATGAATTTGATATTTAACACAGAAGAGGTGACCTGTGTGTGTGTGTGTGTGTGTGTGTGTGTGTGTGTGTGTGTGTGTGTGTGTGTGTGTGTGTGTGTGTGTGTGTGTGTGTGTGTGTGTGTGTGTGTGTGTGTGTGTGTGTGTGTGTGTGTGTGTGTGTGTGTGTGTGTGTGTGTGTGTGTGTGTGTGTGTGTGTGTGTGTGTGTGTGTGTGTGTGTGTGTGTGTGTGTGTGTGTGTGTGTGTGTGTGTGTGTAACACATTTGAATGTATTGCTCTATGCTTGTTGACAAAGCTTCCTGAGACAATGACTGCAGTTTTCTTTCTGTTTTTGCTGCACATTCTGGGACCATATTCCTCTTTCGGATGATAAATGTACATTCGACATGATGTCGGTTGGTAATCCCAGTGTAATGTGTTGATTCTACTGCTGACAAGATCTGCTGGTGTCATGGCATTATATTTTTGTATGGACAGCAGCCAGCCAGCCAGCCAGCCGGTTCCCTTTATGACCTATTGTATTCGAGACTATCCCTCCGAGCGCCGTTGTTATCAAATGACCTGGTTTAATCAGATGAAATGGGATTTCCCACAGCGAGGCAAAGTCACACTGGGAAATGTCACAAACCTCCTCTGCATGCCTCATTGTTTTGGCAGCAGTGAAGTTGGGTGCTGCTTATCATGTATAAATATAGCAGTGGTGCATAAATGCAAGTTCAGAGCAGATAGGAGTGTGTGTCCATAAGAGCTGCACACTGTAAAGATTCATGTAACTGAGCGGGTTTGAGCTCAGTGCCGGTTTTAGACGGGCCGCGCTCAGATACCAAACGTCCACAAATAGAGTGAGAACACGTGAGCTGGCAGCGGGGCAGGATGCCAGCTTGTTCGTGTCAGTTACAACCTTGCCCACATTTCTCATTAATTTATTTTACCCCCTGAAAATACGTTTTCTTTGACACGCTGTTTTTTATTACTGTGGCACAGTTGCCCAAGAAGTCGATCTCTGTGTGAACCATATAATAGTCTTACAATGGGAGCGATTCAAGCACAACATCTGTTAGCAGCAAAAAGGCATGACCTTTTTCAAATGAACTGTAAAAGGCTGATTTTTTTCAGTTTGTATTGGCTTTCACTGGAACATACCTAGAAAGTGGCACACCATTTGTCATTAAGCGAAATGTAGGATCTAAAAGTCAGGATATCTTGTCCTCTATTGCCTACATTTTTATAATTGTATTGATCTGAATCACGGGATGAACAGTTTCCAGGAAAAAGAGCATCCTTGTCTGTCACATATTTCTTGGGATTTCACTAAAAACCCCTTCATGCAAAAAAACTCAGACATTCCCCTCAGGACATGTAATAAATTACTCTTACTAGCAACCCTGTGGTGTTGCTACCTGAGCATAAGGCTTTGTGTGTTTTACGTTCTAGCATTCCAAAGTGACTTTCCCCAACAGATGCTCGCTCACACAGCTTAGGTGCAGCGACAGGAAGTGGAGGAGAATTTCAGCCGTCGCCAAGAGCTGTCTATTACGACAGGAGTGCCACTTCTTTCAAATGGTGCCCTTGGCTTTACAACCAGGAGCTGCTGTGATCTGTCATGTGGTTTTACCATCAGGGAGCCGGCTGAAATGAACACAGATTGAACCAGGTTCAAAGCCCACATTAACCTTAATTCTGGGAGATGCCAAAGATGGCAGGCTGTGTTTTGGGGAGAGACAAACAGGACATATATAGAGACACACAGGACATATATCCCAGAGTCTTGGGTTAGAGTATATAAATACAACTTCAATTATGAGCTGGAGTAAGCCGTAAATAGTTCCTTGGGTACACAATTGCATATCTATGATATCATTGTAGAAACACTTCTCATTATAACACAACACCTACTACATCCTGTAAACTGACCACTGTTACCAACACTTCTCTATAACAGCTTCAGCCCAAACTGAACCTTACAACCTTGATGAATGTTTTTATTTCACCACTGTGAAGGTAGAAAAAAATAAATGCTGCTTGTCATTTTTTCTTCTTCTTAATTTCCCGGCAAATTTACTAGCACCACTACTCATAAAGAAAGTAGCGGCTCATTTGCGTTTGAGTTGAAAGTTTTACTTGCATAATGAAACGTAAGTTGGTATCATATCAGTACCTAAAATCTCTTTTCTCTGTTTTGCAGGGTGGGTGGTGTTGCAGACCCTCAGGCAGTCCCAGGGTCTGCTGCAGCTGTTGCACTCATGAAGATACTGATCTGAATGGGAAGGATGCAAAGGTGGAAGCAGTCAGTGTTGGACTTGGTTTCACCCTTTTGTATGGTACACACACACTCGCACATACTGCATACGATATCTACTTCCCCCTTTCTTTGAGACGACACAGATACACCCTGAATGGGCCCCTGTGGTGATCTGCATTGTGGTCGGGAAGTACCTAGTGTTACAACTGCCACGCTGGTCTCCTTAAAAGGACAGTGCTGATCACAAGTTAAAGGTGGGGTAGGTAAGTTTGAGAAACCGGATCAAGATACACTTTTTGTCATATTCCAAGGAATGCTCTTAACATCCCGATAGCAATGAATATCTGAAGTGCTTTGACAAAAAATACATAGGAAAATGTCACCTGTGGAAGCCGTAGTGCTGTAAAAAGCACGACCAATCATTTTAGCCGGCCCAGCTAAAGTAACTGGATGGCCTACCTGCCTGTCAGCCTTCCATCTGTGCACAAACTTATCTCGTGCCCTCATTGGTCATGTGCACGTTCCTGTGTGTTGGAGTGTGTATTTATAAATTCTAGCGCACTCGAGCTGGTTTCTCCAAAATTACCTACCCCACCTTTAAGGGGTTGAATAAGGCTTTTCACTGCCGTTTGCGCACTTGAAATGCATACAAATATTTGTTTAATGTATCATAAAGGTTGAAAGTTATCCATCTCTATACTCTTTGAAAAATGGGTTAGGGTTAGACAACTCAAATGGTTCCAACTTGACCTGAGTTGCTGGGGTCATGGGAATTGTGTGCCATATTAATTAAAGTATAAACACAACCAGGTAAAAGAGGAATACATTTGTTTTGCAATTCTTTATTAAGCTGCATAATTTGTTGCTTAGTCAATGTATGTATTTTCCATCCCTTTACACTGTTGTATGTTCTGAAAAATGTCCACACTTGTCTGAATAAAATGTTACGCTAGCAGATGTTTACTACATGTGTGTGTGTTATTCTTAGAGAACAACAAGCGAGCTTTATACTAAAGCCGGTTCTGGGTGTTCTGCATGGCTGCCTTACAGCTGCAGAGAGTGAAAGCGTTTAATCTGAACATGAGCTTCTCACACCTCTCACAAGGGTCAATTACGCACACTAGACACTAAATCCCCACTTATTACTCAAACCTAACCCCAACACAGAGCAGATGTATCGCCTTTATGAATAGGGTGCAGAATTTCCAATTATTGCCGATAAAAATGTCTTACATCTGTCTTATGTTTTATTACAACTGGGATTTTGGTGATTGTTTGTATTGCTAATAATGACATTTTATTCACCAGGGTAATTACTGGCATCTGGGAAGGCAGCAACATTATTTAAAATAAGTCTGATGCATTAGAACCGGATGATTATTTTAGAAATGTCACTATGTTCCCAAATCTTAGCTATTATAATGTTATCATAGCCGAATAGGGACAAAAGGTTGAAGAAACTTGAATGGGTCATCATAGTCTGCTTATATGATTGGTTACATGTGGGACTATTTTTGGTGTGGGAGTTATTGCAAGGTAACCAGTGAAGATTCAAGGAAGTTAACACTTGAGACCAAGAAAGGCTCTCCATAGATAATGAAAAAACACTTAAAGTTGATTAATGAGGTTTACAATTGCTGATAAACAAACTTTTTTAACTTTGGAAAGTGCCAGGTCAGCTGTTTCCACCTGTTTGTAGTCTCTATGCTAAGCTAAGCTAATCATCTACCAGCTAGCTTCACATGTTCTGTAAAGTGGTGTTGGTCTTCTTTTTTTTCAAGTATTTTCAAGAGTATATCCCAAAAACTGTTCCTTTAAACACACACTACATTATTCTGGCAGCAGCTTGAGTAGGCAAGTGCCTTGCTCGAGGGCAAGTGCCTTGCTCGAGGGCAAATAGTCTTGTGACTGTGTGCCACTTCCAGTTGGTTTATGTCCTGTACTTAACATACTTCCCTCTCCCTTCTGTTAGCCACACAGAAACATTCGTATGTGGTCAGCTAAGTGGTTAGTCATGCTCACTGGACTGGATCCCCTTCTGCCACCGTCACTTTTTAAACTATTTAACCCCCCCTTAACATTCACAAACTCATAATATCACTCTTTTGACTGTGCCAGGTCAAGCTGTCTGATTCTCTCTTTTGCTCACTTTCATGTAACGACAGGGTTGTATGTGAAGAGAGTGAGAAGGTTAAACAAACTCAAACCTCATTAAAATAAATCTCTGTCAACTCCCACACCCTTTACTTCCATAGGTACAGGAACGCGCTGTCGTGCTTCACATCCCAAGCAGAATTACTACATGACTTCAGGTAATAAATGAACCAGTAATGCCCACCCAGCCACCAGGAAACAAAGAAAAAATGTCAACCCTTACTCCCCGATCAGTTAAGGCTGACTGAGTTTCCCACCACTGTGCCACTAAATCCTATACAGGACCATTTAACACACACATTCAATGCGTTTATCATTCATCTCTGTAAAGTGTCACATCATAACTTTGATTATCTATCACACACTATAGGTGAAATGTGATACTAAAAGGGAAATCCCCCAAAACGTAAAGTCCTCAATCAGCATCACATACTTGGAGTGATAAGTCCTTCATGAATGCACAATTTTCTGCCAAAGTTTGAATTGTTTTTAAATTAAGTAAAGTCCATATTTGTCTATTTTTCCTGCGTTTTATCTCTGGTTTGGCTCGGGAGTCGCTTCACAATGTGCTGTGATTCTTTACAGCCCAGTAAACCTGTTTTTAAATGTCAGTTTAACCATGCTTGACATTCTTTGTTTTTACTTGCTCTGAAACGTTTAAGGGTAGCCAATAACAAAGGTAGGACATTTATCATTAAAAGAAAAGTTATTGTTCTTATTTAGTTTCACCCCTTTTTTTGACTTGTCATTCAAATCAAACAAATTGGGTAAAAAGCCTCTGTTTTAAATCAGTATAAATTCCAACAAGCCAATGATAAATATTCCATGGAACAATATATTAAAAGAAATAACTTGCATTATAATAATTCCCTTTACAATCACCATCATCCCAGCTTTTCAGTGTAGGAAAATGTCCCAACATCTGACCTCATCGTCGGGGTCCGGGCTGGGTTCACGCCCCCCCCCCCTTTGATGTGGCTGTTCTGTTTGTTCACCAGCGCCAGCGGTCTGCTCGCTCCCATTCAACAATCTGCCACTTGCTAAATCCCTCACTCTCACTTGGCAGCGGCCGCATTGTTTGCGTTTTACACCAAGAGGTGAGAAACAAGCGGGCTAATTCGCACCTCCAGCCTCAATCCTGGCTGCAGAGATCAGGTGTGACTTCTCACCTGCATTCAAATCCAGCGTGGGCTCCAGACTCCTCACCAACCTCTGAAAAGCCCAGTTTGTGCTTCTCATGTTCAAATGATTAGTTATAATTTCTACAGTGCTGGAACAAATCATATTTTGAATGCTACACTTTAGTATATTTGTCTGCTGAAGAGGACATTTTCTCTGTGCTCCCCTTTAATCTGACTTTTAGACAAGTATGCGTGAGCATGATTTGTGACGTCTCAAATGGCAAATCATGTTCCAACCTGAAACTTCTGGGTCACATACAGCACACTGAGAATGGACTTCCAAGTGCAGTAGGACACATCTTGTGTGCAGCAGTTGGACTTCTGATTGAAAAACATTTTCCATTTTCACTTGTTTTAAACAATTAAAATCACTGAACTTAAAGTTACCTAGTGTAGCACAAATATAGGTTTAAGTAGCTACCCATGGATCAAAAACCGCCAAACAAAAGTGTTGTTTTCTAACCAGTAACGCAACAATAATGCTGTTGACCGGGCAGTTCCTTTTTTACCCAGTGTTTTTAAATGTGTATGGAACATGTGAATATTTAAATAACATTAATATGGATTGCCTACATTAATGAGCAAGTTGTCAACTTCTTTTCGGCTAAAGAAGTCATGGAAAGTCTGATGAATGAAAGTCTTTATTGTTGATACTAAAGATTGTTTATTGTTCCAGTTGGACAGAAGTGTCTCTGAAGGAACCTGGAAGTGTCTTTGAGTGTTTTCAAACAAGCTGCAGAGTTTTTTATGTGTTAAACAAAAGAAAAGCAAACCTCTGACTCAACTGTAAAACAATTATAACATGAGAAACACAAGCTACCTGAAACCATGACTCATATACTGATTATAATGCCTCCAGTCTTCAAATGAATCAGGAAATGGTGATAAACGGTCCTGATCACAGCTTGAGGGCGGCACCCTTCAACAGCCTGTAGAGTCATAAAAGTAAAAGTTTTATTTGTTAACAGGAAAGTTTCGCAAGTGTCCACAAAAGCTTTATGAATCACCGCTAACATGAACTGTTAAAGATAAGGAGAGTTGAAATCAAACAATGTTGAACACTCACTCACTGATATCCCAGACTGCAGGGCAACAATTTAATTGAAGCACAAATAACTGAATATTTACATTAATAAAATACGTGCTTGCTTTATCACAAAGAGCGGCTGAACCATGATTACAGCATTCCAACATGTGCTGTAGTGAGCTCGGTTTTACCATTCATTGACTAGCAGAGATAACAGTTGAAACTGAAGAGAGGAAACCATAGAAGTAACACGCTAAGTTCCACTTGTCTTGACAGCCCCACCAGCACCATAAATGGAATGGAGCTTCATTCACAAATTTGCACTCTGTGAACTCATGACAGCATAGGGTGGCACTTCTGATACTGAGCCCGCGGATAACTTGCAGCTCGTAAAATGCACATGCATGAACACAGAGGCAAAACTATTTCACCTTTTCTGTGCAGAATGTATTTAAAAATGCAAATACAGCTCATGCATAGGCTAGATATTTTCTTGAACCACTGACATTTTCTCTTGCAAAATAGCTATGTGTTTAAAGTTTTGTGTCAGTATTAGGCCTACATGTGACTCCATAGATTTTAGAGGGTAGAACAGACTTACTTCATGGAATTGATGTCAGTAATACACTCGCTGTGACTCTATTGCAGTATTTTTACTACTATCGGTCAGTGAGGGTGTGTTGAGGTAAAAATAGAAAAGGCCCACTAAGCATTCCTAAGTCTTCAACAGCAAATCTTCAATTAGGTAACTGCTCAAACAGCCAGTCATTTAATCCCTTTATCTGAACGATCTGATCCATGTCGACTACACTAATGTACATGTGCATGTTTGTATGTGCCTGCATTTTCTTATCTCCCCTTCAAGTAATATTATACAGCCGCCCTCACTGCATATTATCTCATTGATCTTCTTTTTCCATATTGCTCAGATCTCGCTACTTCCCATAACTCCCTGGAGCCTGTAGATTAAAAAGTGTTCCGACATGCTGCAGGTGAGCGACGAGCCCTGAGTTCCCAGGCTTGGTGAAGAAGAAAAAAAGAAGTGAGCCAGCAGTGGGAGGTCTCTGAGTGCCTGTAACTTGGCATGAGTGTGTTCAAAAGTATGCCCTCTCCTAAGTCAAACACCGGCACAGGCTGCTACTTGCTCCTGTCCAACTGATCTGCCCGCCCACACATGGGAAAGCACTCTCCAGGAATTACGCTCCACCGATCTCCATACCCAGCCAGGCACTTTTATTTTATTTCAACCCATCACTTTGTTTGGGTTGAAAAGATTTCTTAAAATAACATTCAGTACTGTAAGGCACAGTGAAAGGCTATAAAGTTCCAGCGTCAATTTAAACAGCGGTCTTTAATCAAAGGCTTGGCTCGCACTCACAAATAACGATGATACAACTGAAAGTGAATTGAATGCAGCGAGCGCACCCTATACTGCTGAACAAGCCACAGTATACAGAGCTGTCACACATTGTATAGACTTAAAGCGCTCTGCATTTCCAACGCAATACATCAAAAGACTCCATTTGTGAGGCCTGCTCACTCCTGCCGCTGAAATACACAGACATGACTGCTGAGCTGTTCACTTGTGTTGAATCTTAATGTGGATGTATGACAAAGTATTGATTGGATTTATTCCAGAACACTGTCAGTCAGTGTGCCTCTGTTGGCAAACATTTAAATAAAGATTTTCCTAACGTTCGCAATGTGTGTTTTTCCATGCTTTAAACTGGGAAACACATGGCAGGGTCCCAAATAATAGACTTCGCTTCATTTTATCTGATTATATCAGTGCTGACAAAGTAGCTAAAAAGAGTAATCTAAAGCCCTATGATAACTGGTAATCTGCTGAAAACAAGCCCTCAGTGGTGGTAAGTATTTCGATATTTTGCGATGGGCTAACACTAGCCGTGACGCTAGTTTGGACCAGGGGCGTAAAATGAGGGGGTCGGTAGCTCCTTCCTTACATCGCACCTCCCTACTTTGCCATCATTTGATCTCTACTGTAAAGTTTTGTGACATAGAAAGGGTGTAAAAAGTGTTTTGCTTCAAGTTGTTTATTGTGTATTTAATGACTGTACAGACAATGTAGCTTGCAATGTTAGCTACTGTGTGTTAGCCTGCGCTGTGAGTTCTCTGACTAATGTTAGCTCCAGTTATGTGTAGCATTTTTGCTAGGACCTGTTTCACTTTGACTTGTCTCTGTATTTCTATAAATTCCCCACATGTATCCATTTATTTTTCTCAAATGTGCTTACTTTAATTGACTTTAAAGCCTATGCAGTGTTTACCTGGTTGTGATTACCCTTTTGTATAGGGTTGACAGGATTGTATTGCATATGTAATATCTTCCTGCCCTTAAGATGTTATTTGATTGTTTTGTAAATCAATAAAATACCTTAAAGCAACTGCATAGACTTCCTGATAAATGTCTCTTCCATTTCCCTGATTCTGATACATTTGCATGTATGCCGTTGTTTTTCTAAAATGAATCAAACTGGTTGCATTTTGACAAGGTGTCTGTACACATTAAACTAATTTCACATCCTTCACATAAAGAAAGTCACTTCAAACAGTCACACAAAGCTGCCACATCAAACTCCACATGGTATTTTTGGCTTTCAGAGAAAATATGCTTCAGTCAATGTGTGTGGAAATTGTACAGCCATATAGGTATTGAACAATTCAGTTGAACTAAATCTATTTTGTTCAACACCTTCACTCTGAGTCATTGTTAGGGGAAGTTCACACTCTCTTTATGCATATTTACTGGTAGTGAAAACTGCTTTTCTAAAGGGGCTGTTTAGAAATTATACGGTCTGCGATGGGGCCCTCCCGGGTCAACCAGGCTCTCACTTCTGCTTAGCAAAGTGTGCTCACACTCTAAGCCATTAACCTCAATGAACCTGTGTACTGCGCTGTAGGGGAATATTTCTTTTTTTTTTATCACGTCTGACTCAAGACTGTTCTTTTAAATTAAGCAGCAGTGTGCATAGCAGAACTGTACATTCAGATGTCTCTTCAGAACCCCACACATTTATTATCTGTAACACTAACTTAGATCTGAGGTGGCAGTAGCAGACGATCCAAAAGGATGCACCAAGAGTGATTCACTCATCTTCTGCTCTTTCCACGCTCACAGCAGGGAACTGACAAGTGAATTGCCTTAGCGTTTACACAGATGCTGACATTTAGACAGGGCCATGAGAACAGGGAGAGACAGAGTGATCACGTTTCTGGCACTGAATCATTTTGTTCTCCTGAGTGTTTATAGTAGAGTGTGTTGTTGTTAAGGGCTAACATAACGGCCTGTGAGAGGGTGGCACATCTCGCCTGTGTGTTTACCTGCTTGGTTTGTGGTAGTGGGTGTCACTGTTTCTCTTCCCCCCCCCCCCCCCCCCCTCCCCTTCCTCCTTGGGAATGAATCAGCCGGTAAGGGTGTGTGAATGTCGGTTAAGCAAACTAACATCCCTCAGAGGTGCTTTTTGACACCACTTTTACCGCTGATTGGAATTTGAAATGCAGAAAACAGACTTTTGAAACCAGAAAAGCAGCATTCAGACTTAAACACACTAACTGCCACTTATCTTTATCTATATAAGATACTACGCACTCACGCTTTAACATTTTAATTGCTCAACAGCATAGGAAATTGCATCATGTACGTTTTTTAAGGAAGTCAGTGTGCATATTCTAAATATAATGTGGTAGACCACTTTTCTCTGCAACTTTAAAAATGAGTATCTTCAATGGAGGTGTGTGTGTGTGTGTGTGTGTGTGTGTGTGTGTGTGTGTGTGTGTGTGTGTGTGTGTGTGTGTGTGTGTGTGTGTGTGTGTGTGTGTGTGTGTGTGTGTGTGTGTGTGTGTGTGTGTGTGTGTGTGTGTGTGTGTGTGTGTGTGTGTGTGTGTGTGTGTGTGTGTGTGTGTGTGTGTGTGTGTGTGTGTGTGTGTGTGTGTGTGTGTGTGTGTGTGTCTTTGCCTTTGCCACAGTCCTTACATGTTTATCTGACACTTCTAGGAACGATAGGTGTCACGTATTCACAGAATGTAGAGCATGTTCTTTGTAGCCTGGATCTAAATTAAAACTGCAGTTTCCTCTTTGCATGAGATGCATGTTTACTTCTTATAGACTCAACAAAGCTTCTATATGTTCTATGTAGGCTCATATAATGAGCCAGGGATTAATATACAGGATTAACCTAATAAATGAAGAGAGGGACATGAAATATGCATCATCAAAACACACAGACCAATTTGTTCGAGAATAATTTATTTGTAGGGGTATTTCATTAACTCCCATGTGGCCTCAGTGCCCCAGAGGGTGTCAGCACTTTGAAACATAATTTGGGAAAATCAGCAGAAGCAGACCCCTTCCACCCCCCCCCAGACCCCATCTACCCGCTTCCACCTTCTGTCCTCTCCTGCACTTCAAGCATTGGTTATCAGAATTGCAAATACTAAGCAGACCTGCTCCTAAATCAGAATTATTAATGAGTGAAGCTTTTGAAGCTAACTCGGGGAGGATAGAGTTCACAGACGAACAGAAAAGTATTTTGCTTTGTGGACCTCGTTAGGGCAGCAGTATTTAAACTGTAAAATGATTGTAAAATGTAGTTGATGGCAAATTGCATGTTCACTTCTTTTGTGTAAAGCATCTATAACTATTTTATCCAGCACTTTTTAAAACTAAAATATGGTGTTAACTTATTTGCTTTTAAACCTTCAGTGGTAATTGTGGGCACCAAGTCAATAAGTGAGATTGTAATGCAACTGTAAAAAAAATATATACTCATAACTGTATTTATTACGTTTTAATGATTACATTTACTTATGTATAAATACTTCTCGATTACCTTATTATCCATCTGCTGAGGAAGGCAATGATATACAGCTAAAAAAGGACCAAAATAACATCTGTTTTCAGACGTGTTTAGACCTGCCTTATTAAATGCCTTTTATTATCATTTGCAGATGATTTCGAATAATATGTGAGAGGGTTCAGGAGAGGGGAAAGTCCATGTATGTAGAGAAAGACAATGAAAGCGAGGGACAGTAAAACTGAAGTTAAAATTCATTATCAACATTCTTTCTCTAGACTCCACTGTTTAAGAATGCAAAATTAGGCAATGTTCCTGTGGCATAAAAATAGGAGTTTACCATGTTATGTTCTGACATTTGAAAAACCGTAGTGCAAAAATATTCTAGGCTATGTGGGGTTTCCAGGTCACACATGCAGATTTGTCTCAAGAAATGTCTTTGATGCTTCTTGTCTGAGTAGGACGTTCTGATCCAGACAGCATGTAATCTATAGATAAACAACGTTGATAACAAATAAGAGATGCTCTTCATGGAGCATTACAAAACAGGACTTCCTGATTTAATAGTATGTAGAGCCACATGAATCTATCCATTTTATTCAATAAGGCATTCACTTGTGGAGTCTCAGACATCGTGGAGACAACAAATATAGAGAAAAGCAGCTCCATCCACCCACTGTGTTGGTTAGTGATCTGATGGGCAGATATCATGTGACGCTCGAGATGGAAAACAGCTCAAACTCTCACACACAGAAACCACAATTGGATCAAAGCTTGTAATTTTCAGCGCAGTGGCATTTAGGCATCTCCCATCTAATATAGCGCCTGTTGTTGAGGATGAATATAGTCCTCGAGAAGCAGCATAGAATCATGTGCATCCACAAATGACAGCTCGTCCCTAAAAAAAAGTTAAGAGGTTACAGAGTGCGATCCCACCGTGTCTGAAATTAATTCACTTCGTTTACTATCAACTGATTGAATGCAGAAGCAGGGAAAGGTCAAGTAAGAGAGAACATTTGATGATTCAACACTCAGTAAATGACTGCGTCCACAGTGATGACTCTGGGGGAATTACGCCCTTGACCTCATGAAGAAGCTTTTATTATTTAAACTGAATAAATCAATTATCGTCTTTGTGCGCAGTCAAAGCCGCGAGACGAAATGTCTTTTTTATGTGCCACCACGTTCAGAAATAGGCTGATTAGGACGGCTGTGGGTGTGAGGATCATGTGCTGCAGTGTGACAGAAAGTGAATGGCTGGCTGTGTTAGTTCACAGAGGATGAGATTCTACGATGCTGTGTACATGAAGGGCCCTCTGTGTCTCTGCCGTGCACACAAGTATGCATCTCATTACAAAGTTTGGACTGAAATAACTCAACAACTCATGGTTTGGGGCTAAGGGCTACCTCAGCTGAGCCCTGACCTGCACTGTCCACAAACTTGACCCTCCAACATCATTCATGTTACAGTTTTTCTGTAAGTAGACGTCAGTTAGCGTATTCTTGGCATGAATAGTGTAGTGTCTGCCTAATGGGCAGAGGCTTAGGGCCTCCGGAACAGAGGCTTTTCATTAAGGGACTATTTCAGTAAAAATGCTTCCATCAAACGACGACAAAGAGATTTAAAATGATAACAAAGAGACTTAAGACGATTACAAAGAGACTCCAAATGACCACAAAGAGACTCAAAAGGACCACAAAGAGACTCAAAATGAAATTGAAGAGACTCCAAATGACCGAAAAGAGACTCAAAATGAAATTGAAGAGACTCAAAACTTCCACAAAGAGACTCCAAACGACCACAAAGAGACTCAAAACTTCCACAAAGAGACTCAAAATGAAAACAGATCCAACAACCACAAACATATACAATGAAATGCAAAATGACAACAAAACGATAGCCCAAAGAAACAAACAAACCCCATTAAAATATCTATTTGGAAAGATAAACAAAACATGAAAAGAGATGACTTATGGCTACACATGACACAAAACAACCACAAAAAGACACAATAAAGCACTAATAGCCCCACAATGTCCACAAACGGACGCAAAACAAGCAGAAAGAGACGTACAATTGTTAGAAAGGAGCAAAACAACTGCAACACTACAAATTTTGTCTATCCATTCTGAGGTTACAAACGGGGCCCCTTCCCTCCCCAGAGTCACAGAGACCGTTCAAAGTACACAGCGAGTGAAATCCTTTACAGATCAGCATAATGTAACCAGCCGCTCTGAGACCATCAGCAGTTAACTGATTAACTGCAAGTTAAGAAATTAGAAAAAAAAAGATTTACATACACACACACACAAAACCAGGGTCAGTAATTAACAGGAGCTCAGGGCAAAAGGGCCCTTGAAGGTTCACAAAAAGCCTGTCAAATGAGGGTTAAAAAAATGGCCCCTGATAATTATGAGTAACCTCTTTTGCATTTCACTCTATTCGCATGTCTTTGATGGGTTGTCAAATATTCATGTGAGTGCTGTCCCCCGTGGGCCACTGAAGGTGTTGTCGGAGCCTTTGATCTGTGTGCAGAGTAAAGCAGCAGGGACTGATTGTCTGTTCAGCCAATGGGATTATGTTTGAATACATACTGTACACATTTTACCAATATCAAAACAGATCTTCCAATTTATTATTTCATGTTCAATTACACTCGCTTCCCAAATTGACAAGAAATGTCCACCGATTTTAAAAGAAAAAGGGTATAATTCACACTTTTAAATTCTTAATGTTTATGTGCTTGAAATGGTATGTGTGAATGTATGTATGTACGTATATTGGCAAAAATTTGATTAGCCATCATTAAATACTTCTCAGCTAGTCGAAACATTAAGATGTTGTACATTTTGCTACATTAATTATTATGTGTCAATGACCTGGATTTGCTGTCAATATGATAAGTTGCTTTAGTTTGGAGTGTCTTCATATCTTTAAAGCCAATAGATAACATGAAACCAACGCAGTTTTTGTTCAAGTTAGTTATAAGCAACACAAATACAGTATTGTTCAAATAAATAACATAACTTTGTCTAAAGCAAACAGTAAAGCCAACAGGGCAAAAGAAAATGGTGTCGAAATTGCCTCAAAAGTTCTCGTAGGACGGGAACCGTTAGAATTAGCATGATCACACACAGAGATATGAAGTAGTGCTACAGTGTGGCAGTGAAACAGTGACAGTGAAATGTTTACAAAACATGTAATAACTTCTTGCTAGTTGGAAAAAATGTGAGGACACCCAGATTAAACCTTTAAATCTAGAGAGGTGTTGACAAAGTAGCGGACACATGCAAATATGTCCACACCCAAGTTCCTGGTTTCTCAGAACATCCTGCTTTAACATTTCGTTTGCCGGATCATAAATCTGTCTGAGCCTCCCGCAGGAAGCGGGTTGAGCCTCTTATAAGAGAGGGCGCCTCCACCGCGGCGTCGCCCAGTGAACCCTCTTACCTCCTATTCCTGCCCAGTGACAGAGCCCCACAGCTGCTGCATGGACGTCCCCATCCCTCACTGTCAAAACATGGCACCCGCCCAAAGCCCTGCTCAGTAGTAGCTGCTTACTACCTGGGAATGCAGCCAAGGCCTCTGCAAAGAGATACTGTATGTACAATAGTTGTAGCATTTGACACTAATCCCTCCTCAGCTGTATTAGGCGTGCTGGATGTGTTCATCTTTTTCTCTAATCAATCCACTGCTCCCTTTCTTTTATTCCTTCCTAATGTGGCCTGCAGTTGATTGAGCGTACCTGGACTTAATCAAATTTGCTCATCAACTAATCAGATTCCTACATAGCAGTGTTATAAAAGAGCACTGAAAGGACTGGGGGCATTTTAGTACAAAGATCACTTATTTATGGTCCCTTATCTTGGTGATTTATCTCTAAGCCCACTTATTTGCAGGCCGCGCTGACAGTTCCTAGTTACTGCTGCACCTAGTAAGGTTAATATAACGTTTCCCACAAAGACAAACCCCTGCAGGCTTCATTTCTGCATGTGTCAGAGCGGTGTTCATTTGAAGAGCAGTTGTCACCTTAGTTAAGAGATGACAACTGCTCTTACACAAGACCTCATTGCAAAAGTTTAGATAAGTGGGAGATATGCTTCCTGGGAATTTCCAATTATTGTGTCATATTTAGTGCTCTGCTTGAGTAAATCCTTCACAGAAACATTTGACTTTCCTCGGAAATAATGTGCTCACTTAGTTTGTTTGTGTTTATCATTCTGAAAGTCACCCCAACCTCTGCCTCATAGTGGCAGCGGCAGGTGTGTATCATCACCTACTGGTTTGTATGTTTCCCAGTATGCTGTGTGTGTGGGGCCAGAGAAAGGGAATGATTCATGTGTTAGCGCTCCATGTGATATACCTGTTATTGACACTGAGCATTCAACAGCGCTCCTGCGGGACCCTTGAACTCAAGAGGCAGTCCCTGGGAGCAGCACTGGAGAGCTGAAGAGTTCAGCGCAGTTAATGTTCAACCCGTTTGATCTTTGCCGAGAAATTGCATTCCCTGAATTCCTCACCAGCGTTTCCAGCGGTAGCACGACTATGAATGGCTCTACAGAAGACAGTTAACACTCTCCCCTGCCTTTTTCTTTTTTTTCTATCACCTTTGCACAGCAGAAACAGAGCTCCGTTGAATTTAACTGTGGAGCCTAATGTCAGGAATTGCTGCAGTCAATTAGCACTTTTTGTTATAGTTGTATACATTTCTTTCTTCAAACATTGCTTCATCTTCACTATTTACGGCAAAGGTATTGACTTGTGGGATAGAGGTTGGACCAGGGTCAAGTAGACCACCAAATCTGACATGGTTTCAAAGGAAAATCAATCAATCGTTGCCAAATACGATGACCTCATACTGTTTTGATGTCTTTTTTTTTATAATCTTCTTTCCCCTTGATTTGTGTACCCACCAGATCTGGTTAGAGTGACCCATCGCTTGAACTGAAATGTCACGATGGGTCAAGCATAGTTGAATGATGCAGGACTACAGCAAGAACAGAAACTCTTATCTAGTCCTACGCAACCGTGTTCCCGCCAGGTTTGGACATTTACTGCCTTCTGAGCATTACAGTGTCAGACATCAAAGCAACAAAGCCTTTTAATGACAATAAACACATCATGCCAGCAGGGGAAATGTGTTTAGTAATTTGATTAAAATGTCTGCCATGTGGTTGCAAGATGGAACAGATAAAACTCAGCATATGCCACAGCAGAGATGACACATTTTATGGCCCATATGAATAATACGACACCCGGCACAGTGATTTGTCCAAACAATCGCATTGTAAAAGGCTGATTGATTGTTTGAGATGTTTGCTATTGTTCGAGTGCCAGGCTTAGGAGGTTTAGTGAGAGGGCGATTAACTAATGGAGGGACTTAATCCAAGGTAAGAGTCAGGCACTGGGGCCCAAAGCACAATAGCCTTCACTTAACCTCAACCAAAATGCTGAGTTGCAAACCTTCATCACCTGGCAGACGTCATTCTCAAGGGCCATCTGTGTTTGAGTGGACTGTAGGGGAATATAGCTGGTCTAAAATCTATAGGACGTTGGTTAGCCAACTAGAATGACTTTGATTTTATATGTCTATTAGTTGTAACAACTTCAAACACAACAGTGATTTTTCTTCTCTTAGAGCTTTATTTCGATTAGCTTTAGAAGGATATCAAGGACACACTATCCAACAGTTCAATTCAACAGATATGCTTCTTCTACTTTCCTACACAATAATAGGTTGACGTCTTAACCAATGTCAGAACGCTAAGTCTTGCTGAAATGTAAATCCTAAGAAGTGCAGGAAGTGAATGATTAAGTTACGAGTGTACATCTTTCTCATTCTTTCTTTGATGTCAGCCTGCAGCACTGCAGCATTTTCCACCCGTTTTATGGTGTTGACAACAGTCAGGGAAGCTACAGTTGGGAACCAGTTTCAGCTTTGGCCCCTGGTTGGTGGCAATGACAAAATGGCCATTTCCAAACTGCTTTCTACTTTAACTCCCTCCCGAGCCCAAACAGGAGCCCTCTTCATCAAATAACAAATGGCTTAATGGCTTTATATGGCCCCTATGCTCACAACATATGGCCCTTTTGTTTCCTGTGTGTCATTTGTGATGCCACTCAAACAGCCAAATAATGAAGGAAGCATCTGAGCATGTGCAGAAGCTCCTGTCATCACCTGCCTGGAGGGGGGGGGGATTGTTTGAACTTGTGAACTGATTGCCAGATCCTGATGAGCGTTGAGCGTCACCATTTAGACTGAGAGGAGATGAGAAGGTGAGGAGGGGTTTTAGGGGGGTTTAACCCTGAGCTAACGTCTCTGTGGCTTTACAGTGACATTAGGGGATTGGGGATATAATCCTCTTACTGTACGCTGTGCTGTATACACTACAGTGTAGTGGGTTGGGTCAATTCGAGTAGACGTCTCGACCGCCCTGCAGTGTAGAGAGGACAGGTAGCTCTGAATTTACACATAACAGATTGGTTTTCTCAGCTGTGTTTTTTATTGAATTATTGGCAGCAGATGGAAACTTAATGATCCCCTTCACAGATGCAGCAGTGGAGACCTTGTTGATGATACCTAAAATGCTGCACTTTATTATCCAAATGTGTTTTTAAAGATGTAACTTTTTGGTCGAATCGTTCTCTGTTGCTTTCCCAGGCACTGATGGTGAAAAAATGCCTGTAATTTGTTTTCACTAAGTGGCCTTGGCGAGGAGCATAACAGTGTTTATCTTGTAACTGTGCAATGATGTTTTATGAGTTGATGTTACAGTTTCATGAGCACCTGAATCTCTGAGCTGTGTATAAGTGCTGCCTTTACTGCTAACCTTTATGTTAGACACTGACGCTCTTCTATAATTCAGACGTTGCTTCTGGCTCTCTTGTATACAGAAAGTCCACATTTTGCACTCCAATGAAGGGCATGGGGTCCATTAGCCCTTTAAAAGGTCAGTTGAACTGCTATTCTACTTAAAGGAATAGTTTGACACTTTAATAACTTTCTGGCTGAGAGTTGGTTGAGCTTAAATTATAATTATGTTGTGTGTAGCTTTAGCCAGTAGCCGATTAGCTTAGCGCAAACACTGGAGACAGTGAGAAACTGGTATTAAAGGTTAATACAATTCCATATCAGCAACCCAAAAGCTCACTAATAAACCATTAAAAATGTTTTGTACTGACCAAAATGTTGTGGTTTAATAGATGTGTGCTGGAATATCTCTTGGCTAAGCAAACCATCTCCATGGCTTTATATTTACTTAGTTTCACTCACTTTATTTTCTGAAGTTCTTAGATCCCTGCCTTCTCAGAATTCTTCTGAAACCCAAATGCAATAAAAGTGAATTCAATTAAGTTTGTGGTGCTGCCCGCCCTGGGTAATGACAACAAAAGAACTCTACTGCAGCTTCTCAAGAAACAGTGTCCTGGTTACTTGGGATAATCTACTGGCCCTTTGGTTGATGATGTTTCCAGATGAAAACAGTCCCCAGCAAAGTTTGCGGATTATCGAGGGTTACCAAGATATTGTTTCTAGAAAATAAAATATCCTTTATTTGATAGCAACAGTGGATAGATAACAGGAAATGAGAGAGGAGTGAATGATGCACGAATCAATGATTGCCACAAAGGGTAGTTTTTATTTTTTCCTTCATCAAAATGAGGCGGCAGCAGCCATCTCAGAAGCAATGTCTGTGTGTCTGGATAGATACAACTCAGTGTAGGAATGTATGTTTTACTGTGATTTGGGTGGACCAACCCTTTAACACACTCACAGGATTAGGGGGTGCACATTTAGAGGCATTACACTGTGCGATATGTCATCTATTCCCCGCAAAGGCTCAAGTATTTTTAGGAGCTGCAAAATTCACAAAAACCCAAACCATTGCCTTCCCACCCCCAACGGCTTTCATGCAATAATGCTTCACAGAAACGTGGTGCTGGTTGTGTGGGTGTTGTGGGTGGTTGTAGGGGGGCTGGATTTTGCCTTTTTGAGGACTCTCAGTGCTGCTGTTGCAGCTGCTGAGTTTCTCACAGTAGCAATTTCAAGGACGCCAAAATGAATTACACATAGGAATCTGCGTTTGGTAAAATCTCTCCGCCTAATCCGCACAATCCCGTCCTCCTCAGCTAATTCCAAATCTGCTGCGATTTTAAAAGTGCTACACATTTACAGTTTATACACAGACAGACTCCTGCATTCCTGTATCCTCTCACACCCTCACTTTCTTTCTCCCAAATATTTGGCTGAGCCCTGATCTGTGATTTGCATGAGCAATAATTAGGAGGCTTGGGGATTAAAGGCATGCTTGACGGAGGAGACGCGCAGTGGGAGGTGTTACTTAATCGACAAGTGCCGTTCAGATAATAAAGCAATGAATAACAATTGCTCCCCAACGCATTTTCTTGACACTCCAGTGAGGATATTATTCAAAAATGGGAAACACAAGACTTCAGCAGCTATCAAAGAGCTGGTTTGCAGTGCAGCAGGGTGTACGATGTGTGTGAGGAGATTGATACCAGAGCTGGTGTGTGTGTGTGTGTGTGTGTGTGTGTGTGTGTGTGTGTGTGTGTGTGTGTGTGTGTGTGTGTGTGTGTGTGTGTGTGTGTGTGTGTGTGTGTGTGTGTGTGTGTGTGTGTGTGTGTGTGAACCAGCAGCCGGTCTGCATTTGCTCCATCCTTCACCCTGCTCTTATCCCACAAGGCCCTCGGTCCCTTTCTCTTTTGCTGGCGTCTTATCAGGGGACAGCCCGTCAGGGACACACGTGCCATCGTTCTGACACTGACCGTGGGTCATTGAAATGCAAACAGAGAACACACTAAACCCAATGGGGTCGAAGAGCAGCAAATATTTGGCCAAGGCCTTTTTTTTTTTCACTGATGGAGCCGGCCTGTTTATGGTCGATGAAACAAGGTTAGAGCAGATGGCCATTTGGAGCACAGAGCATTCATTTGAACCATTCTCAAATCAAATAACGCCAATACATGTAGAAACAGGAAAGGACGTAGAAGAGCTGCGTCTGACCCCTCCAATCTCCTGTCATTAAAAATGTAACAGGAAAAAGGTTAATGTAATACCCGGGATAAAAGGATTGATCTTAAACAAACACAGTGTGACATTTCTGCTGTACTCCAAAAGAGATAGTTTAGCACAGATTAAGCTGCATATAACTGTGCGACTGGAACACTGACCCTCATAAAGAAGAGCCGTTTTATGAAATGTCACCCAACTGTCACATTTAGAAGTTTAGAGTCAGTAACTAGTGGAGAGCAGCTCCCTCTATCTACCGTAACCAAAAGAGAAACACAACATCTGTGAGGGATGCTTGTGCTTTGAATCATTTTTATCTGAAACACAATATTATTCACCGACAGGCAGTAACATCATTGTTGTTAATATGCACTATCTACTAAATAGCAAGGGAGAACTAACAGCATAATCCCCCCTCCCACCCTCACCCCAAACACTCATGTGTAACTTTTATAAACAGCAGTTAACATTTTGTCATAGAAGAACATTTCTTTTTCGATTTAAATATAATAGGGGCACTTTAAAGCAATTTTATTCAGCAAAAAATAACCCTACAAAGTTGTTAGACAGTTATTATCCATGAGTTACAGTCTTAGCTGTTAAACCACGTGTTGTTTTTAAAGGTATTGCAGTCACTTACTTTTTATGCAGAACAGACGAACAGTAAAAAGACTATCAAACAAGCAGCTCCTTCATATATCACCTTTGAACCACTGTAATAGTATTTGATTCTTGAAATGTCTTCTATTTCAAAACAAACAAGGGAAATTCTTTTTACACCCACTGTTTTCAAGACCTAATTATAATACTGGAAATTTCTCTGATACAGAAACCTATGATTGAGGTTGACTGTGGGCCACTGCGGGAAAACTAAGTGACATTATGTTGTTAAAAAAACACACATGTCAACATTTATATTTCCCAAAACTCTAATGCCACTTTACAGTAAATAAGTTATTTGAAATTAAGAGCTTTGAAAAAAAAAGCACAGTTGAGTCATGCTTTAACATACTCATGTAAAAAAAAACATAATAACATAATAATGATTTTATTACTGTAGATACATACAAGTTCATGTAAAGTGTGGATAGAAGTTTATGTATGAACTGCAAATCCTTGAATGGCCAGTTAATGCTGACTCAAATCAACCGTTTATGTCTCTCTAAATCATGTGTTCATGATAACTGTACTTCACTCAGAAAACTCACGTGTTTCTTTAACATGTTTATTAGAAGCAGCATATATAGTTTGAGTTTGGCGACTAGGCTCGGGCCTCATCACTCCACAAATATACATAGCACGATGAGTGATGATTAAATAACTAACCCCCCGTGCCTACAGGTGGAAGCTGGGGTGGAAGCTGGGGTGGTGGTGGGGCAGACAAGCAGTAGCAGCGTAGTAGTAGCTGCAGCAATAGCAGCAGCAGCAGCAAGCAGACAGATCTGGCAGGTTAAATAGAGCGGCATAATAAGCAGACTCTGTGTGGTTGGTTGTAGAGTGGGAAGGGGCGTTATGTATGAATGCAGAAGTGCTCGAGTTGACTGCCTGAACTAGCTCGCAGGCTTTGCCTCATTTGGAGGATTTTTTTGTATAACTTTAAATAGGCTATATCTAGGCTTTAAGTTAAGCAAAATTAGGTGCGTGGCTGCTTTGAAGGTCACCTATTATGCAAATACACTTTTTCATGTCTTTTATACATAAACATGTGTCCCCTCTGTCTTAAGAGATTCTGAAAGTTTCATGACAAAATATTAGTTCACTTTTTGTCCTGATCCATTTATATAAAAACCTGTCTGAAAATGAGCTGATCAGATTTTGGCCACTTTATGATTTATTTGCCTGTGTAACGATTAGCCAATCACCAACCAAAGTAACACCCGCCCACCTTATCACCTGAATCTCCTCCTATACCTCATTCACACCAACGGTGTTTCAGGGCCGGTTCGGAGCTGCAGCTTGAAAAGCACCGGGTTTTCGTGTTCACACCCCGCAGTGGAGCAGCCTCTTAGCTCCGGAATCCGGTTCATTTCGAGCACCAAAATATTGTCCGGCCAGAGCAAAAGCACCGCACGTCACGCTTACGTCGAGGCGGGGGCAGGGGCAGATCAACTCCTGAACAACAACAAAAAGCTGGCGTTTTATCCAGTTTGTACACAACGATGGAGAAACTTAACAAGCAGCAGTGGTCCACTGAAGAGACCTGCTACCTGCTGGGAATCTGGTCTTCTGAAGAGGTACAGAGGAAGCTGGAGCACAAGCGGCCATTGTTGTTGTTGTCGGTGGCAGCTGTGAGGGGTTTCCGCGCGGTTTGGCTTTATGAAGCAGGCACGCAAACGGTTACGTCATGATGCAAACGATGACGCAAGGACGCAGCACCAGTCGGACTCTGGGCAGTGTGAAAAGAGCCGGAGCTAAACCGAAGAACCGGTTCTGAACCTGAAAAGCTCTAGCATGGAGCTTGAACCGGAGATGCGTTGGTGTGAATGAGGTACTAGAGCACCATTGTGTTCTTTTCAACCAAATATCTTTCAGAGGGGTGTTGGGAGTGGTTCCTTATTTTCATCTAAAGTAAAAGACACAGAATCAGCACTTTTGAAACAGGGCTGAAACAGAGGGGTTTATGGGATGCTACAATGCACAATCTGATTGGTATATGGAGCAAAACACTTCAGAGACATGTTTTGTATATATCTGAGACCTATAATATATTGATGAAAAACAGTATAATAGGGGACCTTTAAGGGACATATGAATGCAGTCTCAGGTCACCAGCCGACATCTGTCTGCTCTGCTACGTCACCCGGGCTCCCCAGCTCCACTGACCATCCATCTTCTTTACTTTATTTGATTAGATGATGGTTGGGGAAGTTAGTGGCAGCTAATGTAGCTTGGTCTGGGGGTCTGGTTAGCTTTCTTTTGACTCCCTCTGCCAGGTCTGACTCATTTTCAAATTTCAGCCCGACTGACACGGACCCAAGGTACATAACCTGGAGGTAGTGTGTCAGAGTCAATAGACTTTATAGACATTTTTAAGTATAGAGTACTCCCCGAGACCTGTTGTGTCAAATTGATGGAGTTCCCCTTGAATGGGCTAAATCTCAATCACAACATTTTCTTTTGAAGTTGTTCCATATGGGCTCAGAACAGTCTCATAATACACACATGCACACAGAAGTATTCACACTTGTATTTCATGTTCCGCAAAAGGATTCCCACTTGTGTTTTTCAATGCACACACAAATGTGTTCCGTTTCATATACATGTAAATAAAATCCAAATACAGAAAAAAGTTTTAAATTTGTATTTTTGATCCACACATATTTGTTTTCCGTTTAAAACCTCTGAACCTGCAAACCAACACATAAATCCTTGAGCATTCACAAACTAATTTGAATCTACCTGATGTGAATGTAAAACATATTTGTTCAGGTATGGAAAATGCTCCCGAGGTCACACGGCTGTATCTTATTCTCTGTCATAACATCTCACCTGGAGAGCTCTGTTGTGATTCCAGCGCCTTGCTCCCTTGGAAATGATGCTTTTGACATTTATAGCTGCGACACATCCGTCCCTGACGCACTTGTTGTTTGCTCTTTGTTTTATTGAGCGTGATGAGTCAGTCTTTCCCTTCTACTGTCCAGCATGGTCGACTCTGTTACCACGGCGATATATCCTCCAGACAGCACCCGCAGCACGATTGATCAAACGGTTGATGTGACCTGACGGCAGCACAAACGGCAGCTCTGCAGTCACAGATTTGTACATTTTAGGGACTCAAATGATGATCTCAAACAGAGAATAATAAAGTAGAGGCTCTGTGACGATGCTTCAAACCCAGTAGCTGTATCATCACTTAAGGAACTAAAGAGGGAATGACCCTTTTCAAATGCAAAAAGCTAAATGAATTATACTAAACTGCAATAGACACAATCCCAGTTTGATTGAGAAAGCCCACACCCAGCCCATTTTTGCACTAAATTGTCGCACTGGAGTTTTCTCTTGTTGTCATTTTCCACACCACTGCAAATATGATCCATTAAGATGTACAGATGAACCCCAGGAGAGATTTACGACGGATGAATTAGAATCATCTTCAGCCATAATGACACTTGAACCTCAATCATTAATCACTATTATTGCTTTCAGATATCCAGTAAGTGACGGTGTGGAAGTCATGACTACGCAGAGCACGTAGCTGCTCCTATGTGGAATCGTTGCTAATGATAATGCTGAGACACCAATAAAAAAGTCATTTTGATCTCTGCTCCTTTATCACCTTATTGAACTCTTCAAAAGTGTAATCACTCTAAAAGTCTGCCTATAAATCTATTGGGATTGGTTCATAACTGTAAGCCTTCTCCTTTAACATGTGAGTTATATACAAATCCCTCCACGTACAGTTCTGAACAGCGAACATTAGCAAAAGAGTCTGTTCTACCAGACTGTAAACACCTTTATTTCTGGTGGAAAGATGAACCATTGTGGGGAAGTGGTGATGGACTTGCTCTTGGATATGCCTCAAGTGGCCATTGGAAGATCTGCAGTCTTTGGCACTTGGACTGCTTTTTGTCAGCCAAGGAGATTGTCCTTGGTCCCTATAACTTCTGAGGGAAATGTCTAGTCTGTTAAGCTACTAAATGCTTCAATATGTTCACCAGCTTGTCTGTGCTGGCTCATAACTGTTTCTGTCTGCACTTTGGTGCAGACCAGGCAGTGTACTGTGGTTTTTAGAGTGTTTTTGAAGAAAAAAGCTGCTTGCTGGGAGCAAAAAATCTCACCTTTTTATGTTTGCGTTCATATGGTAATATACAAATATTGATTGGTTTTCTTTTAAGTTGCAGAAATCCAAAGGAAAATGTGGGAAATCTGCACCTAAGTTAACTGATTTTAATGTTTGTGATCCGGCTGTCAGATGTTCCAACCAAATGGTTATGAAATTAAATAACAGTGGTGAAAGACAACCCCATTTCTAAACACAAAGCGTTGTTTGGCTGAAGCACAGTGGTCTGAACCGACAAAAGGGAATGTGGCCTTTGTTTGGTTATCATCTGTGGCTTTAATGAGGATACCTCACACAGGCAGTATTTTAACAGGCTGTTTTAAGGCCTAATGAAGGCAGCGTTGGGTCAGACTGAGCGGTAATGAGGCGGGCTGCTTAGGGACGCTGCCTTCGATCGCCCATTAATCAGCACATTCCTCTCAGCTTTCTATGTTGTTCCTATCTCTCGCTCTCTCCTCTGTAATTACACAGCAAATTCTTCCCACAGGCAGCTGAGCATAAACTTTTGTAGAATACACACTCGCACACACTCTAACCACATGTTTATACACTTTCCCTCATCCTGTCAAGGTGCATCAGGAAGAAGCCATTTCCTCATCACTCTCTAAGTAGTGCCGTTGAGTGAGACGAGGGGGGGGGGGGGGGCGAAGACGTCTCGTTCAAACAGACAGCAAAGGCCAGAGGTAGCCATTAGTGGAACATGTTGGTAATAATGACTCGCAAAGCAGAGGGTGTTAGTGTTTGAGTTTCCTTTTCACTCTAATCTCTTTGACTGATAAGTGGCATCTATCTCTCCCGCACAGATGTAATGTTGTTTGTGTGTTTGGTCATTTCACAGTGTACCCTGCGCAAATAGAGCAACTGTTTAACAGGCTCTGAAACAAAAGAAGTTGCATAATGTGACAGCAGGAACAGTGTGATGGAAACCCGGCATAGCACAGTTGTCAACAAGAAGTGTGGATGCAGTTAGAACAGAGGCAGGAGGCGAAAGCAAATGCAGCAACAGAAAGTTTAAGTCAGACAAATATGGAACAGATTACCCATAGCAACGTCCTCAAACACAGAACGTTTATTTTCCCTAACCTCTAAGCACAAAACTATAAATCCTTTAAGGACATGAGTTTAGCCTAGTAGTAAATTAAAATACATGTGTACAGCAAACAGAAGCCAAAGTGAAGCTTAGTTGAAGCTTAGGGAACACATTTTGTGGAATTGTTCCTCTGTTGACCATGAATGTCTGTACAAATTTGATGGCATCCATCCCAAAGTTGTTACGATATGTTGTATCAGAGATGCGGACCAAAAGCCATGTCGCTATTGTGGATGTAAATCATAGTTGCAATAGTTGTTGTCATGCTAAAAATAACAACTTTAACATGTTAATATTTCACAGATCAAGTTAAGCATCTTGGTAACATGCACATGGGAAGACTCTTTACATCCAACCAACTCCACCATACTGTATATATAAGCCAAATGCTAAACTAATGCATTCATAATAATAATGGGCCAATAGAAACATGAAAAGATACTTTATGGCGTTTAACATGAAAAAGGCAGATACACTTTCCACTAATGATTAATTTGATTAATTACTCCTCCTAGTTTTTTTCAAGGAATAATTTCACATTGTATCATGCAATGTTGTCAGATTAGCACATTTTATGTTAAACTGCCAGCCAGTCAGAAACAAGTATTTGAGCATCTAAGAGTCCTAAAATTGTGCTATGTTTGAACCAAACCAATCTGTAAAATCTCAAAAAGGCTCAGAGTAAATAGTACCAGCAAAGAAACCAGCATGAAGCACATTTCAATCAAAATGTACAACACACTGTGGAGAGATGCCTTAAGCACAAATCAATGGAACACATTGAGCTGTTATAGAGAGATAGTAGCAACCATCCTGATCGGACAGATGTACTCCATAAAATTCAACACTTTATTCATCAGCGGCACGTAAACCTGTCACGTAACCCAGCTATTCACCTCCAACCCACATTTAGCATGGACATCAAATCAATACCCTTCAGCTCAATTACCCCTGTGAGTGACTGATGCTGAGACCTTTATGGAAGCAATAAAGAAGTCATGATCCGGGTTACATCTGACCGCAGTGTTGATATTGTCCTGTTCCTTTGAATCCGTCTCTCTTGGAAATGGAAAAGAGCGCTGACAGCTACTAAAAAGCTGACTCTAATTCTGTATTGTTCCCTGCAAAAGTGCTCCTTAATGGTTTAATTGATTCTATTCTTCTTTTTTGCAGATATTAGACGGCTTTCTCGCCTGTTCCACCAACCCAGACTAAAGGCTTCCCCTTTATTGGCGGTCTATGTGAGACAGAAACATTGAAATGAATAGTTTCAATGGAGGCATTATAAAGACCACTCATCAGGAAAAGGTCACCAGCTTTTGTTTTACCTGTGAAAAGCTGAGATAGCATTGGAGGAAGATCCTGCCGACAAAGAGAAAAATTATTGCAGATTCGCCTCTCCGTGGCTCTCAATTATTATGCCATTTTCCTCCCTTTATGATTTTTACCGTTTCAAAGCACTTACTGGGGCTGTAAATCATTGCTAATGACACAGCCGTCTTTTCTCAATAAAATAGGACTTACTCAAGCTTTAGTGGGCTATCAGGAAGTTGGAAAATAATAACCAATCACAGCACATTGTTGGCAGTGGTAGAAAAATACTATTATTTCATCATTATTCATTTTTACTAATGGTTTAGCTGCAGTTAGCATGGCCAGTGTTTACCAAACGCT
This sequence comes from Notothenia rossii, assembly GCF_949606895.1. Lineage (NCBI taxonomy): Eukaryota > Metazoa > Chordata > Actinopteri > Perciformes > Nototheniidae > Notothenia > Notothenia rossii. The sequence goes on along the minus strand of NC_136911.1, from coordinate 16,418,960 downwards.
GCGACAGGTGTGACAGTTGGTATTGATACATACGTAGAGGCCAGTGAATAGCCAATAGCCAATGGTGGAGCTTAGAAACACCCTCCAGACTGACTGCTGGGAAGCAGGTGGGCGTCAGCTGCCCTCATACATCACAGCACTAACAGCCACTTCTGCAGACAGTGGGGGGGGGGGGGGGAAGGAGCTTGAGGCTAGAGCTGGAAAAAATGTCAATAGAAATGAGACAAAAAGAGAGAAACAGGAAAACAGAAAGAGAGGGAACAGCAAGGCCTGAAAGCAGATCAAACTGTCGGAAAAAAAAGAAAGAAAGTGATGTAAGAATAAAAAGCCGACTGTAAGTAAAACAAAGGAGTCAGCTGCTGGAGTCGTGCATGAACAGCTGGTGCCAAAAAAAGAGTCGAGGACAAAGTGGGTTCTGTTTGAACTGGAGCCGGGCCAAACTGGGCCGGGTTAGCAGGCAGGGAGCGCCGCCAACACCAGGAGAGGTCTACGGGAAGATCATTATATAACCGAGAGGGGAAACCTCACAGGCACAACAGAGATGCTCTTGACTCCCTAATGATATGGCTCGGTTTAAACCCATGTCAGATGGAAAGGCAAGGAGACATTAAAAAGAAAGAAAGGAGTCTATAAAAAGACAAGAAGGAGAGGAGGAGAGTGGAGAATGCAGTCCATTGTTCCTCCATTAACCACTGCAGCAGAAACCATGGTGCCTATACTTCCAGTTTTCTCCCACTTAAACCACACACTGACGCATATGCATTAGCTGTATGGAATCTTTGCCTCGTACAGTACAGGTAACTGGATGGAAAAAGTTACCCTTTTAGATTTTTTCATTTTCAGGGAGAAATGTGTTTCTGATTTCCTCCTCTGCTTTCCCTCTTGAGAAAAAACTATTTTGTTTCGCACCAAAAGAGATAATCCTCCATTATTTTTTGTCACCCAAGAGTCACATGTGGTGTGACATAATGAAATCAATGTGTCAGATCAAATGAAAATAACAACACCGTTATGGCTTTTTCTTACAATTCAAGACGAGCAATGACTCATTCTGCTGAAAATACACATTTTGAGCTGTTAAAGGAATAGTTGCACTTTCTTGCTTAGAGATACAAATCACATTGAATCCCTCTTAGATGTACTAGGATTACAACACGTTTACATTTTTGTTGAGCACACAATAACTCTTCAGCATCTGTGAACTCCATGTGAATATCAAGCTGTGCTTCTTCCTTTTTTATCAGTTATTTGTTATATTCAGACCAGTCTCTCGGACCAATACTCTCTCAATGCATTGAAAATCAAAGGAATTGTTCTTGCTCCTCTGCGTTTTAGGAGCCTATGTGGACTGAGCACTTTTTATATGAAGCTGAATTTCTCTCTAAGCTCTTTCATTTAGTTTTGAGGCACTAGGCCAACTTACGAGCTATAGGTTTACATAAGAGAAGGTTTTAAGACACACTGGCTCCTTTGCCCGCGTGTCTTGTTAAAGTTTTATTTTAAAGTTTATATTGATTGATACTTACTGAGTACTGTACAAAGGAGGCTTCAGGCTCATGAATTAAAGGGCTTCATTGTCCATCCTGTCATTGACAGATAATGACACTATTGGCCCTTGGGCACGAAAATCTAAAGGCGCCCTCCCGTCCTATAGGAGCGCGACCCCCATCTGAAAGAGACACACAATGACTACAGCCATCGTTCAAGTAATTGGCGTTTCTGTGTTTTACTGCTACCTCATCGTTTTTTGTGTCTTTGAGGTCGCTTTAAAGCTTGACTTGTGTGTCTTTGTAGATGAGTGAGTAGCTTTCTAATAATCTATTATGCTCTGTTTTTAGTTCTGTGACGTTTTAGTGGATTTAGTTGGGACTTTATGTTTTTTGTTTCCCTTTGTGATCATTTTGGGCATCTTGGTTGTCATTTTGCGTGACTAGTCGTTTTGTCATCGTTTTTTGTTTCTTTATTCTTGTTTCATGGGTCTTTCTAGTTGTTTTGTGTGCCTTATTGGTCATTTGATTTATCTTTCCAATAAAATATAGACAATAATAGTCAATCCAAAGGTTACAAATAAAAAAAAACATTAAAAAAAGCATAAAAATAGCCCAGATGCTCTGACCTAAGAGCCCTCTGACCCCCGGTAGGCCCATTCAGTAATCCATGTATGAATGCTTAACAAGAAACTGTCATTTAAGCACAGGATGCTTCCAGTTATGGACTATGAATGCATTTGTGCAGCAAGCCTCTTTGTGGCCTTTTCTTCTTCACCTGTTCTGATTTCGTGGTGTGCTTTTTTGACCAGTTCTGTTGGATCTATCACTAGCTGCATCCCCAGACAGCTGCACGAGGCAGCTGCTGGCCTGTAGAAAGAGTGCAAACCCTCAACAGTCTGTGGATTCATGGTGCACATCATGCCACTGATGGGATGGCAGTGGGGTGCTTGCACGACATGCCTGGACTTGTTCCTCATTGTCCGTTGGGGGGCTCAAATCCTTCTCCCTCATCTGTTTTCTTCTCGGGTGCGTGTAGCTTCTCAGCATAAAGGTGATTTTCTTTGATAAGCTGGCACAAGGTCACCCTTGATGTCATTGTAACTCCAAGATAACGGAGGTAATGTCAAGTGTGTTTTGGATGTTTGTGATGTCAAGTGTTTGGCCTGCAGCGAGGTGTTTCTGACCTCCTGCCAGCCCAACACCCACTGACATGCTAACAGCCCTGATTTTCTCACTAGCATTCAAAAGAACTCTGCTAAATATGGACTTACACAGTGTGCTAATCACCGCCTTCATTGTTGGTTATGTTCCCTTTATCTGCTCAGAGCTGCTGGAGTGTGCAGTGAAGTGTTATATGATGAGCTCTGCAAAAAGGGAGGCTTGTTAGCGAGAAGGATATTACTAGACTGGATTGGGAATACTGCAGCGAGTCAAGCTAAATCAATGTAATCATCAGGCCCTCCTAAGACTGAGGATGGATGGATCTGCTGAGAAAAACATATTGTAGGGTGGGATATTTACATTCCAAATGACAATTCATAATTAAATGTATTTTCAATGGATGCCATGTTATTGTATCTGTTTTTTCAACAGTAAAGCGATGGGGCAAAATTGAGTAATTTGCATGACTGACACTGTGTGGTGGCAATAAACTAAAAGTTATGTTTAAGTAGGCGTTAGCTGTATCTTACACTGGTGTCAGAGACCTAAAACATCTGCTGCTGTCCCTCTCATCATCCTGTAAGGATTTCATTAGCACTCAAAGTAGCGATACTCAAAATGATGTCTCTGTCGCTTGTGCTCTTAACTTTTTCGTGATGCCGCAATAAAAGTCAGTAAATTGTGACAGCAACAGACATAAAACACTTTAATGGACACCAACTCTCCTGAACACACTTACTTTGAATTTAAATCTCCTGACAGCAGAATGATAAATGTGTTTTGGTACTGGCTGAAAAGTCATAAAAACCGTTGCCTATGCAAAAGCATACAGTATTAAACCAGGAGGGCGTGCATAGCTCAGTGTAACATTATTACATGCTACACTGGCTTGCATTTTGAATGATGTTTTATCAAACACAACAAACAAAACACTTTTAGTTGAATTTGAGATGCAAACAGCAGCTGCATTGACTCCGTAATGACAAAGTCATTTGGATGTGATTAACTATGTTAAAAAGGTTTTCATGGAATATTTGTTGTGTCCACACAGTTTGCCTGACATTTATTTATTTTTGTCTCATCACTTAACAATGATGTGGACATACATTTGATTTGTATTAACCTATAAAGCTTAAATGTATTCATAATGTTTATTGACAACAGGCTAAGACTGATTTAGCTGAAATAGGACAGCAGCTCAGTCCTCCTAACTTCATTTTGATTAGATCTTTTACACCAAATAGTATGCCACATAGGTCTCAATAAATATTCTTTATCATCACTTTCAATCAGATTCACCTCAGTGGAACTCATTGAATGGTAGTTATTTACATATTTCTGACTGAAGTTATGACACTTATCAATCTTGCAAATAATGGACAGTGGCCACCAATAAGAGAGACTGATCATTTTCAATGTAAAGAAATCATCTATGTCAGCAGATGTGTTCTGTGTTCACATATTCACCAAATCATGACTCTAACATTCATTGAAACATAAATTCAACATACTAGGCTAATTGAGTAATAACTTCAGATCGTCAATTGAAATGCGTTCCTCCCTCACAGCACTGAATCACAGCAGGAGGCTGCCTTGTATTCTTTTCCTAAGAAAGTTGGAGCGTCTATTTGATCACTCTCTTTCTGTCTTCAAGCTCCTCACTCCCACTGGTCACCTCCAGCGAGCTGGCAGATCGAGTAGAGAAAAGGTTTCTCCTCCTCTCCGTCAGTGGACTCACTCAGTTGTACAATCCCTCCTTTGTTTTCTTTCACTCTAATGGCTTCTTTATCATTTCTTCCTCTGTTCAAAGGGCATGCAGTACTTGACTGGCTGTAAATCTGTTTGGAGACTAATCTGCCACTACCTACCAGCTGCTCTCTTGGCACTTGCCAGGGCCAACATTCCCGTTGCCATGGAGATAACCAGTCATGCCAGTTACACATAAGGCCTGGCGCCTCGCCGAGCAGGCAGTGTGTAGTGAGCCCGTGCGTGCTCGTGTGTGTATCCACGCCGAGTGTGCCTGGATAATGTGCGTCTGTGTTATTAGAAGTCAAACCGTGTGGTCTGTCAACCGCCAACGAGAAAAAAGGTTTTGATTAACTGCCATTACCAGCTGTTTGTCAGTATGAGCCTGTTAAGTGGATACGCACTGTATTTTTTTTTCTGTGTTTCTGTCAGTACACAATGTGCCCAAGAGTATTGGCTAAAGTTGTCTTTTGTCTGATTGCTTAATTGTAGAGCACAAAGTCGGTGCAGCCTTTAATCCTGTCTGCAGGTTCAGGACTGGTGGGGGCAAACACATAGTGGAAATTAAGCTCCTATATAGTGTTTATTAACAGAAAAGTCACAGCTTCTTCCGATAGATTACATAATTGAGTCTGCAGCTGCTGTTGACATTTGAGTACATATATGTTTGTGTGCTGTAATCAGTTGAGAGGAATTGTAATGGAAAATAGAAGTGAAATGAGCAGATTCATATCATAGTTGTACAGTAATTCCATGCATTACCTGGTTGTGTAATCTGTACAAAAAGTGTAAAACTATACCTTTTAAAACCTAGAACACTATACAACATTCTGTCACAACATCAACTGTATTTTGAATCTTCGTTTTATGCTTCCATGTGAGATTTTACTTCAAGAATTGTGTCTGGAAACCATCAAACACTTGATAAATGCTTAGTTATCATGTTTTACTCAGACCTGAAGGATAGGGGCTATCAAGAATTCAAAATGATTTGCACTTTGTTTTTTTTTACCACCAAGGTTTGAGTGTGCAACAGCCAGCAAAACTGTGTCACCTTCGAGCCTTTGATGTATTGAGAAGCTGTCAGTGAAAGGTGTTGAACCTCTAGCTGTTGCGAGTCACACAGGCACACACAGGACGCTGGTTTGAGACTAAACGCTGGTTTGAGACTAAAAAAAGACCAAACCAGAGAGAATTTATTTGTTGTCCATCACTCTGCACACACATGTAACCTTCCGCACCACTGCTCTTTTGATTTTCCCGTGTTTTCCAGGTGTGCAAGAGGCCTTTCACTGAACACATCTTGCAACATGTGAGGGGAGGAAACTGCTGTGGTTTTGGTTGCTGCGGAAACCAGGTGAGAGCATGTGCCGTGTGTGTGCTCTGGCAATGACATCACACATTCCATGACGTTGACGTGGCAACAGCGAAAGGCAGAAGGGGCGAACTGAGACACCACAGTGTTCAATTTATCCTTTTTAAGCCACAAAGATCTGTTCATAGGAAAACCCTGCAGATCCCAATAACATCTAATCATTCTTCACTATCTGAGAAGGTCACAGAAACTGCTTGCTCCAGTTATTAACTTAAGTTCTATCACAACTACATTTGAATATTCAATGTAGGCACACTGGTAGAAAAGAAGACATTATTGCAACCCCAGAAAGTGTGTTTTTTATATCCCTAAATAGTTTGATACACTCACAAAAATGTTTATATATAATGTACTGCACTGAAGGAATACATATCCTCTTTGTTTACCTTTGTCTGCTCGAGTTTTTTGGCCATATGCTGCGATGTCTATGCCTTGCATGTCAACAGAAACAAACCCAAGCTTTCGAAATGATGAGCGCAAATACAAAAGGGGTTTGCTCCTTTATGACCTTTTGAACAATGCTCTTAAATAGGTTTTTAAAAGTGTGATGCCAGTTACTGATGTGGTATTTCACCTGCATGTGATTCCTTTGTATTTATTCATGTATTCGTCTCTATCAATGCCATCTGGAAATGTGCTTTGCTATAGGCATGTGTGGCATCTTGTGTTGAGATTTGTTGATGAGGCTTGTGTTGTATCATATTGGAATCAATCAGCAGTCTGCTCATTCCTGTAATTACATATCAAACAATTATTAACTCCACATGCTCTACTTCAGCTTTGCTGGGATTTCAGTGAGCTTAATGCTTCCTATGAATTTGTAAAGCACATTGTTGCATCTGGTTAATGACATAACAGGAAGAGTAAGTTAAATGTTTTCTTGCTGCTTCTCACAAAAAGAGCAACATTTTATATTATTACAAATTATATGGTTGATTCATTCATTCAGGGTTTGAGTCTTTAAACCCTTCGACCCTCCATTATCACCTGCCTCCATTTGGTTTGGCTGCAGTAGATAAGAGGAAGCAGTCTGCTAAAAGAACCAATTCCTACCTGGCACTCGATCATTGATTTACAGTTTCCTGGTCTCCAGATGTGATTACACCTAGATAGGAGGCACCCCTCCTTGACACTGGAAAGACTATTACAGTCTGCTATTCAGGTTCAGCTCCAGCCCTCAGCAGGTATCGCCGGGGATGAACCTCTTAAGCTGCTTGTCACAGGGCTAACAAAACAGCAATATGTCCTGTGATGAGCCGATGAATCGCTGCTCAATAGATCTACAGGAGGCTTTGGTGCTCTAATCTCACCACCTTACCACTCGAGAATAGATAGGAAAAGAGTATGATGCATTCTGAAAAGAGCCAAGACAGGAAATTCAGTCAATTCAAGAGTACACAAAAGCAACATAGCACATACTGTATGGATCTGCCAAGAGTCCAAGAGGGTAATTGGATGAAACTGTGAGTAAATGAGCGAGGCATGAGTTTTGTTACAGTCCCTCAAATTAATCCTTGCACCCTGATTTGCATGCATTAAAATGCACTTTGTCATCAGAAAGATGCATGGGAATGATTGCCGGTGACTTCCCAACGCCAGCCCTTCTCTTTACTCTGTATTAATCCCCGGCTCCTGGCCCGGGGCCATGGCGGGAATGTGTACTGGAGGATGGCCGTGTGCCTCCTAATCTCCCCCCCCCAGCCACAGGCTCTCTCCGACCCCACGGCCCTGCCTGTGCGGTCCAGCCAATCTCCTTCCTCTGGTTCTCTCCTGCCCCCTAAAGCACAAAACGTAGTATCATCCTGTGCTGGTCAGTGCTCTCCTGATTCCCTCAGGCATTTCTGAATTTCAGCAGGTGGACAATGCAATGTTCAGCTCCATACCTTCCTAATGCATTAACTATGCCATATGATGCACTTTACATTACAATAATTGCGTTTGACTGTAATCTTTTTCATTGTTGCAGGAAAATGATAGAAGAGGGAGAAATAGCGTTTGGCAAACAAATATTCCCATGTCGTTGGTTTGCTGGCGTGGTTCTTTGAACCTTCTCGATTCACATGCATTCCTCTCCCAATAGGAGCTGTCACTTTGTGTGGAAATTGTCCCTTCAGTGTGTGTGGCTATAGGGAGCGTCTGATGTCCACTCCGAGCTACTTGTCTATGATGTGAATGGGAAGACAATGAGACCCCCAGTGGCTCCCTCTCTCCATGACCCGCCTGGGGTCTGATTTGCCTTGGCAAGGGGGACAGAGGCCCAAAACAAAGCTGAAGGAGTCTCCAGTGAAGGGGTGCAGAGGTCAGCCCAACGCCCGACTAACAGGCCCGTCCTCTAGTTTGGGCTCCTAAATGGGGAAGGGGCACAGAGGAGTAGAGACAATGGGATAAAAGGGACCTCCAAAACCATTAAATTCTGAGGAAGTGATGGCCGTGAATGATGACAGAGACTGAATAGAGACTCTTGAGGTGGGAGGTACGCTCCATTAATGACCATGGATGCTCCATTATGGCAGCCCTGGGAGGTGGTGATAAGGTGGTACATTTTCTCCCATTAGGCCTCTCTTCTCCGAACGCGAAGACACTTCCAGATTGATGCAGGAATCCTGGTCGGGCCTGTATAGACCCCCGCTGCGAACCCCAGCACAGGGGGACAACGTGACACTGCCCGGGCCCCTTCAGAGGTAGAACGAGTCAAATTACTGTTTGCGTAACGTCAAGCTTTTCAGGGCTCCCCTAAAGGACACTTTGATTGATGGACCTTCCCTTTCACATTGAGCGTACAAGAGGATGTGATAATACAGTTCATGGCTTCACAGTGTTCATGATACGCTCCTGATTGGCATTGGCAATTCAACTTTGTCTAACTTTTCTAAAGGCTAAAAAGGATCAGTCATGTTAATGATGATTCATCTGTCAACACTAGCACGAAGGATGAACTGTCAAATGAGTTGCTTTGAATATATCTAAAACATCCTCAATGTCACTCTTCCATTAATGAAACTGAATTCCCTGGTTAAGCAGATGTATCTATAGTAGGCATCTATACATTACAATGATATCACCCACACATGTTGGTTGTTTAACCATGAATGCATTAAGTCTACTTACTGTTCATCAGTTCTCTCAGGGGGGGTGTGTTCAGTCTTTTCTTATTTGACCAGATGTATTATTCCTCAGATGTAATGGCTATCCATTAAACATGTGTCTTTAATAGATGTGATGTCTGTTGTGGAAGCCTAAGAGGAGGATCTAAACTTGAGTGATGACAGGTATATTCTTTGTATGTAATAATGTTCAAGTGTACATATTTTCATTGGGTAACAAAATGTACTTATTATCTCCTGTGCTGCAAATTCTCCCTTCACCTCCCTCATTCTTTACTTGGACATGATTCTTAAGCCGTTATGTCACAAATAGCCGATTTGACATGACAACTCTGGGAACACTGAGAATATTTGTTGCAGTGACGTGAAAATAACAGTTTTAATGTCTTTTTATGTTTTTAAGCTGTTTTCATTTATAATTACAAGCACATCCCATTGAGTTATGGTAATTAAATAACTGTAATGAGTAGGAGTTTTCAGCAAGATAAACGTAAATTATGCACATTTTAAAATCACTTCAATAGAAGGATCATAATCATACTCACATCACAGCGAGGTGAAAGGCTATTGGAAAACAGAGATAAACCTGTTTAAATACTTCATAATGAAATCTCAGTCAATTTAGACGAATGTCTTATCCAGTAATAACAACATGCTACTTGAATTGTTCATCGTTCTGAGATGTTTCAGCCTTTACATGTATGTGTTGTGTGCTTAGCCTCTCCGGCTGGTGGTATGTATATGGTCGTGGTAACTATTTAAAAGATTTAAGTAAAGAAGATTAGACTCTGATAAAGAGTCCATTTACCGTTCAATTTGTGGTTTTGAGTCAGTGTGCAGGCATCATTTCTCTCCTAGAAAATCCTTCAAGAAATTCACTGAGGACGATATTGTCTTTACATATAATTTATAGTATAATTGTACAGTACCCTATAGAGTGGTATCGATCTTCTTTTGGCAAGAATATGAATAAGCTAATATCCCAAAATGTCAAACTTCTCCTTTAATCCTTCAGGCCAAAATCAATCACACCATTGACAAACAGCTTCTCAATTATTTCTACTGCAGCTTTCTATTTACAGCCAATGGGGTTTTCCCATTTTTCTGCGCAAAAGGTCTCTGTATGTTATCTGTAGATTCAGATGTAACTCCAGATTCATGTTAAAAAGCAGAAGCATGTCTAGACTATAATCACGTAGCCACAAATAGCTTGATTTAAGGAAGGCTGCCACATGTTTAGAGTCCTTAAAAGCAACGCTTCACAGCTGGCTGGGACTGCTCAACAGTGCTGTCAGGACGGGTGGACTTTTTTTTCCACACAGAAAAATGCTGCAGTCCAGACAAAAATAGGCTTTCCACCCTGAGAGGAAATTCCTGCAGGATGATATTCTATATTCTAAAGCTGCTTGTGTCTCAAACCTTGAACTTTAAACAGAGATAAGGAATGTAACAACCAGCACAACACATTGAGAGCATACTGGAGCATATGCATCAGGGTCAACAAAACAACCAATCACAAGCTCCATACATGCCAAGCCACTTCTGCACACTCCTTCAAGAGAAAGTGCTCTACACACTGAAGAGCACTTATACACAGTTTGTGCTTCACATGCTGTCAGTGCTTCACATGTTGTTGCCACTTCTGCACAGAAATGTGATAAAAGAAGATGTGCATTGCCATTTTCTAGATTCCCAGATTGGGTGAGTGAGAGGTCGATGGGGAGGAAGGCGTGGTGCATCCATTGGCATAAGGAATTATCTGATCAAAGGAAGTGCACTAAAGCTCTCACCAAGGGAGCGCTCGCTGTCTGCAGATGGAGATCCCTGCTGCTGACTGAGTTAAACAGACTGCAGCAGGAGTAACAGGGGGGATCGCACAGACTGTTAACTAGACGCAAGCATGCTAATATGCTAATATTAATATGCTAATCACAATTCCCACATTGGCGCAGGGATTTAGCCCGGGCAACGAGCTATTTAACAAGGGTCAGGTCTCTCCCCTAGGACAGGCCGGGATGATAAATATGGCTTGAGTTAAAGCCATGTTCATCGACATAACACCGATGTATGTAAAAATAGATGTTCTTGTACTTCTTCTCATCAAAGTACACAAACAAAAGTCTGTTTTTCGAAATGTTTCACTGTGTTTGTTTTAACCCCGCTACAGTGCCTGTTTCTTGTTCAATGGTCTTTGTTTGTTAATTAAATTGGGAATTTGCTTTTGTGTCCAGTGCACTGCAGCAGACATAACTCGATTTTCCATCCGTAATAACCCTAACCCCCGCCCATGCCTGGTGTCATGGCCCTGGAACGGGTAAACTAGACTTGCTTTTGCATCGACTGCAATTGAAGTGGACTGATGGACAATTAGTTTGGTCTAATTTCCAGGACGACACTGGTCTTAATCTCACCTTTGAACCGCGGGGCTTGACACCAGTCTGACCTGCTTGAATGAATCTACAGACGGCTGTGTCGGGGTCAGCAGCGGGGGACAGGTCATCCATACTGTGAGAGGCTTTTCACTTCTTAAAGACTTGTTTGCAGTGATTTGACAGATGTCCATTCATTTTTTGTTTTGTCACTTGAATGTTAAAAGTCAGTGACAGAGTGAGGTTATGAAACAATGAAATCACGAGTTATTTGAGGGACACATGATAAAAGATGACGAAAAAGGAACAATAAACATTTTATTTTGTACGCCACTTGTGTTTAGAGGCCCAACACATGGCGCTTCAGCCCTATTGGCCAAAGAGAAAAGTGTTTATACTTCACAGCAAGTTATTTCGAAATTGTTCCGTCTTCATTTTCTTTTTTAATTATGCAAAGGCTCTGATTAGATCCAGCAGCTGTTTTAACCTCCAGACTACAGAGGTTAAATCCTTTGTTATGAGAGCAGCGATTTTCCACAGAAACTTTTAAATGTTTCAGCAATGCACTTGCAAAAAGTCTGCAACCACTGGTGTCCTTATATAAAAAAGACTGGTGTTAATATTCAAAATGTCTCACATGGCACATGAAATTGCACAAATAAGGTTAAATGCCAAGTGACATCCTTTTGTTAGCAATGAAAATGCCCTCACTAATAAAGGCGGCCCTTAATCTTCATTAGAAAAACTGACCTATTTTTGTTCCCATTATTTTGGCCGCCTCATTAAGGTCTTCATGTCAGCTCATCTCTCCCTAAATGTCTCAGGTCTGGAATTGAAGGTCTCCATTCTTGGAAACCCATTGTTCAATTGTTAAGTACTTACATTTATTACTTCATTAAAATGGTGTAACTCAGTGCAATTTCTTGTTCAGCATTTCTTTCATCCGTGAAAGTGTGTTCTTGAGGTTTTTAGAACATCACCCATTAAGTCAAACAAGGTTTTCTGTCCTTTTTTGGCAACATACTGTTGAGAAAAGCTCTGACTCAAGGCTGGTTTTAAGTTATAGCCACTGTTAGTTCAATTTTTAACTAGTTTTTCTCACTTGGAAGTTGCATTTCACTTTGTTTCAAGTTTCCATAAGAGTTTATGTCCTACAACCTACAGTTATACATGTTACATAATAGCTGTACGTATAGTCTCAAATGAAGTGTACTCACATGCTCATTAGATATTGTACCCCTCCAACATCTTGTGACATCCTTAAAGGAAATCATCTCAATTGTCTCCAAACTCATCTTAATGACTCTAATGACATGATACCGTTAATATATGCACGCGCATGTCATCAGATGTTCAGTGTTTACGGTCAGAGCACACAAACACAAAGCAAGTCGCCTGGAATCAAATGAGCATTGAACGGCAATCGAGGTAATCAGCTCGGCATTCGTTTTAAACTCTTTTGAGGAGGACACTTTCAATTAAAAACCGCCCTGAGGAGGAGGAAATGTTTCAGAATCTTAATTAGATATACAATTTAATTACAGCGCCAGTCAACAAAGATTTAAATCGACTGCTCCTAGAACGCTACCATAGTAAAATACAGGTATATGTAGAATGATTATACACCTGGTCTGACTCCAGATTCACAATGTCCTCGTTCTATATTTAGGTCTGCTGTTGAAAATTGAACCACTCATTCCTGACATATGGCTTTCTAAGAAGTCAAAGCCTGTCAAATAAAAATTCACAAGATGAGACAACATGAGCCGTATCATAGAGGAACAGCTAATGGCCTCATGACAACATGACCTTCTATCCTAGGGAGAGGCAAGCATAGCGAGGACACAAGAAGAAAAACTGACATATGTGCTGTAACGTACAACACTAAAATGTATTCACATCACACTTGAGTTGTGTCGTTTTCTGAGATACTATAGGTACACAAGAGCAGCAGCAACAGCTATCATCTGTGTCTGAAGATTAGCACAAGGGTTAACTGTGCTAGCAGAAAGAATACATTTCTTTGAAATTAAAGAGGAAGAAAGAACCCTCTTGTATGGCCTGATTTATGAGTAGTCAGCCGCTCTCAATGGCACAGTGATGTAACAGGATGTATATGCACCTAAGGGTCCTGCAGGCTATAGAATGTACAGACACAACACAAACACAGACTGTCCCATCATGAGCACATTAAGGAATGTATGCTTTTTTTAACCCAAATGACAAGAATTTGTAGTGCCTTAATGTATTTCAAAATTAAGAAAGGACTCTTTTCATTTGTTCTCACATAATATGCCACAGAAATGTATAGAAATTGTAAAAGATGGCCCAGGCTTGCCAACTTCTCTCCTTGTCTGTGAATGTTTGGCTGATTTAAGAATGGTGAATCCAAATCCAAATTGACTATAAACCTAAACCAAAGATATTTAAAAAATCCCCACATATTTTGTTGGGGGAAACCCTATCTTTTCCATTCATGAACACATCTACCAGACATGTCTCTGAGACGTAACGTAGAACATTTCGAGGAAAGTGAGAACAGGTATTATTTGTTTTGACAGAGCCCAGTATCTGCATGTTTAGGTCTTATAGATTCTAAAGCAGGTATGTAGGTTCTTGAGCCTAAACAGACAAAGGAATTCTTCCCATATGCTACATAGTTTGCTGGCCAGCTTGACAACTTCAAACACTTTAAATAAACTCTATAGTTTCTCCTTTCTATAGTTGCTGCTCAATGCCTTTGTGCTTCTGTGTATTCTTCCTTCCACCCCACTATAGTTGTGGATGTGGCCCTCGCGTGTTCAGTTTAAACAGCAGGGCTTAGATCCTATGTGAGTTCTGAGAAGCAGCTAGTGTGTGCGGACTGACAGCTGATTGCGCTATGGTTTAATCTCGTTAGGGATTTTCAAAAGTGCTGCGTCCACTCAGATCTGGAGATAGGAGCGCCGCGCAGCCTTTGTGTGCAAAATTTCAACGCTCCCAAAAAGGGGGACAAAGGGCCCCCCTGGTGATGTCATTCCGCTGTCAGCAAGCAGGGGCCTCGCTGCAGGAGAGGGAGCCAGGACAGGACATACTGTGACCATCACTCCCCCCCCCCCACAATATAGCTTCAAACATGATTTCTATTCTGTTATTATTCACTGTCATTCAGAAGTGGGCTTTAATTTGCGCTTACAAAATGTTTTGTAGTGTTTATAGGAGTAATTAGTACACTATTTTTCGCTCCAACACACGTTTACTACTCTGTTTAAACTCCAGCAACCTTTGACTCTACTTAACCTTAACCTAGCAGATGACACAAATTGAGTTTTTGCCCCTTGGGACTTGTGTGTCTTTTTTAACTTGCAACGTGAGTTGTGTGTGGAGTTGTTGAGCCAGCTCCAAATTCCACAAAAACAGCTTCATAAATCTCAGCTGTGTGTGTGTGTGTGTGTGTGTGTGTGTGTGTGTGTGTGTGTGTGTGTGTGTGTGTGTGTGTGTGTGTGTGTGTGTGTGTGTGTGTGTGTGTGTGTGTGTGTGTGTGTGTGTGTGTGTGTGTGTGTGTGTGTGTGTGTGTGTGTGTGTGTGTGTGTGTGTACACAGACAGATGTGTCCTAACTTAGCAAACTACATTGCACAGCAACTCCTGTTTCCAAGAAACCGTCGTTGACTTGTCCCCTTTTTCAGAGAGTGATCTGGAGACGGTCAGTTGGTTAATGTTACAGTAGATATCACACACGCACACACACACACACACACACACACACACATGCTCAGTGACAAAAATACAGTAAAGCCTGGCCTACATACAAGCAGCAAACATACTCCTGGTTTCATATTTACGGTACACATCCCGGTGATCATGGGTATTTATGAGTCATGTGTGTTCATCAGGTGTCTCACACTATTCCTACACCCAACATGTCAGCCAACTCGGTGTCCCATTTAATTGCAAGAGTTTTCTCACGACTGTTGATTCATTTGAGGGGCCACTTCAACATCAGCAGGTCCTACAGAGCGGGAGAGACAGTTACGCAGGAACAGACAAGCAGCCAAAGCCTGCGCAGTGAAAATATGGAGTTGGACAAACATCCCTTGGGGCCACAGGGCTTGAATTGTGAATGACCCTGGTATGCTCGACAGGCAGCCTCTCCCTATCACCAGGGCACGAAGAGGCTTTAACCCACTGGGGCAGACTGTGTGTGTTCAGTTTATATGGCCAGATAAAGTCATTTTTAGTGATGATATTTTGGGGTACACTTGGTGAAGCTGTACGGTGAAGCTGTTGCAATAAAAGGACTGTAACAATCCAATGTACCATTCAATACCTTTTATAAACTAGATGGCAGTGGAGGTACTACCAAATAATTAGATAAAAATGTAATTATTTGTAAATTCACAAAGCTGTTTTATGTCAACATTTCAAATCAAAATGCACAGTTTCAATTATCTGTTATCTTTGAATATCACCACGCCATGTATGACCTATGATCAGGTCTAGACAAACATTGTTTGCTAATGTTAGCCAGATAATTTTGTTTTTAGAAATGTGTTTTCTGCTGTAAGACGACACACGAAGTGTGGATACCCGGCCCGGAGGAAGCCTGGGGTCCCCTTCTGGAGCCAGGCCCAGAAGGAGGACTCGTCGGCGAGCGTCTGGTGGCCGGGCTTGCCACGGAGCCCGGCCAGGCACAGCCCGAAAAGACAACGTGGGCAACACCTCCGCTTCTCCGTCCCGCGGGCCCACCACCTACGGGAAACAGCGATGGGGTCGGGTGCGCTGCCAGAAGGGTGGCAGTGAAGGCAGAGGGTCTCGACGGACCAGACCCGGGCAACAGAAGCTGGCTTTAGGGACGTGGAACGTCACCTCTCTGGGGGGAAGGAGTCGGAGCTTGTGCGGGAGGTGGAGCGTTACCAGTTGGATCTGGTTGGGCTCACCTCTACGCACAGCGTCGGCTCTGGAACCTTACTTCTGGGTGCTTTGTTGTTGGAGTTTACCCCAGTGGACGAGAGTGTTGCCTCCCTAAGCCTGCGGTTTATTTGGGGGAAAGCTCTGACTGTTGTGTGTGCTTATGCACCCAACAGCAGTTCAGAGTATACGGCCTTCTTGGAGACCCTGGAAAGAGTCCTGTATGGGGCTCCTGAATGGGACTCTTTAATCTTGCTGGGAGACTTCAACGCACATGTGGGCAATGATGGAGACACTTGGAGGGGAGTGATTGGGAGGAACGGCCCCCCTGATCTGAACCCGGAGTGGTGGTTTGTTACTGGACTTCTGTGCTAGTCATGGATTGGCCATAACCAACACCATGTTCGAACATAAGGATGCTCATAAGTGTACGTGGTACCAGAGCACCCTAGGCAGAAGGTCCATGATCGATTTCGTTATCGTATCATCGGACCTGAGGCCGTATGTTTTGGACACTCAGGTAAAGAGAGGGGCGGAGTTGTCAACTGATCACCATCTGGTGGTGAGTTGGGTCGAGTGGCGGGGGAAGCCTCTGGATAGACCTGGTAAGCCCAAACGTGTAGTTCGGGTGAACTGGGAACGTCTGCAGGAGGCCCAAGTTCAGGAGGCCTTCAACTCACACCTCCGGTGGAGCTTTTCGGGCATTCCTGTGGAGGTTGGGGACATTGAACCAGAGTTCAAAGTCTCTATTGCCGAATCCGCGGCGGGGAGCTGTGGTCTCAAGGTCCTAGGTGCCTCAAGGGGCGGTAACCCTCGAACCTCCTGGTGGACACCGGTGGTCAGGGAAGCCGTCCGACTGAAGAAGGAGGCCTTTAGGGATTTGTTATCCCGGGGGACTCCCGAGGCAGTTGTAAGGTACCGACAGGCCCGAAGGGCAGCAGCCTCAGCCGTGACCGAGGCAAAGCAGCGGGTGTGGGAGAAGTTCGGAGAAGACATGGAAAAGGACTTTTGGGCGGCACCAAAGTTGTTCTGGAAAACTGTCCAACACCTCGGGAGGGGGAAGCAGGGAACCATCCAAGCTGTGTACAGTAAGGATGGGACGTTGTTGACCTCAACTGATGGAGTGTTAGGGTGTTGGAAGGAACACTTTGAGGAACTCCTGAACCCGACAACTCCGCCCTCTATGTTAGAGGCAGAGCTGGAGTATGAAGGGGGATCGACACCAATCTCCCGGGGGGAGGTCACTGAGGTCGTCAAACAACTTCACAGTGGCAAAGACCCGGGGGTGGATGAGATCCGCCCAGAAAGGCTGAAGGCTCTGGGTGTTGAGGGACTGTCATGGTTGACACGTCTCATCAACGTTGCGTGGAAGTCGGAAACAGTACCGAAGGAGTGGCAGACCGGGGTGGTGGTTCCCCTTTTTAAAAAGGGGGATCAGAGGGTGTGTGCCAATTACAGAGGCATCACACTACTCAGCCGGGTGGCTGGTGTCTCCCTTAGGGATAAGGTGAGAAGTTTGGTCATCCGGGAGGGACTCGGAGTTGAACCGCTCCTCCTTCGCGTGGAAGGGAGCCAGTTGAGGTGGTTCGGGCACCTACCGTAATTTTCGGACTATAAGCCGCGCCTTTTCCCCCATTTTTCGACCCTGCGGCTTATATACCGGTGCGGCTAATCTACGGATTTGTACAGCTAACGGCCACTAGGGGACCTCCTAAATCTATGGATTTGACAGGTTACAGTCCACCACCTTTAACTCTATGGGCTCTATGGCCGGTCCGCGCCCCCCACCTTTAAGCGGCGGGCTCCAGCAGGAAAAGCTGGAGGCCGGAAAAGAGTGAGACAGGTAGCACGCAAAAGTAAAAGTGGAACAGAGAGTGGTACGAGAGACAGAACGAGAGCAAGACAGACAGACATTACGAGAGCGAGACAGTTTGTGCAAAGGTTTTAAACGTGCGCTGGGAGCGCACCGTTTAAGTTTGAAAGTTGAAAAGTTTGTGTGTCTGAAACGCTATGTGATACAGTACAGTTTACACAGCACAGTACATGTTCTGTAGCTACTATTGCACTAAATGGTAGCACTTGAATACGTTATGCAAATATGCAACTTGTTAGTTGAAATGTTAATAAATGGGAGCTTCCTCAAACAGCCATCTCTTTCCCGACAATCCCCTCTGTGCACGAACCCTTACATATGGTAATTAAACATTAAAACACCTGCGGCTTATAGTCCAGTGCGGCTTATATATGTATACATCATTCAATTTAGCTGCTGCGGCTTATATTCAGGTGCGCCTTAGTCCGAAAATTACGGTAGTTAAGATGCCACCTGGGCGCTTCCCTAGGTAGGTGTTCCAGGCACGTCCAGCTGGGAAGAGACTAAGGGGTAGACCTAGAACCAGGTGGAGGGATTATATCTCTTCGCTGGCCTGGGAGCGCCTTGGGATCCCCCAGTCAGAGCTGGTTGATGTGGCCAGGGAAAATAAAGTTTGGGGCTCTCTGCTGGAACTGCTACCTCCGCGACCCGACCACGGATAAGCGGGAGAAGATGGATGGATGGATGGTTTTCTGCTGTCAGTTACAGTAGTTTACCAACAAGCCCTGCAGGTAGTCAATTTGTCATCATGCTTATAACACCACATATTGTGCAACGACACACAGAGTATTTTTAGTGCATAGAAAGGAAACGTATAGCACGTGAAGCGCATACAGTACAGTGCAGGGTTAGATAGAGAAAGAAGTATTCAGGTACGTAAAGTATTTAAATCATTTTCATTTTCTATTAAAGAGTGTTTTAAGACAGGATTTAAAAAGAGAGTGCCAACACATGTTGTACTTCATGGGGTATTACTATTCCATTTAAGCCATAATAGAGAGTACTATACTTGTATTCATTCAAGTAAAAGTAAAAAGACATTACAATGAATCTCCCCCCATGACATCATGATTCTCTCCTACTCTTTGTTCAAACACATGGTTAACCAGGAAGGAAGTCTGGCCAGATGATGATACATCAGAGCCGTCCTCCTCATGGAATCCTCCTCTGCTTGAAATACCGTGACGTGGGCGAACAGTCGACGCTTTGACCACCTGGAATGGAGTGTTGGCGGATGACTTCACGGCAACTCTCGGAAAGGAAGCCATGTGAAATCCATTGACTGCAGAAAAAGGCTGGCCAGGCCCACCGTTCTGAAACTAAGAAGTAAAAAAGAGCGTCCCTTTACTGAAGCGAGGAAGCAGCGTCTCAGGTTAAGCATAACAGGGAAGTGGTGAGTCGGTGGTGGGTGTTTGCACACAGCATTAGCTTAAATCTGGAGGTGCGTTCTAACTTCATAAAGAACTGTTTTCCATGAGGATTTGTCTGGTTTTTAATAAAAAACCATGATCTCTTCATGCATCTGGACCGAATGATGATAGCAGGTCATCTAAAGGCCTTTATTCTCTGCAAAGTGACTGATGTATTGAGACAAGCGTAATACACAGGCTTCTGTTGGCAATAAGTTGCTTTCATTTATATGAGAAGCGAGCACTTTTGAAGTGGAAAACACAGCACCTCTGCAATGCCGTTCATTAAAAAAAAGTTACTTTCCCCCCTGAAAGTTCATCATCCGGGTACTGAGTCAAGGCAATTTTAAGCAGGACCCCTGCACCGTACATTTAGCCTCTACAAAGAGCTTCAATAAGGACAAAGCACACGTTTCCCATAAATACCTGAATTTGGCCAGTTAATGATGCCTGCACAAATGGCCCCCAACCAAACTAAATAGCCTCGATTGCTGGTTAATTTATTGGAGACAAGCACCATACTGAGATCAAACAAGTCACTCTAGCTGGTAGCACCTTCATTGCAATGAATGTGCTGACCCCACAACCCCCTACATACTTCTATAAGGGGCATGAGAGGCCGGAAAAGAGTAGCCCTAAGGTAAAAAAAAAAAAAAGGGGGTTAGTTCACATGCGGTTTGGGTTTGAATGATGTTTGTGTAGCCCAATAAATCAGCTAGTTAGGAAATGCTCTGTACACACACAGAAGCTGGGAAAAAAGCAGCCAGATATCCAGAACAAGTAGCTGCAGGGGAAAAACACAATGTACACATGACTCTCAGATGCACATATGTCAGGTCTTTCCCGGGTAAACATCAATCCAATGATGCAATCTTCAAATATTTCTACCTGAGATAAAGAATACAACATGCATATACGTGCACACACTCCCACACATTTCAAAGCACGTCCTGCTTGGCTCATTTTACTGGCATTATCCCTGAGTCAAGGTGAGGCTTGAGTTACATTATGAGACAGCTCTAATGACCGGGGTAAGGGCTTGGAATTCCCACAACTTGAACATATGAGGAGGATTTAGTTTGGCTCTTTTGTTCCTCACATGAAACGGCACATTGTTAACCATGGCCTGAAGGCGGAGTGGCCAGATTCACAACAACAGGTTAGGATCACTGACTACCACTTGTGCAGTAGTTTATTTTACTGTCTGTTTATGTAAAGCATGAAACTGAAATGACAAACTAACTTTAACTTAAGAGAGGACCATGAGCTCATATGCTGCATGATCTATCTGTATGTCTTTAGGAAAGTCTTCTCTCAGAATCAGAATCAGAACACCTTTATTCGTCCCACAGAGGGGATATTTGTATTTATTACAACAAGAAAAGAGCCAAAGACAGTTTAATATTACCCAAGAAGCATGCATTAAAAGATATCAATGCAAACAAATTAAAGTTAAAAATAAATATTACACAATTTACAAAATACACATCCTGAAACAGTTCTGAGATATAGCAGCCACGTATATATTGCACAGTTACTAACGTCATATATATATTGCACATATTGCACATCTTTGGTATTGCACAACAAGGGTTGTTTTTTTTTGTGTGGGGGTCTACCAGGGACCATGATGGTTATATGGTCATGATTTGTCATGACTATGATTTGTCCTATTTCATGATGTTCCATATTTAAAAATACGATTATGTTGATTTATTGCAAAACTGTTGAAATTCCTGCGCAGTAACTGCCAAAAGCTTTTTACACTTACAAGATTCGTAGCCAACTGGCCTGGTTTACAGATAAGCCTGTTGAGAGCTAAGTGCATTAACATCCAAAAAACCTTTAAATGTAACAATTCTTCAGAAACCAAAGAGTAAATATAACACATTTTAGAAAGTTGTATCTAGAACTGCTGTTATGATTTGTTTGACTGTCAATTGGATTTATTGGGAGTGAAAAACAGTTGGACTCATTTCTTAAATTAAATAAATACTCTTTATGGCCTCTAGTCTGTTCCCAGTGTCAACAAAGGCAAACCATCACGTGGACTGGCCTCTTGATGGTTAAAAACAACTCTAAAAGCATCATCTGTAAAGCAACGGCCGCGTGTTTGTCTGTAGTTATTTCATGTGGGTGAATGTGTCAGGGTCACAGTCAGGAGGTCTCCACCCCTCTAGCAATGGACCCCATTGTTCATGGAAGACCCCCCTCTGGGTTATTGAGACATGCTAGTCATCTCCATTATGAAGTGTAATTAGGTTGTTGTGCTTATTAACTCCTATTATCAGAGGAGCCTGAGATGTCTCCATGTGACTGGTGCTTCACAGATGGCTGTAAATTCATGTTGGCATGGCGATGCTCCCGGACAGTCAGGACGGAAGACCAACGCACATTGTCTAATATTTTTAATATAATGTCTTTCTCTTTAAAGGATGACATGTAGTTGGCTTGTTTTACGCCATGAATGACAAACACAAATCAACTTGCTGTAATGTGAGTGTGTAAACCAAATGATAGGCTATCATAAGTTTACATTCATTCATTTAAGTTTGATTTAAAAATGAATTTGTACTATATCACACTTTATGCATCTTTTATCAAATGTCATTATTAAGATTGAGACCATTTTCCCTTTTATCCGTAATGGTGCTTTTAAGTACACTCCTGGTTGTTAGAAAATGACACAAAAACAGCAAATGAATAAGAAAGGATTTGGAGAATAATTTCTTACGTAAAATATGTCCAACAGTGCAGCATAACTATATAAAGGACATAAAACAAATAAAACAGATAAAATAGTGCAAGAGAATGTTTTGAGATGTGCAAGTAAATACAAATAAAATAGAAATAGTGCAAGAAGAGTCTATATACAAGTAATTTGAATATGATAGGATATGTCAACCATAACTGAAAAAATATTAAATCAAAGAAGGTCTAAATGACTGGACCCTATATTTCCCACAATGCAGCGACCACAGGCAGTCTTTAGTTAACGGAATACACCATAAAGAACTGTTTAATCAAGGTAATTGAGTCACACACAGCAGCAATTTATGCTCTTAGTTTAAATGTAGACATCTGACAATCAAGTAAAGCAGAAAATAACTCAGTGCCTGATTTGAGTGGATAACAGTGGTGCATGTTGCAGTCATGATGTAGAGAGATGCTTGTATTCTGCTATCAGACTAATAATAGGAGCCCTTCATTTCCTGCTGGGATAATTGGCCTGATTGCTGAACGTCCTCCCGGTGTCACTGCTCTGTCCCCTGGTGGTCCAAACATCCCAACATCTGGCCAGCTTCCACTGAGTTCACATTTAGTACTTAATGTTCTTACATGTAATTAAATGGAAACATTAAGAATAAGAGGGGAAGGGAATGTTATGG
Organism: Notothenia rossii; assembly: GCF_949606895.1. Lineage (NCBI taxonomy): Eukaryota > Metazoa > Chordata > Actinopteri > Perciformes > Nototheniidae > Notothenia > Notothenia rossii. The sequence continues at coordinate 16,396,156 of NC_136911.1, read as the reverse complement.
ATCAAGCTGTGTCGACATTTCTCTTTTCTTTTTTAAGTAGACTGACTCATGCTACCAAATGTCAGACATTCAATGCTGCACCAATGTTTCTATTTTGACAAAGCTGTTATCAGGGCGATCATGAGAACACACTGTCTCAAAAAGCTTTACCGAACGAGAGAGTTGGAACTACGTTTGCAAAGAGGACTGAAAAAATAAGACAGGACAGATGAAATTCGTTTTTTCTTAGGAAAGACGAATTGGATGAAGCGTTCGTTGTTCAGAGCTGTCCCTAAAAACAAAAACGACAAAACCTTTTATTTTATCTTGTTAAGATTACATTGAACAGATGTGCAGGTTTCTCTCCAAGGCTCAACTCAGTTTTGATGACCTGACAGTCATTCAGTATTTAATTGAAAAGGTCTTTGGTTAATGTCTATGGTTCTTTTGAGAAAGCACTTCATAATTTACATAATGAAACATTTCAATGCAAAGCATTTATTCAGAACAAGCGAAAATGTATGTCTTATCATCAACTGATTTGCTAAATTAGCCTTTTTAATTAACTAACTAATAGCTGTAGCTAATGAATCCATAGCCCGAATCCTCTCATTAACACAGACTAAAAACATTCATTTTATTTTCTTCTCTTTATAGACATCTTGTATTTGGTATGCGTTTTATAATACATTTTTTTCACCTTGAATGTTGCGCTAAATCCAACTTGAAATGTAATGTATACAAACTATACCGTGCCTTTTTCCCACATAAAATATGATGTTTATTTCTTAAAATATCGACATACTATACTATGTCATTTATGTCATTTTTATTAACATACTATACTACGCCTTATTTCGACATACTATAACAAGCCTTATTTCGACATAAAATACTATCTAGTTTTTCTGATTTTTTTCGACATACTTTAAAATGGGTTCATACGATTTCTGTTTTCTTTCTATTTGTTCACATTTGGCTGTTTGGAGGATGGTGCAGTGGCAGGTGTACTGGTTTGCTGCTTAATTGATACATATGGATGCTGGTTCAAATCCCATCTGAGACAAATGAACATTTTAACATTCTGATTGATATGCTAAAAACATTGAAACATACATTTTGTATACAAGACGTATTTTAACATGCTTGACTTTCAAAATTTAAATTTGTCATACTTTGCTATGACTATTTTCGACAAACTATACAATTACCTTTTTTTTGTTTTTCAACATACTATTTTTCATATTTTGCTTTCTTTGCCATACTTAACTTAAATATATTTTTAATCTGCATCATACTTTTCTTAAATTTTTTACATACTATACCAGGACTATTTTTGACATATTCTGTGACCCTTTTTTCTATACTTGTATTCCTATACTTAAGACATTTTTCACGATACTTTCAAGATACATAATGTAGCAACATAGTCACACCCACTGAGGCCGTTTGAAAGTCAACCTTTCAAAGTTACTTTATTTGTGAGCAAAATGTCAATGGGTCAGGGGGTCAGGATTCTTCAGCAGGTGGAAATGCTGTTTGGTTTCCCTCGTCACCTTAACTTGACAAAGGTCAGATTAACGCCTGCAGGTGACGGTGTGCTCCACATTCAGGAGCTTCTCATTGACTCAGTGACCCACATAGGATCCAGGGACTGACCTCAATGGAACCTGAGGAATGAAGAGCTGTTTGGCAGGTGAGGATGAATCGAGATGTGTGAAGCGTGAATAGAAGGCGGCAGTTCAACTCGGAGTCCGTCCTCTTTGGCACGAAGCCCATCCTCAAACAGGAATGTGCAACCCTACCATGCCCTGGTAGGAAAGAGTAACCTTAGGCTTTCTCCATATAGACCAATGTAATCAAGAGTGTATTTATCTTAGCTGGAAGGATGATGTTACATCCAATCTAGGAGTGACTTTTTTATTCCACCTTTATTTAACCAGGAACAAATCTATTTACAGTAGCTAAATGCCAATGGAAGGTCATTGGCCTAGAGTAGGTGGATGGTCTTAAAAAAGATAAGGAGACCATTCAAAGTCATGATCTTAGGTCTGAGGATCCCAAGAAATTAGATAAAGATGCCTAAGTTAGTTGCCTCACCCTAACCATACCTTAATCTTAATTTATTTGCCAAAATTATCCCATAACTCTACACCATGTTGCCTGTAACTCTTAACCCTCAAAAATAATATTGAAATGTTATTGTTTATAAAAAGGTCCCATAGATACAACTATTATTATAATGTTAAACCTATTGCAACTCTACATTTGATATCAACCATGATTTTTTCTCAGCTTTTAGGGCAGCTTCCATACCTATAAAAAAACATTTTCTTCCAATGAGGTCTAGAAAAATTAGCATCATGATCATTTCAAAAGACAAAAACAATATTCACAACGGATTTTCTAAAACTCCTTTCACCCATCAGGTTTTCTCCAGGTCCTGTTTGTGTTTGTGAATACCAAATGTGATGTTCAGACTGAATGAGCCTCTTTTTGCGATGTGATTCAAGGTGGCTGCTCAGTGTTTGATTTCTGGCCTCTGAAAAATCCCTGATGGCTGGCAAAGGCAGATTGATTGCGACTTCAATGCAAACCACCAGGGTGCTCTGATGGAAACATTGTTTAGTGTGGAAGAAGTCAAGGTTAAAAGGCTCGTGCCATAGCTGAAGCAGCGAATGTGGGAGGGGCACTCCTCCACAACAAGCCCCTTCAGTGTCTCTCAGACAACAAAGGGGCACAGACGCTGTCTTTTGACACTGCTGATCTGTCATTTACGGAGCATCACCCCTGAGGTTCACACCGTGAATGGAAATGTCAAGTGGAATTACTTCTTGGACATGAACTGAATTTCAACACCTTGAATCCACCATAGCTGCTTTCTTTGTACAGTGCTGATATTATTTAATAGAAGACACATAATCATTTTAAATTGATTTTATGATGTGGATGTTATTTTATTTCCCCTTCAATGATAAAAGGAAGGATACATGGGTTTACATGGGAGCAGCTCTGAAAGGCTGTGCAAACAGAGGATTCTTAGTCAGATCTCCACTACCTTTGAACTTGAAGGCTGTTGAAAATGTTGATATTAACATTTTTTTTACAAAATGTGTGTGCCAGTCCATTCACTAATTGCCTTTTAAACCTTACTTGTCGGACATAGTGTTGCAACTGTAGTCAAAAACAGGACTGAGGAAAGTAAGTTGTGATTTTGAAAAAATAAATGTGCATGTTTAACAAGGTCATAGTCCCAGAACCCAGGTCGGCAGGTTTGGCCCTTCAGTGATTTAAATCTGGTTGAAGCGGAGACCTTCTCGATGCTTTATAGACGTCTCATTCTACGAAGTTTGAAATCTAGCCCTCCTCCTAAACATAGCCACTCGTTATGAGGTAATGGTTTTCTGCAGTCCAGGAAGCTCAGATGCTCAGGGCTCTGTTAATGAATAGCTGTGTGACTATTAGTTTAACCCAGTTGTGAGGATTGCTCCATGATTTGTTGCTTATTCGTAATTAAATACAATTCTGAACCTTTATACCAAGATATTAAGTACCAACCCAGCTAGGAGTTTAATAAATGTAACGTCTTTTGTATTAAGAATAGGATTTCAGCTGTCTGTAAATGCAAGTTTATAAGACAGGTGCTTGTTATGTACTCCTGCATGTCTCTATGTAGTCCATACTGCAATAAATCTAGCTGAACAACTTTGAACAACTTACCGCAAAATGTATTTATGTGGGATTGCCATGATAAATAATATCTTGTCTTTTTTCTGCTTATGGATTTTGTGTGTCAATTCTCTAGGCCTTAATTTAATTCAAAGCCAAATACAGATATTTCAATAATTGTAGAAGGTTTATCAGTGTCATTGCGTTAAACAAGATGATCTATCTTTCTCTCTCTCCACACACACTTGACAAGCAGCCTGTTAAAGGGAGAGCCCCCGGAGAGGAGGAGATGGTGGATGAAATATGTCTGACGCTCCAGGCAGTTATCTGTCTTTTACTTTACTTTCCCCTAGACCCCTTTAGCCCCACTGAGCAAATAAACATTAACAAAACTCCCAACAAGGCACAGGGTTGTTTTTCGCAAAAAACTGGAAAAATAAATCACCACAGGGCACCAGCACTATCAAACCCCCCCCCCCCCCCCCCCCCCAAATTCATCTGCCCGTCCCTAGACAGACACTTCATAGGAGCTTTCCTTACTGTACTCTCTCCATCCGCCCCACTGAGCTTCTTAACTGGAGCTGCCCATTGACCTGAGTGGGCTCGTAAATCACCATGATGGTTTACAGAGGTGACTCCTCTGCAAGGTAAAAGGGTCATAGTGGACACCCTGTTTTTTTGCCCCCAATTTAATAAAAAAAAGGAAATCCTTTTTACCCCTGTCTTTGCTTTGAGTTACCGCATGACACTCCATATTCTTGGAAATGATACTGAAGCTTTGTGAATATGTTATAACTTTAAAGATTTATGTTCATAAAAATGAATGATTTATCAAACTGTAGTTTCAGGTCTGTCTGTCTGTCTGTCTGTCTGTCTGTCTGTCTGTCTGTCTGTCTGTCTGTCTGTCTGTCTGTCTGTCTGTGTGTCTGTGTGTCTGTGTGTGTGTGTGTGTGTGTGTGTGTGTGTGTGTGTGTGTGTGTGTGTGTGTGTGTGTGTGTGTGTGTGTGTGTGTGTGTGTGTTTGCGTGCGTGCGTGCGTGCGTGCGTGCGTGCGTGCGTGCGTGCGTGCGTATTTGAAGCTCAATGTTCTAAACACAAAAAGGGCTTCTATGCAACAGAGGCAAGAGAGAGTTCAATTTCTTATTGGAAACACAAAACTAAATGAAAAAGGCTATGAACACAGACAAATGCAAAGTGAGTGAGAAACATACAAATACTAGAAAGGCAATCAGATAGACAGTTTAATGTGTTTAGCCGCCCTTGGATTTAGAACAAAATTCAATAGCTTCTTCCATGGCCCACGCTACACTTTTCCTCAAAATGAAAAACGGGGTGACAAACAGACCAGCAAACTAGAAACACATACTGTAAAACAATCTGAAAACATTACCTCCTTGGTGGAGGTAACACATCAGATCAGGGGGGGTTTACTGGAGTGTGTTTTAGGTATTTTCTACACCATCTTATTGGCTGTAGAACACTGAACACATGAAGCTCAAAATTACCTGTTAATTTGGAGCTAGTTGGAAAGGTGCTGAAATGTTCCTGAAAATGTTATTTCACTGTGTTTTTGAGTGAGCTATTTTCTAAAAGTGTCTGCCTGCAGAAGGAACAAACTGTTCACATTATTATGAGTAACTGTGTCCTTATGTTTGGAGAGAAAAGTTATGCTGAGCTTTCCAAATACAAGACTTTTGTGCTTTGTGATACTTCCAAACCAAACAAATCAGACCAAAAACTGGTTGGATTGATACGTTATCATTTGTGTATGTTTTTTCTGGCCTTAAATCCCATTTTTAATGATTGCTTGGACGGCAACATACATGCAGATATTGTTAAGACACTGGTGTCAACCCAGTCTCATGGAAGTTTGTGAAATGGTTACGTAATTTAATCTTTTCGTTCATTTTGGCCAAAGCTGCACAGATATTCACAATAACACTGATATCATTGATTTTCTATGCCTAAATCTCCAGAAAAAGTTCAGGTTCGAACTGAACATGAAGTAAAATAGAACAAATGGCATCACAAAACATAAGATATAGTGGTTTTTAGGGAGCTGTTGCCAATTTAACTTAATTTTTGAAAAAATTATGTATGGAACTTTATAGATCTGTTAACAGGGCCACTAGGTCAGTTACCCTCATCATTATTTATGAAGACAGAGATCATTTTTGCTTGGTAGCTCACACCAGTCCATTTGGAGCTGGCACTGACACCAAAGATTACCCAGGGTGCCCGGCAGAAGGTCAAAGTCTGCACAGAGGCCAGGTCTGAAATAGGCCTGTGTTCAGCCTAATGACCCACAGCACAATTAACACTCTGCAGCTCAGCGGGTCAGCGTGCGGATACGGACGTGTTTATTGGCTGTTAGCTTTGGTTCCCTCGCGTACCCTCTCGCGCCCAGCTGATCATCTTCCAGTCTGGAGCTGGAGGCGCTCCAGTCTGACACATGCACAGTACAGAATGAGGATGACACACTTAGCAGCACCAATGAAACGCCACCATGAAAGTGATGCTCCGGGTCTATTCTCATCCCCACGAGCTGCTTTGTTTCACTTTGCTAAATACTGTCAATGAGGTCTATTTTTGACTAGCCAGGAATAGCATCGGAAAAATGGTGTGAAGGTATGGTATAGGCTGCTATATATCCCCATATGATGCCGTGTACAGTGCATCATGCAGGGTCAAGGCAGGCAGCTGTTCGGCCCCAGCTGACTGGTAAACAGTAACGCAACTGAGATTACCCTTAAACTAAGCCCCTACTTATATAATCACACATGATGGGCTTTTAGCACCTCAGCACGTACATGAGAAGTCAGGGAACTATAATGCAACTGACCCATTTTTCACACGGAAAAGTGGAGTCTTTTCCATCTTTATAGACCTAATGGAGATGAGCGACAGTAAGTGGGTGAGATGATGCTTCACTCCAAAATCACATAAGCCGCGTGATTTTAAATCCTTTTGTCCTTTATAGACTTTTGAGCGCATGCTGCTTTCACTGACTGGCAAAAGACAAACGAAGTATGTTCTGTACTTTTGGGAAAGAGTGGTTTTCTTGCTGTGTACGTTCAGCATGGGCCGGAGAGCAGAAAACACCTGCACACACACACACACACACACACACACACACACACACACACACACACACACACACACACACACACACACACACACACACACACACACACACACACACACACACACACACACACACACACACACACACACACACACACACACACACACACACACACACACACACACACACACACACACACACACAGATTTTTACTCAGCTCAATCATCTAATCTCCAGAAGCATGAAACTCCCCCAAGATGCAGCTCAGATCACTTCTTCCTCCCATGTGTTGAATGTGCAGACACAGAATGTGCCAGACCCCATAAAGCAGGTGCACCTCGTCGAAAGCCAGATTTTTTAGACCTACTGTCTCCTAGCAACAACACCAGAAGAGGAGAGCGGTACTGGCTCAAAGGGCTACTGCTATTTACCGAAGCGTCCTCTGGCTTTGTTTGCCTGTTTTGGTTTGTAAAAAAACTAGGCCACCGGTTCTGTTGAGAGACAGAAGAGACAGAGGACAAATTAGAATGGACTTGTTTGTGGTTTGCAGCAGGTGTGAAGTGTAAATTAGGAGAGTGTTCTTCCAGGTGATGATCAGGTCACAGAGCTGCAGGAAAAGTTTATTTTCTCCTGGTGTGTAACCCGCTGAGTGCCTCCAGGCCATTGGTTAATGCAGCTCATTATGCAACCCACAGAAACACGGCTGTAAGTATTCATTTTCCCAGGCAGTTTTACTATCAAGTATACTGAAAAGCACAACAAAAAAAGCTGTTATTGCAGATGTACAGTATCGCAACAGCAACCAACTATTATAAATATACGTTTGACAGATGAGAACAGGGTTTCAATTCACATTAATTGATCTATATTGTATGCAACACTTGCATCACAACAGTGAATTCAGCATGTTGTCATTTTGCTAAAACATCCACGTTTGATGATACTGATAGCTTTTGAAAAACTGAACCATTAAATGAAAAGGTGTCTAAGTCCTTAACATTTTGATCACATTTTCTAAGAAACAATCAAAAATAATTTGTGAATAATTAAAGCAAAAATAGAGACGGTCCACAATGTAGTAATTCTAATAACAATAATTGTTAATATGGTCAAGAAAGTGTGGTCATCTTTCAAGAGGCGAGCTGTCAAAGCAATACAATATAAATCATTATTTTTTTCCCTCCCTTGATAAGTACCAAATTACACCTTTTCTTCCAGGAAATGATAATGAAATGCCTGGCCTCTACAAGCTGGGAAACTCTCCTACTTCTTCAGCTCATAAAACTCTTATGAAACTTGTTTAAAAGGTTAAAATCCAGCTGCTTTTCTAAGTTCCGGAACACACCTAAACCAGACAGGGGCCCACAGATGGTCATTACAAACTAATGCTGTGCAGCTGAGCGTGATTAAAACCCCTACAACTATTTTTTACACACCCCAAATTATGCAAAGATACCATATATGTCTGATTGAATTTGAGGAATTTGTATAACATAAGGCACTAAACAGAAGAAGAACTTAAACAAGCTGATACAGAACTTTGGAAGTGTTCCAAGGTGATTTGAGTAGTAAATGGTGGAAACATTTGAAGTTAAGGGATTGCACGAATAAATACAAAAGTCTCTGTTTGTGACCACTTATTTGTGTTGCAATACTTTCAAAAAAGAATTAGTTGACAACACATACTTTACTGTGCGTTGTCATTAGCTTAGTTTGTGTTGTAAAGTAAAGCAAATGTGTGCTGTTTAAAACTACTCGTAAATCTGTCAAAAGTGACACATGTGGTGATGAATAACGGCAGTGTAATTACTGCTGTGTGATGAAAGAATGTGGTTTTTTTAAAGCATTCGGTATTTGAAATGTTTTAAAAAGTTTCCAGCAGCACAAACAGATGAGGCAGTCCATGTTATACCATAAAATGTAAACTATTGTCACCGTGCCTTCATTGCAGAGGCTGGTGCTTGATGTGAGTGCCGGCCTTCCTTTCACATTGTGGGCCGTCCCAGCAGAGATTAGGGGCCTGGGCGGCTGAATGGAGGCGAAAGGCAGCTCTTTTCTCCCCGTGATGCTTTCACTCATCATGAATGAGTGTGATTCTGGGAAATGTGCCCCATGAACAGCGGAGGAAACCCCTAAATCCTGCAGAGCTCCTGAGGGGATCTGTCTTTGACAAACGACTTCCCCCGCGAGGGGAACGCAGCCCGTGGATCAGTGAGTGCCCCTAATAAAAAGGGTGAAGGCGTGATCCTGCTCCCTCTGGCATCATGAAGCTTATGTCCTGTTTCTTATTTCCAATGTGAAAGGAAAGGTCACTGAGAAGTGCTGCAGTGGGTCATTTATCTGCCTGTGTCACCTCAAATATGATCAATTATATCTACATTAGCTAGTACACAAAAAAGTGAAATAGAATCTTTACAGCTGTGACGAACCCTAATATCCCTTTGTAATAGAGGAGAATAATGAAAAAACAAACAGTGTTTTCACTTCTAGCACATAAGGTCAAACATCAAAAAGCTGCTGAATGAGTGACACTGACAGATGCTGTCAATCCTAGTGGGGGATATGCTGCTGGTGGTAAGCAGAGGGGTGTGGGGGGGGGGGGGGCTCAGGACAGGAACAGACAGCTGAGTGGGCCCGATGCTCTCCAGAGCCCGAGCAGCTGACACCGCAAGGGCCCGCGCAGGCAGCAGAGAGCGGCCTTCTGGGACTTTTTGATGAGGTAAGCCTGTTGAGGAAAGGAGATGAAAACTGTGTGCACACTTAGAGCTGCTCCTTAAGCTGAGCGGATGCCATTACCCAAATCTCTGCAGAGTTGACAAAAAGCTGAGAGCAGAAAAAACTGGCATACAGGGACTCGGCTAATAGACGGCTGGAAATAGAAGAGAACTGACAGTGTACTGTATCTAGAACAAACAATGCACAACTGCTGCACACGATCACAAACATCATTTTCACCCTGTAACGCTCAGCAACGGTCGGTATCCAGCGGTTATGCTATCTGCAGCAAGAAACATGGTAAGATTAGACCCACTGTGGCTGTGCGGTACCTGACTCAGTGCATTTCGGTTCAACAGTCTAACAACATACATTCAATTCAGCAAAAGCGTTCTGCGTGAGGACCTCCTGCTCTCTGAGACAAACAAAATCTTTCTGACTGATTTCCAGAGTCAGGAATGCTAAAAGCTCTAAGACATACTTCATGGTTGGGCATCAAAGGACCTTGGGGTACTCGAATGCTCAAGCTTTCATCTCCACTCTGCTGGTTAAGTAAGCCTTGAGTGAACGGTGGGAACACTTGGCACAGGGAGGAAAAAAGGAAAGAGCAGATCAATTTCTTATGAATTTAGAATGAGAAAAACACAAAATGTGACTTCAGCTGAAGCAAAAAATGTTTCTCTTTGAAGTTGTCTAACACCCATACGTGTTACACCTAACATAAACCACGCTCTCAGGAGAGTCTCTGGAGCTCCACAGGTAGCGTGGGATGTAAGTGATCTGAGGAGGGCCTCCCTGCAAACCAGACCACCTCCACACAATAACTCACTAAGGGTGAAGTTGAACGCTCAAGATGTGCTCAGTTACTCTCCCACTGCAGAACATGACCTCTGTGGGCCAGGATCGCTCCACTGGGCCCACCGTCCTTCCGCCTGGAATCTATCTGAGCGGGGACATCTGTTTTCAGGCTTTTATTTACTAAACTTGGACAGGAGCAGATTCTTAGAGTCCCAGGAGGCTCCCTGTTGGGTGTAAAGGGCATTTCAGCATCCATAATCCATAAAGTAAGTTAGACATGAATGAGTGCTTTAAGGGTCTTTAAATGTGCCTGTCATATGGTGTTCAGTGTTCATTAGGGACCTTCTCCCTTTACAACACTGTCTCATCTTCATAAACAATCTGAAGAAACACATAACCATGGCAGCATTATGTTAATACTTACACGTATTGAAGGAAGGGATATTTGTAAAGGAGTTGAAACACTAACTTGACTTTTTGCCTTTGACCCATTCACTGGATGTTAACACATCATGTTTCTGTCATCGAGATCATCATCACACTGTCAACAAACCGAGAAATGTCAAATCAAAACAAGTGTTATCTGTATGTGGGTCAGGAAGGAAACAGGAAGGAAAGTAATCAAATAACAATTTTTTTATCTGTGATATTCACTTTCAGGTTTTTGGGATAATTAAAAGGGTTTCGGAGAAATAAAGCAACAGTATATGTGGTGGTAGCAGCCAATCTTAGCAATTAAGGATGCTTCCAAGGATGAAGAGGCTGCCATGGCCGACCATCTGGACATTTCAGCACTCAGGGGTGACGGATCTTTTTTGGGGGATGCATACTAAGGAGAGACTGGTCGACGAAAGATATAATTGTTGGTGAAAGTTATTTGGACATTAGCTTCGTTCCATACATCTTAGTTCTCGTTGCCTAATCTGTTTCAGCGGTTGAAGATGTAATTTAAAAAACTGTCCGTCTAAAATAAATGTATTTTGACTGTGGGAGAAAATGGGATCAAACCCCACACAGAAAGCAAAGGAATTGAACCTGGGACCCTCCTGCTAATGACTGTGCAGCCCCTGCAGGAACACCTATGAATAATAAATCACGTACTTCAGAAAGGCGCGGAGAGTCCCATTGGGGAACACATGGTCCATCAAAGTCCTGTCACCCCGCTCTGACGTGGCCATGGAGGATCGGTAAGGCGTGACCAAAGCCGCCTCTCGGACCATGCCATAAGATAATGAGCGGTGTTGATGGGGCTGCCAGATAAGGGTGAAAAACTCTGATGTGGCAACACCGTCTGTTGGAGTAAGGTTGAGCGTGTTGTTTTCAAAACAGGAACACAGGTGGTTACTCATGTGCAAATGATACGCAAAACAGTGTGGGAGCGTCTTGCATCAAGGACAACGGTCCAGGTAAACATTGTTGGGTATTCCTTGGCCTAAACCATAATGAAGCAGCAGTTAGTGGAACAGAATATGGGATTCCATGCCGAAAAAGAACTTCATTGATTGCCACACCTTGTGAAACCGGTTTGACATCCAAACGCACTCCTCTGATGTGTGTGTCCTTGGTTATTAGGCCCTAGGCAAACTGCTCAATAAGTTGTCAGTAAAATAATTGTCGTTCCAGATCCTGTGCAACTATTTCCACAAGGTCAAAGGTCACACAGTCTAATTAGTTAGAAGGATTTTTCACAACCTTATAACCTGAGTAAGCTCTTATTATTGATCCTTTACTTATGTTCCCCTTTCAAAAAGTGTTAGTGATTTATCTACAAAACGCAAAGGGAAGAATGTCTCATCAGAAAAGTGTTTACAATTATTTTAAAGTATTTTTTTGCATACAATAATAGACAATACATGCAGTAACACAGGATAAAAGAAAATAAAAAGTAATTGGTTTTTTTCACCGTGTTGAAAATCCTGTCAAAATTATACCACCTTGAAAAGCTACAAACAAACAAAGACAAGAAGACGGCGTCTCTAATGGAATGAGAAAGGGACGGCTGAATGAAGCGCAATTTGTTTCCAGCAGGATGTGACAGGATGTCCTGAATTAAATGCAAATATTTACCTCCAGCTCTGTACTTCCATTAAGAACTGTGGTGGCTCTCCTCTGCAGGGATGAGAGGGTCAAGGAGACAGAGAGCAGACACACTGAGCTGCTGCCCAAGTCTCAGATCTGGGCAGCGGCAGGGCGGATCTGTCTGACTTTGGCGTGAATAAAACATGCCGTGGCATGTTGGTAGCGACGATCGAGGAGGCCCCCTGCATTATTCATCATGCTGAGTAGCGAGAGAGGGTGAGCGTTTGGTGGTGGTGGTGTTGTGAGAGAGAAAGGAGGAGAAAAAGGGGGGTCATGCGCTCTGCAGGGGCATCTGAAGGTGTTAGGGTGTTGCCAGGCTGTGAAGACCAGAGAAGGTCGTACGTACACACAGCAACTGGGCTCATCCGTTATCATCACCCTGAGGCTGTCTCACACACTGACAACACACTCCTCGATACTGAACTAGGATTATTATCTGGGCTTTTAATAATGTCAAATTTACATTTAATTTACGAGGCCTGCACAAAATCCTCAGAAGCTTAAATATTTAGACATATTTAATAGAAAATCAATACCTGTGTTGTATTAAAAAAATCTTTAAACGGATACGTGTGAGAGTGATGAGAATGGGATGTGGGTGTCTTCAGCAGCATCAGCCCCACTGACCCTAGAGACAGGGTTCTCCCATAAGAGCTGATTCAGTGTTTTCCCTCTGCAGAGTAAAGCAGAGTAAATGTGTTCCAGTCAGCAGCTCCTCTTCCAGTCAGGGAGAGGCCGGCAGAAAGAGCCACGAGCCAAAGCTGATGCTACTGCACCACCTGCAGGCTCACAGCCACACCAAGTGTGTGTGTGGGGATGGGAAAAGTCTAAATTATCTTGACATTGGGAAGTTTTCCACCCAAGGACATCATTATTATATCATAAAAACATATAATGCTAAAGGTAAATAGGTAAAGGTAAAAGGTAAGATACAATTCTGGTTTATCTTTAGTCTGGGTGCAACCTATATGATATGATAGAGGATATAGAGGATGTAGAAAGTAGAGTGCCATGTTAATAAATGTCAAGTTTAATGAAAGAAAAAGGCATCTTCTTGAGCACAAATAGCTGCAGCTGTATTTCCTGATGTCCAGTGATGCCTCATGTGACACGCCCTGCAGAGTAATGGGTCAGTGATGAGAGTGCTGCTGGTGAGAGCTGAGCACTGCAACCAATGTGCATCTTAGTCCTTGAATCCTATCATGAAACCCATTGAGATCACGTGATTCTTGCTTAATTATGGTGAATTGATCTGATATATTACACATGTTTTTGTTTAAAAGACTCTAAAAAGCATCTGGCTAGGAACAAGTGCAACGATAATTAATAATACCTACAAAGTCTTTTTTTAGCCTGGTCATCATTTACAGCACCCTTTCTAGTAATGTAAGATCATCTTGAATCATGTACGGAGAAACAGTGTCACTGGTGCCAACTGGGCTTCATTACAGTAATGTGAACGCTCAGTAGCAGCTGGAGCTTCTGGGCTAAAGTCAGCAGCAGCACTGCACCGGCTGAGGGACCCCGCCCTTCTCCACACACACACACACACACACACACACACACACACACACACACACACACACACACACACACACACACACACACACACACACACACACACACACACACACACACACACACACACACACACACACACACACACACACACACACACACACACACACACACACACACACACACACACACACACACACACACACACACACACACACACACACACACACACACACACACACACACACACACACACACACACACACACACACACACACACACACACACACACACACACACACACACACACACACCGCCTGGTTTCTAATTCAATATAAATACACTCCCATCAGCCTGTGGAGGGAAACACTATAGAGCCAAACAAAAAAAGAGTATCATTGACACATTGAGATAGCATCAGTTACATTTTCAAATCAATAAATCTAATTTCAAGTTCTAATAGTTTGCTCATCTGTAATAGTGATACAGTATGTATTACATTTGTTGAAATGTGACCATTGTGTTTATTTAATTAAGAAAGAACAATGCATATTGATTACCAATCCAGGCTAACTCTCTTACTAACTCTCTTACTCTCGCTACCTGAACAGTTTCTTCCCCTCCGCTACCACATATTTCTTGTTTCATATTTCATATTTTATATCCTATAATTCATCCATTGCATTCCTTCTTTTTTTTTTTTTATTGCTATTTAACTATATTTTATTACGGTGTCCTTAAAGATTTTTAGTTTTATATTAGACTTCTTGTTTTATATTTTTATGTCTGCACCACGACATCAAGTCAAATTCCTCGTATGTGTGAACCTACCTGGCAATAAACCTGTTTCTGATTCTGATTCTGATGAGCATTTGTGCTGTTCAAAAATATTTGTATTTTGGCTTTCCTCTCTCTATTTGTTTTCAGAGTTGAGATAAAAAAGTTTGTCTTGGAATAGGACAGTAATAACTACTCATTTGTCAAAGGTCAAACTGCATTGTTGTGAACATCAAAGTTTAGTTTTTATCACCTCAACACAGCATCAAAACATTTCGAAATCATGTAAATATCAGAAAACAAATGATGAGGAATTACACAATCCAATTCGTTACACCTCACACTGCATTTTTTACTCAAAGAGTATTCCCCTAGAAGTAAAGACTAGATCCTGGTAAAGATTGAAATTATTCACAAAGCCTCCTAACCCTTAAAAGAGCTCCTAAGGTGTACAGCTATTTGGTTTTTATCATTTACCAGAGGTAGTTGCTTTCCAAATGTGCTTAGTTTTTATGCTAACCAATATCTTTAAATACATACATTTCCACACTGTCTTACTTAAGACTTCCCGCTACCAGGAATAAACTGAAAGTATTTCACCATATAGCCAGAACGCACGACCACTGGAACACATTAACCTAGGAAGACCACACCAGCAGATTTCACACACTGCCCGGCCTCTCATTTGAATTCTGTGCCGTTCTGTCGGATATTACTCAGTGACAGGATGGCTGGAGACAAACCTCGACTGTGGAGACTGTAACCACAGATGCACAGTCATCAGGACTCAGAGCCATGATTTATGGTCCTACAGAAAGACAGAAAACGGTCGACTCCCTTCAGGACCTCCGTCTGAGGAAATTGCATTAGACAGGGTGTATCAAAACTGCAAGTGGAAGTGAATGCGGGCACGACAGTTTTGTAAACGCAGACAATACAAATCTTGAAGTCCAAGACAGGTTTTAATCTGAACCTGAAGCTTTCAGGTTATTCTTAGTTTTGAATCAGAACACAAGTTTTGCCTGGCCTGTCAACATTTGAAAACCTAAATGATGAGGAGTGAATGACCAGATGATATTGCAGTGTCATCATTAAACAAGTCATACTATGTAAGCATGTGCTTTAGTTTGTAATAAATAAGGAATTATTAGAAAGTGTTAACAGTTATTTTTTTAGGTTCTTTTGAATCTGAGAAATCGTTTTTAGGCATAATAATATTACACAAGGTTAAGAGCTTTTTCCAGAGCTTTTAACCACAAAATATATCCAAGTAAAGACTGATATGTCCAATAACTCAAGAAAAAAGCTGCTAGACCATAGACCATATGTTAAGGTTATTTTTTGCCAAGCATTTATTTATGTAGAACCTGGCACGCAATGCTACAGTTGGTGCAAACTATTATGTAGTCTTGGTCAAACTGGAATAATGCTAACCATGTTCAGCATCCTTGGGCTTGTTTGTAAACTGCTATTTGATAATTATTCACAATCGTACTCGATGGGAATGTCTTTGCTGATATTTGTATCAATCCATCCAGGAGATCATAAGATCTTTTTCTAGAAAAGTGACAACTTCAACCTGCTGGTGGCGCTACAGAGCACATCAGGGGATCACCAAAGTCACTAGGTTTCATCCTTCTGACACGATTAATGGTGGTACAAAACTTTAAGGCAATCTATCAAATATTTGTTGAGATCTTTCAATCTGGACCAAATGGATGGACGCCACAACACTATCATGGCTAAATGACATCATCAGGTAATCTTCTACTATATGGAACATGATTGGTCGACTGCTGTTTTTAATGTTGAAGATTTAGCTTGAAGTGCTTGGAATATTGAAAATGAAAATGTACTATCTATTTTCATGAAAACTAAACATAACTAGATATTGAGAAAGCCTGTTGGATATGACTCAAATTTCGAAGAACAGCTACAAATGAACATGAGACTGTTGTGCCATCTGCTGTTTCTATGCCAAGAATTATATAAAAATGATCATGTGTTTTAATGTTTTACTGCTTACATTAAAGGACCCATGTCATGGCCATTTCCACTGATCATAATTCCATTGTTGAGGTATACTAAAATAGAAAAATACTGTGCAATTTTCCAAACTCACATTGGTTTCGCACACAGCATCTCTGTAAAGTATGTGTATTCAGCAGTATTCACTTTCTCCACTAAACGGCTCGCTGCAGCTCCTTCCCCCGCCCCCCCTACGAATCGCGCTGAGTTCCGTGGAGGTGTGATTTCCTTGTTTAGCGATACACAGCCAAACACAGCCAAACTCAACCTGAACAAACACAAAGTCACAGCCGAAATAAAAACAATAAGTGTGGCTTGATATTGAGTAAGAAAAAGGTTTATAGGTTGATAAACGCTGTGAGAATGGGTCTGCAGAGAGAATTTCGCCGCGATCCCAACTGTCTGTTATCAGCCTGCAGCCAGGGAGGAGAGATTAGCAATAGCTGCATGCACTGAGTGTGTGTGTGGATTGGTCAATTTGGACCAATCAGCGGGGGCTTAACGTAACGGCTCCGCGGACGTAACGTAACGGCTCCGCGGACGTAACGTAACGGCTCCACAGATTGGCCCATTTAGTTCCGGGTACGTGCTTTCGTAAGCACGTACCCGGAAGAATCAAATGGATGATGACGTTTCACCAACGAGGCGTTTTGGGGAGGTATTTTCTGTGTTACAGAGTTTTACTCGCTACTTTAAGGGGTTTGACTCTGCACACCGTTTACATGCAGAAAAACCTTCATAACACACAAGGGGACGGGTAATAACCGGAAAAGTATGACATGGGACTTTTAATGTTTGTTTTCACATTTAATCTGCTAATTACTTCATTTTAGTAGAAGGTCATTATGCCATTGAGAAGGCATTTGAATAACAAATAGTTTAAAACTTTCACTTGATTCATAATTTACCACCTTAAGCTGAATATTTTTAAGTTGTTTGTTGATTATTTCAAACATGCAAAAAAGTGTTTGAACCAGAATGTTCCTCCTGTGAGGTTTGTAAGATCACTTTGTACAGACTGTCATCCTGGTGTGTCTGAACTCTCCCTGAAATCTCATTATAGAACAATGATTTGTCAATGTGTTTTGAGGAGTTTGGTAAGACGAAAAGCACTTATTTCTTGGTGTAAAACGTCCACTTTCTTTGACAGTATTTTAGAGGAACTTGTGCCCTCTCACTGGTGTGTAGCAATACTTTCACTGACTCTTAGTTCCTGATAAAGCGCTGATACTTTGCCCAAGAAAACAGTGTTATCTGCCAACGGACAGAGATTACAGCACTCTTGGTTAAGTTTTGCTGGCATGAAACATGATCCTCAATGAGCCGTTAATGTTTTGACACGACTGATTAACTAAGACTCCCCCGATTAAAGCAACGTGCAGAAGGAAGTGGGATTTTTTGGGGGGGCGGGGGGGTCTACATCTGTGACAGTGTGTGAAGGGGTGGTTGAGTGGGTGGCACGGTGGTCTCAGAGGATAGCCGTTGTCTTTCTCAGAAAAGTGAACTTGTCTCCCCCAAGAGACAGATGAGCAATGTGTTAGGGTCTTGTGGTTTATGGACAGAACACAGTTCTCAGGCTGCCGGGGTTTTCCCTGGAATAAAAGAAGAAACTCTTTACTCAGAAATAACTGACAGTTGTGCCAGTTCACTGTGGCACATAGGCCTACCTACGCTAATATTCCAAATGTCAAACTGTCAGCACATCAGTCGAACTCAATGTGTGTCTTGAAGCTTCATTATGTAAGAGAGGAGGCACACAAAAATGTATCAAATCATGTTCTTACTTCATCTCTTAAAACTACATAATGTAGGAAATGGTAGGCCTACTTTAGAAATGTAACATTTTCCGAGTAGAATGTAGTGCTTTCGCAATTATAAACAGTATAGGCTATATGCCTGCATTTATTACGGTTACATTATAGATGATCAAAACCAAGCTTAAGAACAACCACAGCGAAACATCAAGAAAGTGCAACAAAACAAGATATAGTAAGCCTAAAATGACTTACCAGTACAATAACACAACGGTAGCCGAGGGCAGCTAGCTCCCGGTTGCTACAGATAGCAGCTGTTAGCAGTTGGCATTACTTTAGCAACAAATACAGGTTTGTGTAAAAATCCCAGAGAAATGAGGCAGAGTAGAACCATAGAACCATAAAACAATAAAATGTTTCTAAGTCTAGCCTTATTCCATGACAGAAATGAAGGTGTGCGACTAAATGCGGCACGACTTCTCGCAGGGTTCACAAACAACCGCTAACCAGTTTCATACCAGAACAGGCGTTCGGGGCACAGAGTGGGAATGAAAGAGGCACCATTCTCCCTATTACAAGTGTCTGTACCATCAAAAATGATTCTCAAAACGTTATTTTCAAGTTAAAATGGTTGCATAATGTTGCGCTTATACAAAACATCAGCTCCTTCTGGATTAGCTGTGACGACCCTCATGGTGTCAACTGTCCTGGAGCGATGGGGGTCATGAGAAAAAGATGCTATCTCTGAGGTGTTACTTGTCATAATTCACTTCCTCTGCTGCCTGGATGTTCTCATACTGCTGTTTTGTTCCTCTGTAAGGGGCCCAAGTGAGGAGGACTAAAACGCAGCTGTCAGGGTCTTCATAAGAACTAAGATCATATAACACCGGTACTGATGCATTGGCTACAGGTTCATGTAAGAGCTGATTTCAAAATACTGTTTTTTAACAATATGATTGACCGACTCCCACGTATATCTTCAGCCTTATTTCCCCATAGAGTACTCAATCACGCCCTTTACGTTCCCTAGAGGTCAGTTACTTACGGTTTATAAGAACTCTATTGGTTGTCAAGCCTTCGCCTACAGGGCTCCACTGCTCTGTTGACACATTAACTCCAAGCGGAAAACATATCTACTCTTCATTTTGATCTCTCCTGTTTTGGACGGTTTGACAGAGAGAACACAGAAAAAATTGATGTCAAATTAAGGGAAAAGAGTGGAACAACAAATCCAGATGTTTACATACACACTAGGGGTCACTGAATATTTAATCAGTATGAAAATGGCATGATTTATATGCTCAGTAACACTCAGTAACAGAGGAGAAATCCGCTTCACTAATGGGTCAATACAGAAGAAGTGAAAACACATTTAATTATGCTGGATTTGTTGACAAATGCAGGGTTCAAAAAATAAAAGAAACACAAAAAGGCTACTCCTAATTGCAACATGTTTCAAGCTATGTGCTCTTAGTGCATTTGAGCATAAATCAAACATGTATTTAAAAATCACTTGGCATTGAAAGAGATGTTTCACATTGATAATATATAAAAATAAAAATAATAACAGCACTTAAGCTTTAGCTTTTTCAACTTTAGAGCCAAATGCATGGCTTTCTCACTCTAAGCACCAGGCGTCGCTACTATATTTAACTAAGCTAGCGAATTAATAATATCAACAAGTGTTGGTCCACTGGGAATTTTTTTAACTAAGTGTTGAGGCATCTAATTCCTGCAAGCAACCTTGTCCCAAATGACAAATTAAGAGTAAAACAAAGATTGAAAAGTGAAGTAAAGGTGTGGTAGGGTTTTAAAGAATCCAGTAATAATTCAATGATAATTACTGAGCCTCACAAAGTAACAATTTTGTTTTAAAAATTACATTTATGCCCCATTTAAAGTCAGTTACGACATTGCGGATCTCTTTCAAAGCGTACACTTTCATTTATTTGTATTACATACTGCAGCTGCCTTCACAAAGTATGTACTATTACAGTATATGCGGTATGTAGAGTATGCAATTGTAACATATTACCTTCACCTTTGACCCTCTTGCTCATATATTCTGTTGCGCATAGGGATCAGGTAGGGATGCATCAGAATAGCCAGAAAACCTCTGGCTCGCATACTTCGAAAAGTAACTGGATGCAGCAGGA
This sequence comes from Notothenia rossii, assembly GCF_949606895.1. Taxonomy (NCBI): domain Eukaryota; kingdom Metazoa; phylum Chordata; class Actinopteri; order Perciformes; family Nototheniidae; genus Notothenia; species Notothenia rossii. The sequence continues at coordinate 16,375,599 of NC_136911.1, read as the reverse complement.
CATCATGGTATTCAGAAAAAAACTAAAAACACATGTCCAAACATGGATTCAGGTAAAGCATCATTCACAATTCGAATATCAAAACTAAATGAAAATATATTTTAGACCATGTTATCTGAAAATCATGACATACTGTAAAGGCAGTACAATGAATTGAGTGTAACATTTCTGATATATTGCACATTTTTTAAATGACGTTTTTTCGTGTAGACTACTTACCTTCAAACAGTATCACTTCTAAGTAAGGTAGTATTGAATCACCTCAGAGGTTTACTTGGTGTCGACTAAACACAACAGCTCTCTGGTTCCTTCATCTGTCTCTGCCTGCAGCAGCTGATGGTGCAGGATGAGGGAGAGCCTCTGCATCGAAGGCCACGGGGGTGGAGGGGGGGGAGATCACAACATTATCGCTGCACACTGGGAAGTTGTCACGGTGACAAACAGACCGCTTCGAGTGTTGCATTCTCTAAAAACACATTCATTGAGTTAAATAAACTCTGCAATAGATGATATTGGGGCAGCACTATTAAATGTTTAACTACACTCTCCCTCAAGGACTTTAAAACCCACCCAAGATTAAACCACTTTATTTCCTCCCCCCTGCTTCTTTCCTTTCCACATGTCTGTTAGTGCAGTGATGCTGCAGCGGACACACCCATGCACCCTCCGCTGCCTCTGTGTCTTTGACCCTGAGAAGTTCTCCAACGCACATTGCTGCAGTGCCCACCCAAGACAAGCCCCCCTCTCACTCCTAAGCACTACTGAAGAGAAAAACAAAGGTTTAGTAGGCTGAAAAATAATTTAGAAAAGGAGTTATGTTCAAGGAAAAAAATATGTATTTTTATTAATGTAATTGAGATCACATTTCAAGCAATTTCAGCAACCCGCCTGCCATAGTTGCATCCCCCAGAAATCTTAGAGTAAACATGCCACTTGGGTGCAAAAGCTCACCCGAACATTGATGGAAAATAGGCTGTACCCAGCTGAAATGAGTGACAGTTAACATGGCAGGGGGGGGAAATAAACTGCCTTGGTGTGTGTCATTGTGTGTATTTAATCAAAATGTTCTTTCTCACTGCCTGTCTAGTGGTTGAGCATGAGAAGCTGTATTTCACCGCTGTTCACATGGGAAAAAAAGTAAAACCTTTGCGACCAAACTTCCTCTCAGCTATCCGGAGACGACGGTATGAGATAAGAGATGAAACCTGACGAGGTGGGTAGTAGAAAACAAGAGTTCTCCTTTTATTTCTCCAGCCACAACATACTGTCCAATTACAGTACAGACTCCCAATTTTAAATTTGCACACATCACAGTTTAAAGTTTTGAAATGAAAAATACAACACAACTATGAAAAAAAGACATTTGCACAAATTAAAACCTATAAAAAATATAAAAGCTGTACTCTTAAATCTCATTTAGACAAGTACCATTTCAAGAACATAATGCACAATAGAGCAGACAAATTTAACTGAACCATTAGTTTCTTTTAAATAGAAGGAAAATACATTTTTTTCATCATGCAGAGGTTGTAATATTAAATAACGAATCAAACAAAAATAATATATACTTCTCTATATATCTCTCTCTCTTTTAAAATTTCAAGTCAAAGCACTCCCGTCCCTTATATTGGGAAAAACAAGGTTAAAACACCAGAGGATCCACAATGCTTTCATTAGCTGCCATCGTCACATGGCCTTTTGTCGAAAACATTACATCTTTTTGGCACAGAAAAAGACGTTCATAATGGCAGTAGCATTTTGCATTATAAAAGAGGGCGGAGCTGTAGCTCTTTTTCCGTTATAAAATAAAAAAAAGCAACAAAAGAAAGAAGAAAAAAAACATTCTGTGCACCGACATCAGTCAGGAGAGTGGCGTCTCCCCCCAGCAGGGTGTGAGGCAAGCAGTAGGAGCAGCCAAGTCTACTGCAGCATGCTCTTGATAGTCTTGTTGGTTGATTCATCATTCAGATGCTTGGTTGTGTACCTACAGGGGAGAAAATAAGACTCAGTGACCAGTTCACTTCTTCCCGCAGTGGTATACAGATCATATCCCTTATAATAGTCTTTCTCATTAATATATTATAGGTATCAGATATACATGTATACAAAACATGTCTTTGAAGTGTTTGGCTCAAAATACCAAACAGATCATGCATTGTAGCATGCCATAAACCCCTCTGTTTCAGCCTTGTTTTAAAAGTGCTGATTCTGTGTCTGTAGCTTTAAATGCAAATGAGCTGCTACTGGCCACGCCCCTCTGCAAGATGATTGGTTAAAACACAATGGTGCTCTAGGAGGAGATGCAGGTGATAAGGTGGGCGGGTGTTACCTTGGTTGGTTATTGGTTAACCCAGAAAAACATTGTGACATCACAAAGTGGCCAACATCTGATCAGCTCATTCTCAGACAGGTTTTTATATCAATGGATCAGGACAAAGAGAGGGATAATACATGTTCCTGAAACGTTATGGATCTCTTAACACAGAGGATACACATTTGTATGTATAAAAGAAAAAGTGGATTTTGCATAATAGGTAGACCCTCCAGAAAAACGCGATTCTGCGATCGCAGAATTTCCCGCATAATCAGCAAAGTGGCGCAGATTTTTTAAAAGGCCGCATATTTATCAAAAGGCCGCATAATCTCCGCATTTTTCCACACAAAGTTGAGAAGAAAAAAAAGTTAACTCGTCTTGACGTCATCAGCTCGCGCATCACAGAATGTAAACAACAGTGTATAGAGTGAACGTGTGGAGCTCACACGATAGAGAAAACACCAAGATGAAAAAATCTAATCCATCTCATTTACCGACGAACATTTCTACTAAAGACCGGGCAAAAAGTGGGGGGAAACTATTCTGCACCCCGTGCAACTGTGTGTTGGAGCCAAAGACTGTATATTGGTTGGAGCATAAGAGAAAATCGACGGTGAGCATCAACATCCAAAACCCTTTCGAGGGCTACAAGAAACGAAGTGAGTAGCCTACAAGATTGAAGCTGGTCAGATAACGAACGAGTAAATGAAAACAGAATGAGGCGGAGAAGTGTGTGTGTGATAAATAGCCCAATTGCTTTTACAATAAATAAACATTGAATGTGTTTAATTGAATAGTAAAGGGGTTTAACGTTAGTGGCAGGTTGTGTGTGAGAGAGAATAAATAAGACAGCCCAATATTTAAAAAAATTGTTATTCTTTTCCCCCGCATATTTACGCATATTTCGCAATTTCACCGCATAAAATCACATAAAACCCCCGCATGTTTAATCGCATAATCAAGGATTTTTGCCCGCGTTTTTCTGGAGGTCTAAATAGGTGACCTTCAAGAGGAAAGTTACAAATGTAGTAATGTGAAGACATTTAGGAAAATAAAACGTTTAAGCATCAAAAGCACACGTTTGGCAGAAAATATGCCTCACATTATTGAATTGGTAATACTGATACTGTAGGTTAATGTTGAAGCAGAATTTCACTGTCATTACTAAGTGGAGCTAATAAGGCTGCAACTAACACATTTAATAGAGGAAATAATCAGCAAAGCAATCTGTAATGAAAATAATTATTATCTTTTGTCAATTAAATGTCAAAAGATCAAAGTGAAAACGGTCTGTAATAATTCCCAAGAGCCCAATGTGACGTCTTCAAAGAAAAGGACCAGTCAACATCCAAAATGATTCTCGGTTAACTTTCATCGCTGAGAAGGAAAAGCTTTGAGTCTTCACATCTGAGAGGAAGCTTCCAACAAATATTTTCTAGTTTTCCTTTAAAATGGCTGTACAACATTTGAATTATCAAAGAAGTTGCTAATAAAGTCTAATGATCAACTTAATGATTTCTGGATGAATCGGTGCAGCACCAGAAGCTAGTTTTTCAACTTATTCTGTATAGTTAATAAGATTAGTCCGTGGGTTCCAAAGCCAGGGGTTGGACACCTCCAAAGGGTTACGAGACAAATCTGATGAGGTCTTATGGCAGAGGATGTAAGAAAATAATACCATATGCTTTCCACATTTATTAATATGTTTGGATCTTTAGACCTTTTTGCACATTGCGTTACTTAAATTAACGGGGAAATGGGACATCTGTTTTAGTTGTACATTTTAACCACTCAGACTCAACACATAAAAGTGGGGCCAAAAATAGCCACTTTTCTTTCTGAACCAGCCAAAAATGAAAGGAAACAATGTTTGAATCCAGAACAAAAAAAGTAGTATCCACCATGAAGAGTAAAAAATACAATATTTTACCATAACATGTAGTGGAGTAGAAGGGTAAAGTAGAAAGAAAAAGTACCTCAAAGTTAGATTTATATGTATTCATGTACAGTGCTTGAATAAATATACTTTCCAATTACTTTCACAATTCCATTCAACTACAATATGTTTGTCATCCTCTGTCAGATCAGAGATAAAACCACCAAAACAAAGTCTGACTCCATGTGACCGGGAAGTGCCGCAGAGCCTCGGGCCCCGGTACAGATGTGAGGTCACCACGGTAACGGCCCCATCATCTGGAGCAGCTGTGGGCTTTAGGCGGGGCGGCTAAAAAACATTTGGGAGACTGTGAGGGGGGACGAGGTGTCAGAGGCAATCGGGCATTCTGGAGAGGCTTCCACACCCAACCCGGATCACAAAGCTCACAGCTGACCCCGCTGGACTGTGAGTCACTGGGGGGAGGCATCCGCTGCTCATGAACAGGCACCGATATCTTTCACTTCACAGCCCTCTCTTTTTTTACAATGAAATCCAAGAACTGGAGCTACAATCCCATTTCACGCTGGGCTGTAGGGAGAAAAACTCAATTAGGTTCCACCGGTAGCTCACCTGAGAGCGTTGAGGAGGCCTTCCACGCTGTTCGGAGGCTGATCTTTGAGGACTTTGATGCAGCCTTTCATCTGCGGACAGGAAACACTCTGTTAGCTTCATATAGCACGCTGTGAAGTGGGTCAGTGGAGTACAAATTCAAAGCGCTTAAATCTTTTTCATTGCCACTTTTTATACTCCACCTCCACTAAACTCCACTTTGTGTATCTGACAGCAGTAACTTCTAATACTATTTTAAATTTTATTTATTGTGATGAACTTTAAAAAGGCATAAGGAAATCCTTTTTCTCATCCTTTATGGGATGAGAAAATGATCCTATATCTTACAAAAAAACACTTTAATAGCCTCTTAGATCAGCTTAAGAAAAAACAGGGGTGTATAACAGGACTTTGATTTTTAGAGTACGAATATGATGCATAATGTTTATATCAAGGAAAGAATATGGTATAAAAGGCAACAAACATATTAATGCAATAGTGAAATGTATCCAAAGCATCGTATATAATAGGTAAACATTGACAGGGAATTGTATTACTTTTTATACTTTAAGTACATTTTGCTGAGAAAACGTAAATATACGTGTACTGTACTTGGTGTCTTAAATGCAGGACTTTGACTTGCAGTGGAGTATTTTCATGTCAGGTTTTTATCACTTCAGTAAAAGATCTGAATCCTTATCCCACCACGACACATGGCTTTACTCACATCGATTTTGGACGACTTTGCGAAAGCTCCAACAGGATGGACGTAGTCGTACAGGATGATGACCCCCACCATCACCCGGAGGCAGAAAGACACCGTCTCCTCACTGGCGAACCGGCTGCGGTACTCCCTGAAAGGAAACGGAGGAAGGGTCAGACGAATGAACCCTATGAAGTAGAGGAACTGAAGAGGGTCTTACTAACACAGGAAGTCACTCACGGCGTTTCCAACATGACTTTACACACAGTGGCCATCGTGCTTAGGCAGTCTGTCGTGTTCTCGATGGGCAGGTTCTTATTCTGTAACGAGATGGAAAAATAAATGACGGCATGCTTTCAGAATATCTGTTAAGTGTTCACAGTTTTTGGTACCGTCATTCTTACCTCTGATACAAACTTTGTTGTGCCGTCACTTAAAGCTTTCAGCATGGGCGTGGCATCGGCGTAGAACAGAGATATCCGATTAGCCAGTTCATTGTTGACCTCATTCTCACATTCCGCCTGAAAATCAATAGAAATAATGACATTATATTTTGAAATTCAATCAATCATTCTCTTGAGGTCAAAGGTCAGGGGCAGCTACAGAGCAGAGATCCTGGCACCCATGAGGACTGTTCACCCCAAAAACAATGCATAACACATTCTCCTGATGATCTGAAGGGATAGTAGACGTCACAAGGTTTCTTCTCCGAATATAAAACATTCGATGGACGAAAATAGCCGAGAAAGCTTTGTAGGAAGCATAAAGGGAAAAAGGGAATCGGCATTGAAGTGAATTGTTTGTTCATTTTCTTATTACCTCTGACAAATGCAGCTGGGCCGTGCTCCAGATCTGAATTGAAGTAGTAATCAATCCAGACCAGTCCACACAACACTTCTTACAGTATGTTGTTCCCTTCTGTTTTAGCGTTGCATGTGATATTAATCCACGTCCTTCTTCGCAGATAAACAAAAGCTGGATCAGTGTCTCTCTGTTTCCTGTGACAATCCATCATGCTGTTTAATGTCTAGTTAATGTTATGGACAACCAATTTTATTTCGGTTACTCGTTGCGGTAAATGAGATTACACTTGTCCCGGTAAACAAAGGAAAGATAATGATCATGGGTGTCTCAGGAGTCCGATATGTTTACAGAACTATAATGTCTTTTCATGAGACAGATGAGTGACACATCTAAACTGCTCTTAAAAGCCTTTCTTCAAAAAGCTGCTGCTCTTTACTGTGAAATTAAAATAATGTTATTAAAACCCATAATTAACTCGTTTTATGTTATGTTTGCTTAAGAGGTTTCAACTCTTAAGAAAGCACGAAACATAAAATGTTGTCTGGAAATATTAGATGTTTTTTTCATTGTTGTCATGCAGCTGCAATGAGTTGCACATTAAAAGGAATTGAATTAAAGTGAGAAACACTGATATGAACCTGCTCACCGAGCCCTTCTGCCCCCCCCCGGTTTCCCAGCTGACTAACAAGTCCTGCTGCTTTATAGTTTCAGTCTGAGCGAGACATAAAAAAAACACCTGGAGGATATATCACAAAGAACGTCGTGTCTCTTGAACAGCCTGTTCTAAATGTGTCCGCATATTTAAATCATAACATTGTGTCCTGCATTTATTCGTTTTTTTATAAAAACGCTGACAGAATATGAATAATCTCCCCAAAATCTCAAACCGATTCATGTTTTAACAAATGATGACATATGAGCTCAAAGACTCCGTTACCGCGGGGACAGATGTGTTTCATCTCAGACGTCGGAATGATTCAGTTGCCTGAGCGCTGACTAAAACGCTGCTGTGTGAGAGGACGGCCTCCCGAGCGTCTGACAGGTCCTAACGACAACTTGTCTGGGCCCATTTGCCTAATGGCACATTCTGCTTTGGAGAATAAAACCTCCTGTCAGCCGGTCAAAACTAAGAGCAGCTCATTGTGCGCGCACGGAAACACAAATCTCCACTTTCCTGCTTTAAAACGATCTCTACATGCCCTTGAAGCTGCTGAATAAAGATGTATATCTAGTGGAGTGCAGCGCGCATGATATAGGAGGGCATGTGTCCTTAGAATTTCATATGAAAACTATTGTCTGCTATGAATACAGGAACACTTTAGTATGGAGTGAGCTTTAGTGGCTCCACAGATAACCTACAAAAAGGTACACTGGCACACTTTTAGGTTGCAACTCAAAGAGACTTTGTTTGTTTTTTTAGATAACATAAAGCCATATGGACAAGCTTATATCACATTGATTGGACACCTTTGTCATCATCAGCGCTACATGGATCCATGTTGGGAAATCTCAATTTAAATCCTCTTGTGACAGGATGTCTACTGCACAGACTCCACATTGACCTGCAGTTAGGCGTTTCATCTCTGGAGGGATTGGGCTCGAGCTACTGATTTGGGATCAGTTTCTGCCGCCACGCGCTGCTGCCCAACACTTTGTGCTTCAAACTGGCTGACACTCCCCGTGGGGCTCAGGTTCATGTAGCGCGACGCTTCCTGCCGCACTCCCCTCCGACTCATGGGGGCTCTAACAGTTTGCAAACTTCATCCATCACTCCTGCCTTACTGAGCGGAGATTATAATGGGAACTGATGGCTTTGAATCAGGTCGGAGAATAGAGTAATCATGATGGCGCACATTTTTGCATTCGATCAGGGCCAGCTCCATGGCAACTTTTATAGGAATAGAAACACATTTTTCTATTTAAATAACCCTCTGATAGCTTATGCCAATGGTGCCATTATTTAATATTTTATTTGAGTTTCTTTTCAAACATTCTGCACATTAATGAAATGAAAAGATATAAAAGGATCAGAAGGGGAGTCAGGAAAATATGCTTTCTCTTTGTGCTCCTTTCATCCAAATCACCACAAGTAGTGACCCAGTGTAACCTAAACATTGATTAGAGAGGGACAGAGTGTGCTCACCGGTACGTTGTTGATTCGCATTCGACTCAGAGTTCTCCTATAGTAGCTGAAGTCATTCTGAATGGCAGGATTTGTCATCTGATAAAGAAAAACAACAGAAAAGCATCTTAATAGGGAGATAAAGAGACTAAGGGGGGAGAGTTTGTCTGTAGGTGGCACCGCCTGCACCTGGAAATTCACTTCTGGATCAAACACACCATCATCACGACACAATGTTTTAGCCAACAAGGCAGAAACTTAACTTTGGGGGGGAATGACATGAAAAGAACATGGATACAATTACAGTTTTATTTGCTGAACTGGATTTGTATCCTCTGACACTCATCCCCCTTTACATCCCCGCTCATCCTGTCAGGAACTATTTGGTTATTTAACAGTCGGGTCAACAATTATAGAGCTGACAAAAAAGGTATAAAGGGTCTCATTAAGGGGAGAATGGACAAAGCTTACTCTGATATAATTCAAACGTACAGACCAAGATAAAGGCCAAAAATATGAATCGTCTGGTTTTACCGGGAAGCTAAAAAAGTGACCCCCTCAAACGGAAGCCAACCAGAAAGCGCCTTTCAAACGTCAGCACCAGTGAGAGCTCATCATGTGGTAATTATCCTCATTCCTGTATGAGCCTGTCACAGTCAGAGCTTCACTGGCAGCATGCTAATCCTGCTACAATAGGCTGGTACTCAGTCTGTGTCCACTGTGTGCACCAGGAGAGACAGGCTGCTGAGGGGGGGGGCTGCCTGCCGCACAGACACTTTAACTAGGTCAGAAGCCCGTGTATGGGTGTGAAAGATTGATGAATAGGCCTGGCATGCCACCTTGCACCCCCTACCTTCATGTTTTTTTATCTTGCCAGTCTGGGTAGTGGGCACTAATTGGGACGTCGCTGAAAATCGCCTGGGGGTGACAGGGCGTGTTACGTTTTTTTTAAGGAAGGCGAGGGGTGAATGGGAACCAGTTCACCCACTTGTCTAACAAGATAAGTGCTCACAAAATTATGTTTTTGAAAACTGCATCGGCCAATACCAGCGCTCCATTTCTGGTGTTTTCTGGGTTGCCATTTATGCCTTCAATTAATCAATCAAACTTCATTTATAAAGTGCATGAAATGTAACATAAATTACTCGAAGAAACAGTTAACAAAAATAAGAACAATACCTCCTATCACTACCAGTTCATCAACATAGCAAAACAACTGTCATTGAAAAAAAAAAAACTTAATACCAACAGAAGTCAGATTAAAACAATTAAATGAAAGGCCAAATCTTGATTCAGCTCTTAAATCTTTGAACATTTTCTTAATTCAACTTCTTGGAGTTTCATCCTCCATCATTTCCTAAAACCTGCTACTATATGCAGGTCTGAAGTCAGGATAACGACAATTAGCAGACCTTTTCTTTCCCGCTATAGCCCTCATTAGCCATTTCACTGACATCCACTGTATTCTAAACAGCCAAGCAGTATCAGGAATCTAATTAAATGCTAATCACGCAGTCACTGGCTGCCGTTTAAAAATGCAGGGCTAAAAATCAATTTGTGTAGGGCAGCGAAGAGCTCTGGTTTGTATCAGAGGAATAAAGTGCAGAGTTTAAAATCAACATCTTAAAAGGTGAGTTGGAGGTGTACAAATTGAGAAACTGATACATGGGATCTGTGGGAGAAAGGTCGTACTTTAAGCTCGTCAAAGCGCAGTGTGAAGTGCAGGATCTCGGCGAACTGCTTGGCCAGCGCCTGCTCCCGCTCCAGGTGCTGAGTGGGGTCGTCGTAAGTCTCGCTGGTCAGAGCTCCCAGAAGACTGTGCAGCGCCGCCTCTGTGTAAAAAATGTCGGTGTTAGAGGTTTCAGCGCTGTCAGGGGGCGGCAACAAAAACATCAGCCTTCCTGTGGAAAATGCATATGATGAGCTTTGATTCATTCTGTGAGGACACTTTGTGAATGTTTAACCTAGAGACAGTGGCTGTTAAAGTCTTTCGGGACACTATAGCTGCTGAATCATATCCACTTTCCGTCTTTTTTGGTGATCCAAGCACCAAGTTTACAGCTCTACATGTTAAAAAGGTCATAAGGAAGAGGAGTACTGCATATAGCATGAGATTTTGTGATGCGTGTTCAGATATAACCTGCTGTACAGTTGGTCACTAAATCAATTGAATAACATTACAGGGCTGTATCACTTCTTTTCATCATGCATTCTTTTCTCATTCATTGATTGTCTATGAATGTGAAAAAACCTTATCCAAATGTAGTGTTTTGTCGTAAGAACAGTCCAAATTAAAATATGTTTTAGTTGATAATCATATAAAGAAAATGAACTTGCAAAACAAAGTTATTTCATTTATCATGTCAAATATCTGATGGTTCCAGCCTCTCAAGTGTGAAGATTCTGCTACCTTCCTCTGTTTTACATTCATTTAAAATGTATAGCTTCAAATTTCAGATTTTGTACCATATCTTTCTATTTTCTTGATTAAATGACAAAGGTACATTTTAAGAATAAAACAATAATATTATTGATCGTTAGTTGCTTCCCCAATGCGGTCAAATCAATTTGGTATTTCATGTGTTGCACTTGATCTTAACAAGCCAGAAAACACATCCCATCATAAAGACTAAAGCTGCTGTTAATCAAGGTCTCCTGATTATCATATGTACAGTTGGGTTTATTTATACAGGCCAAAATGACTTCTATGCCAAATGTGGACCCTCTTGCTTACTAAGACCCCTACATCTGGATATGGAAAGTTGTATTTATGGACAATTCAGGAAGAGCAACAGAGAATACTGCTCCTGCATGTGTGATGGATGAGGCCAGAGAACAATAACTAACAGAACCGATAACACGGTGAGATATGTGAACAGTGTCAGCCGGCTGAAGCCTCCTGATTAGGCCTCCGACAGATAATGTAAGGGGGGGGGAAGCAGTCATGGTGCCCAAACTGCCCAGGGCCCAGTGCCATCCTGGGGGAGGGGGGGGTGGGGCAGAGTGTGGGTAAAGGGGGCGGGCCGAGAGGCTTTCCTGCTCAGATGCAGATGAGACATGGGACTAATTATCTCATCGGCATGAAATGTGGGGGATGGGGGGCACGGGGTTTCATTCAAGGAGGATTACAGTCATTGTTTTGACAGTAAGTAAATACAAAGCCTGTGCCATGCCTGGACATACCATACCCCCAGAAAACAGAGCCATCATTAAGCATGCGCCGACAGGGAAACGAGGAAAAGATTAGGTGAAATGTAGTGAAGAACTTCCAAACAAGGAGTATTATCAAACAAATATGTCATGCTCAACCACACAGTTTGAAAAAAATAGAAAAAAAATCTTTAAAGCCCAGAGGGAATTTGTATTTATAGATGCAGAATCCAGTCTAGACGCTGAACAGAGGCTTCAATAATGACATAACCCAGAGGAGCTCGACATCTGAAGGGATGAGGCTACCAAATGAGCGCTTTGGATACATTTACTGGAAGTGTACTTTATAATTCTTCTTGATTACATATGACGATGAGCATTGTCAACATAACCTAGAAAAAGGGCCGATTCAGATGGCGGTGTACTTCGGATAATCGAGTGGGGACTTCCAGGAGACGGACAGCGCTGGCAGGGCAGTAAATTGAGCGTGTTTGCCGTGCCGTAATGACTCCCATATGTTTGGGCCAGCGTTCGCAGCAATGAGGCTGATTAAAAATGGCCTTGGTGGTGCTTTTTTTTTTAACCCCGCCCTCTAGGTCCCAGTCAAAACAGAAGTTCAGTCGGAGCTGCTTTCAGGCCCTCAGAAATGAGACACTCTAGAATGCCGGGAAGTCGGGGCTGTCTGATCTCATTAGGTCATGGCAGGGCATGTAGAGAGGGGCGGGTCAGGGAATGGCGGGAGTTTAGTCTGGTCTACAGTGTGACAATAACAAACCTATAGTCTTGATAATTAGTAGCAGGTCTTTAACTAGAAAACGAGTAGCTTTAGTAGTGTTATTGAATTGCCGTGAATGCCAGAAGTAGTCAGTAGAGCAGGAGAAAACTGTCCCTTATGTAACTGGTGTGGTTTCACTCATCAGGCTAAAATGTTATTGTGGGGTTTCTTTTGTCAAAGTAAGTAAAGAAAATATCACCATGGCTTCTAGGCAGATCTGTAGCTGGAAAATGAAAGATTTTATGCAAGCAATGTTAACTTAAGAGACAGACTTAGGTGTCAATGCCTGCAAGAAGTAGTAGCATTCAGACAAAATATGCAAAAATATACCTTTAAATCCTAGGTAGGCCTACATGTTTTTCTGTCAGCAATTATAAATGCATGTCAAAGATCGATGTCAGTCTAAGAACCAGCAGTTGGAGCGTGCTAATCTTTCCCTCCATGTGCTAAGGCCAAAATGATTTATCAGGAAAAGAATGCATCAGCTTTTCAAATGTGATGATTTTGTAGCTATTCCATTCTTAACAGTTTGTGTAAAAAGATACTGAAGGTTGTTTACAACTTTGACTCACTAAACAAGCAATTAGAATACAAGCTTGGATTTTATGTAGTGGAATAGAAGAAAATGTATATTATTCTGTATACAATGTTACATTTGAGTCACAATTTGCGCCTCGAGGCAATAACTAGTATTTGGGGCAGGAGAAATATGTCAAACACAAGATAATTGCATAATATTCCCTCCATAATATCTTTGCTCCTTGGTAGTGGCTCTCTGCGGATCCACCAGCCTGTAGTAAAAGACTTTCAGCTTTACGCAGATCAGGCAGGACAGCCGTCTGCGGGGGCCACCACGGCCCCTGGAGCCGAGGCAGAGAAATGGAGCAGCGGCGAGGCGGGGAGGTGGCCTACTTCGTTACATAACAGCCTCCGAGGGCCAGGCGTCTGCCACCCCCCCCATTGACTACCTTCACCACCGCCACTGAGATTACGGGGTTGAGGACGTCGAGGCATGGCGGCTCCAGCCCCCCCCCCCTGTCGCCTTCAGCCTCAGGGTCATAAGAAGATCAGGGAGCAGTAAGCCTACTCCCTCCTCCCCCTTTGTATACATGCCAATTAAACAACCTATAGCCCCATCCCACACAGAGGTCAGTGCACAGTGCAGCGCAAGCAGCATGTTGAGAAACACCAACCGTGGGGGGTTTTAAAAGCATGTTTACATAAGGCTGGGGTGTACGTTATGCGTGTGTGTCACATGTCTGGACTTTTGCAGCTCAGCAGTCAATATTGCAGATGCACATGCAGACAATTAGGGTCATGTATGGAGGCTCTGTGGATGTGGCGGCGCAGGATAAAGGACGTCTGCTTTCGTCCTTAATGGCATCACACCTGGTGCTTAAAATGATAGATGGCGCTAAAACTGTGGACCACTTAAATGATTGCACTTAGGGATTCTGCAGTGCAGGTGTGACGTTGAAATGAAATCTCACAGGACACCTGAGCTTCTCAAGTTTGAGGACCACTGATTTCCTGGCCTACTTACTAAATGCTCCTGTAGACACAGAGCAGTAAGGTACGTACCTAATCTCTGGGAGAACTCATAGAACTTCTTCAGTCGGCCCACCAGAGGAACCACAGCCGCCCACGCCTGCTCCTGTAACCTCTCATCGTTTGGATTCTGGATTGCCTGGAAATACAAACATCAAGAGGACTGTTAGTCTAAATCTGAACTGTTGGACAAAACAAGGCCCCATTACTGGTGTAGGGATGCTGATCTCTTCAAATGTATTAATGAGTAGCACTATATGCACAATTTCCTCAAGTGATTCAGTCAACGTCAGGTGGATCTTAAGACTATTGGTCTGAAAATGAAGTAGAGAGTAAGAGAGACTGAGTTTTTCCAGACCTGTGTAGCCCACTTCTAACCTTTTGAGCGAAGCAGCTCAGGGCTATAGTAGCCATTAGCACAACACACCTGAATATCTGACCAAACTGTCAGTGCTAGAGTTGCATTTCCAGAGATGTTGACAGCAGTTTTCTTGCTGCAGGTTCTGCCTTATTGATTTTTGTCAAACTGAGTGACCATCATAATTCTTATGACGTTATCGGAAATTCCGTTAAAAAGGGAAAAGGTCAGTCTCTGAGAAAAAGGGAGATGGATACAAAGGCTGCTTGCCATGAAGGTTCATAATCTGCAGATTCATGAGGCTACAGAAGGAATTCAAATGCACCTGTAGTCACAACATCACTGTTGTTGTCACTCCAGGTCTGTTGGATGCAAATACTTTTGTAATATAAAATGTCTCTTGCACATGATTTCATTAATAGGCCAAGGTTTACAAACCGACTGAGGCAAGACGTCAGCATGTTGCAATGTTTGTTTACACATTTTTATAAAAACAGTAAAGACAGCAACCACCTCAGCCCACCTTTTTGAATTTGCATGTTCTACTTCCGTTGGCAGAACTTGTACATTGTAACATTAAGCCTACTAAACCGTATTTGATTGTATACGACTAAACTCCAAGACCTCTCAATGTTTTCGCTGTTTCTTATTATTGTCTTAGTGGAGCCAATGACAATTTTAACGTTGTGGAATTCAATGTTTCTAACTTAGAGGGCGACGTGGACAAAAGAACACATCTTAACCAATGGAACGTGCTGCAAAATATTGAGCAGAAACCTGGAAACAGCTACACTCCCCTTGAGCTCTAAATAAAAAGGCCCTTAAAGTGCTCCGATGAACTAATGCAGCATCTCTTCCGTGCGTTTTGGACATTTGTATCACCTCTCTGATCTCCTGCCCCGCCCCTTTGTAGGCCTGCAGCTCGTCCAGGATCCCCTTGGCGTCCTTCAGCACCACGTCCACCTGCTCCCACACCTCTCGCTCTGCATCTGTGGGCTGTGCATCTGCAAAGGGAAACAACAAGAAAGGCGAGAGGGTTAGTATTGACCCAGATTCAGATTCATACCAGGCAGCTCTAGAAAACATCTCAAATGTTCTGATATGTTAGAAAGTCTAATACTTTCTATATGCAAATGGCAGTTCACTGAAATAATCTCATCTTTCCAGTGCTTAGTTTTATCACCACCTACTTTTCTGGCTAAGAGGAGGAAAATGGAGAAAGATAAGAGAAGACAATGAAAGGGTTATATGAACAGTCTTTTCCAAACTACTCTGGGTGAAGAGGTGGTTCAGCTGCAGAGTTTTTTTTAAATCTTGTTCTGAGAGAAGTGGCAAAAAAGAACACTATGAACCTTTTCCACCACCTGAAGCAAGAACACCTTGCCAAGTGTGATGTCTGTAAACTCCTGCTCCTCTGCAGAATCAAAAATAACCTGAAACACAGCTCACATCGACAGCTACAGTATAGTCTCTCTACTTCATATGGTATTTTCTTTTCTGCATTGTAGTTCATCATTACTTATTCATTTAAAATCTATAATTGATATGTTTGGTTTGAACCTTGCCTCTGATGTCAGGGCGTAACGCTGTCTGAAATACAAATCAATTATTGATCATTTGGTTGATTAAATGGATGATAGTTGTAATGGTATTTTTCTATGAAATCTCCTAGTAACAGTGTGAGCTGGAGGAGGCATTGTTTTTCTCTGAAGGTATGACTGAGTCTCTGGGTTTGCCAAGTGTGAGAATACTACAGCTCAGGATCAAGCCATGCTGAGGGGCCTTAGGCTACGCAGCAGCTGAACTTCACTGCTTCACATTTGAGGAAGGGGCTCTGCTGCTACTCTGCCCTGATTGATATTCTGAGCACAATCCAGCATGGAGGAGGCAGGTTGATGGGAAAGTGCAGAAGCTCTAGATTTGCCGCTGGGAAGAACACAGTGTTGAAGATAAGTGGGGGGGGGGGGGGGAGGGGGGGGGAGAAGACTGAAGAGTATCAGAGTTGATAATGCTATGGTAAGATATTCATGTGATCGATATCAGCATGGGGGGAGCCATTGCTTGGGAAAAGACACTCACTTTCAAAATCGAGGAAGAAATTGGGCTCCTGTTCCAGATCTGTGCACGTCAAAACTTTCAGTAGGTTCCCCATGTTACCTGTGGAGGGAGAAAGGAGAGCATTGGTATCTGAGGAATGTGGGGAGGGGAGGGGGGGGGGGGAGAGCAGGTGGTGAAACAGTCCTGTATCCCTGACTCCTGCTCTGCATCGCTGCGCTGGTGCCCCCAGATGAGCCCACTGCTCATCAGCGCTCCCCCCCTCCCGTGTGTGCTTCCTGTGCCAGGGTGTTGCCAAACCAGATGTCAAACCCAAAAATAAATGTTGTCCACATTCTTGCCACATTTTCCCAGCTATCATGAGCATTTACAGGCAGTTGTATGCAAAGTAATCCCTCTTTACAAGTAGGGAAATCACATTCAATCAGACAGGGAAGTATTTGTTTGCGGGACATTACAACAAACTTATGTAAAGCAAGTTGTCATGCGGGAACGTAAGATGACCTGTTTATGAAGCTTGTATACGAGTACCACTTAAAACCTTTAGAATCAGAAGTCGTGCAATGCGATGCAGTGTGTTGTCATAGGAGCAGACACATGACATCAATATTTAACACGCCTTAGTAACACAAGCGCATTCAGCATATGTGGCTCAGTGATTTAGTGTTTACTGCAAGAGCACTGTTCTATGCGTCAGGTCAGAAAACATTTAACTCAACGTTTAAATGAATACAACTGCATTCAATTATTAATCATAAAGATAAAATAAATACTGACTCATTGCCTGTGTGTGTGAGATTTAGCAGAAATGCTGTGACTTCAACATCACATCGATACCTTTCATGCCTCTAATTCAAAATACACCTCGGCGGTGGTGGGGGTGACAGCCTTACTGAGCCGATCATTCTCAGACCCTAAGGTCAACAGACGTATGACGGGTGGGGCCTGTAGCAGTTCGGAGAGAGAAACCTCGCCGGGCTCCGTCAGGGGAGATGGGTTTAACCCTTGGTGACGGACAGGCTGTACACTGAGAGGGGGCGGAAGGTGGGTCCATGCAGAATAATGACGGGGTTAAACTTTGGCAGGCAGATGTCATTTGAGATGAGTGACAGGTGAAGAGTGACTTGAGTAAGGGGCTCGGTGGTGACAGGGTAAGTCATGCCGACACAGGTAATGCTGTGAGACAGGGAGGTGCTGCGGCAGAGCAAAGTACGCACTCAGCAGGGTTAGATGGAGGGCTTTTAAAATGCATGAGATGCACCATCAGGGGGTGAGGTGGAGGGTGACATGTCTTGATAAAAACGTAGCAATGGGTCCTTACTCTAACAGACAGTATTAGTTACACATGGACATTTTCTACACTGTTGAGTCTAAGTACACAATGATTTTGTCAAGTCCTCTTCCATGTAACCAGGTACTGCATCGACACGTTTATTAATAGATGTTAGAGGAGCAGGCAACATCTGTGACATGTTAATGCCTCCTCAAGTTCGCTCTGTCTCACGGTGACTCTGAATAAAACCTAAATGGATTTCTGAACCGAGATAAAACATGAATTTAAGGACAAAAGATTCATCTTCAACTATTCTGAGGATGGATTCATCTCCAAGTCATTTTTTAACAGAAAAGGCCCAAACTTCACTGGTACTGCAATGCTACAGTCATTTGCATGTTAATATTTCCTAGTTTTCTTAGCTCTAAAGAGAATATCATTGGGTGTGGGAAATTATTTCGTATTGAACCAGATATTTAAAGAGGGAAATTGGCTAATTAATACATTGAATGTTGTATCTTTAGATTGATTAATAACAATAATAGCAGTTAGATTCAGGAATATTTCTAACTCCTATTCTGGTACTAAAATGTTGAAATAGAAATATTAGATGAGCATTTAACTTTAGTTTCTCATTTACTCTAACTAATGATGACACCACTCTGTTTTACTCGACATCCATTTGTTTTCTTTTTCTTGCATTACTGCTGCTATTTATGAAATGCTCTATGTTTTACTGGGTGGGTGCCTTAACAGCCTGTTCTTAATCCATGTCAAGCACTTTGTGACATTTTTTGGAAAAGTGCTATATAAATAAAGTTATTATTACTCCATGAAAGCTTCTTTCTACTTCGAAGGCCGCCATCACAACTGTGTGTCACTCAGCCGAGCCAGTGACCACCTGCAGAGACCCACATGCCTTGTCCTGCCTCGTCTTCGTACCCTTCACTAATGCGACCTGAATGTCTGAATGTGCCAGCGCACCTGATGCAGCCTGAGAAGGGGTGAGCGCTGTCTCCGACCTAACCCTGCTGGAGGATGTGGGCACTGCCCAATGGTCCTCTGCTGCCACCTTTCAGCCGCTCTTAGACCGGGGCGGGCCGACCAGCTGCCTGCCAGCGCTGCCAGGACCCGAGCACTTCGTAGTAGGCGCTGGCAGCCTCGCAGTCCCGCGCTGCTCCCTCATGTTGACGAAATGAGGTCATTTCAAGGACGGGGGTTTGTGTGGTTTAAAGTCCAGAGAATGTTCAAATATTGTGCATTTGACTGCTCCTTCTCTACAACTTCCCTTCTGAGAATTGTTTTTTAGAAGTCATAAACTTTGCTTCTCATTTTGATGATGACAACACTCCCTTTTAAGATCCTTTCAAAACATGACGTGTTAGTAACTGGTTGCTTAGTGATAGCGTAGTAAGAGAGAAGTGAGGGGCTGGCTGCATGTATCAGAGAGAGATTAGGGAATTGCCCCCCCCTCCCTCAGTGGCTGTAGTAGTACCCAGTAGTGCTGGCATGTCTAAGGCCCCCACGGAAAGCCAGATGACAGCCTTGTTGTTGTTTTGAACCCCCCACCGAGCCATCGCGTGCTCCCAGCAAGGGAGGGAGGGCTGCTTCTAAGGCCAGGGGCAGAATCTGACAAGCAAGAGCCCGCGCAGCTCTCCTATTGGCTGAGTGGATCTACCCAACAGCTCGCTGTATCCATGGAGTCAAAAAAAAATTTGGTACCATTGAAAACATTGCAGCAGCCAATCAGAAACGAGAGGAGTGAGTACAGTAGTAGTAGTAGTAGGACTTGAAAGCACATGAATATATTAATACAGATGAGGTAATGCGCAAAAAAGAGCGGATTAGTTGAGTGGTGAAGTCAAATAGAGACGTGGAGCCATACTTAAATCCCACTACTTAGTGACTTAATGTGATTTGATTTTTTGTGCACCTCAGCAAATTCAAACATTATCAGGAATTCTTTAAAAAAAAGTATACTTAAAAAACTATATTTACCATTGCAGATGAATGCAATGACATATTTTGCCTCTTTATTTCAACTACAAATGTAAATAACAAAATGTTGGATTTATTCTTGCAAAAATATCAACATCACAAATATTTGCAGAGTGCGCAAAAAAAGGTTGGAGTTTATTTTGGTAAAGAAATTGGTGCCACGCCCATGCAGCAGCCTGACCTCTGGATGGCACCGCCTTTTAACATCTCCCATCCCTGTGCCCTTTCTCTCTCCCTCTCTTCCCCCCCCTCCCCCTTTAATATGCACACAGAGAAGCAGGACACAGCTGAAACTGAGCACTGCGGCAGCGTCCTACAAACATGGCTCGGGGGCTGATGGCTGGCTAATGTGAGGGAAGGATAGTGCTGACATTCCACTACTCGTCTGCAGCATGAGGGTCCACGTGCCACGCTGCTTTACTATTGAGGGAAAAACAACGCCCTCCCCTACGAGGCGCAGACAGAGTGCCGAGCGTCACGTGCGCACCGCCATGGAGAGGCAGCCTGGGGTGTGGAGGGGGGGAGGGGGAGACGCAGCAGGGTGTGTGTTTATGTCTGAGACTATGTGGGTCTAGAAAGAAAAAAAACACTCATGTTTGAAGATTTTTTTTCAAATAAATAAAAGGATGTAAGGTAAGGTTGTGTGCTGAATATTATTGTATTTGTGGAAGGGGAGGGGTCTGCGAAGCGTCACACTGCAGCAATAGGCAGCTTTAAACTTGACCTAGATTCCCAGGGTGACACGCCACATCGCATTAGCCCACTCGGCCAGACCCGGACCCGGCGGAGCTCGCTGACACTCGCCCGACTCGACAGGCAGAAAACGGGGGGGGGGGGGGCAATTCCCAAAATGGGGCTGGCATGCGTCCCCCCCACCCATCTTCCCCCCTACTCAACATCTCCTTACCCAGGACCATCTCCTGCCAATCCTACCCAGCTGACTATACATGGCTTAAGGGGCACATGGCGATGAGGAAAGAAGAACGTGGTGGGGGGGGGTGCCATTTGTTTGTTTATGGGGGTGAGCTCCAATACCTCGTAGCCACGCCTCTGTATTGTCAACATCAGCTAATGCCCCCCTCACCCAGATTCAGGCAAATCAAAACAACCCTTTCAAAATCATTACAACTGACTGGGATACATGAGGTGACATCAGCTGTCTTGTGTTACTACAGCAACCGCAGCTACAAATATTCCCCGCCTAAAAAAACCTCCTGTATCAAATCACCGCGGCCGCAATGAACCCGATCAGCACAAATGGAAATGAGCGCAGGCAACCGGCAGTTTGTCCGGAGAAGCACATCAAGAGGAGGATGAAAGTGGCAGCGCCTCATCCCCGGCTTAGCCCCCCCTTCTCTTTGGACGGCACCTGATGAAAGTTGGAAACCATGGCAACAGGCACATACACAAGAGTCAGCTAAAACGCTGTCTCCATTGAAACGGAGCTCTATGAAGAGGCTTTGAGCGGCGCTCTTCAGTCACAGCTATACAACACTTTATACCATCAATAACACAGACAGATGCTGACAGCCCCGACTGATGCTAATTACAGATCGATGAATTTAACTGGGGGAAAAGCAAGTAGGGCTTTAAAACCAACACCACAGGGGTCTTTAATGATCAAGTGAAGATGTTGCCAAAAAAGGCTAGATATATTTTCTAAAGAGTCCTAAAGAGATGTAAAACCAGTCCATGGTGTTTGTATGAACTCTTCCCCAAATCTGCCACTTTGACTTTCCGCTCCATCCGCTGAACATCTGCCTCAGAAGGGAGACCACCCCACCCTGCCCTTGAAAGTCCTCAGATTCCTTCCTAGTTAAGGAAATCATTAAAAGGAGGGCATATTGACTCAAAGTAGTCAGTCAAAGTAAGCACTTCCCCTGGGGCGGCTGCCTCCTAAACCCATTCTTCTGCTAAAACAGCCCCCAAACCATCATTACACTACTGACCTTCTGACTGACTCACCGATGTCACTATGTCAACACACAAAATGAGAATTAAGAAGGAGCATTCGCTGAGAATAAGGTCTCACATTAGTAGTTTTTGAGCCAAAATGTAAGCCTAATTTAATTTGAAGAAATACAGTGGAGCATCACTTCTTTTGTTTACTGCAGAATATTACCCTAACAGGATTTTGGGTGGGGCACATTTGAGGGTTTTTTTGGATGGATGATGAGTGTCAGATCGAAGAGGACCAACATGTTCATCCAGTGAGGGAGGAGTGCCATCTGGAGGACACAAACATGTATGCACCATAGACTGTATATGGTATGCACACAGAGTGAACGGAGGGGAAGACCACTCCCAAGCATTGTTGCCATCATAGGCCAGCATCGTCAATGCTTCTGCTAAAATGTCAAAATGCCCACGACAAGTGACCGTAGTTACAGTGACATCACTTTGTGGAGAATCATAACCTAGTACAGAATTTTAGAGTAAATTGTAGCAAATAAAATGTATTTCTAACTCAGGACGGCATGTTATTGTGGACTAGAAGCAGCACTGGTGTCTAATGTGAGAGCACCATCTAGTGTTCACATGCAGCTATTTCAGGGTGAAAAACATACAATTAAAATGTCATTTTCTGCAGACTTAATGTAAACGTTAAGACTTTCCAACGCGTACGTCTGCAGATAAATGACTGCAGCCCGGCGCACTCCTTAAGGGAACCCAGGCAGGAAGTGATAAAGTGTGAGGCCTTCAGTGGCATTAATAATAGATGGGTGAGGAGAAGCTGGGAGCTTTTAGCTGATATAACAAGACACTCTACATATTACACCCTCTCAGACATATCATCTCAAATTACCTGGTTAGCGGGTGAGGTCGAGAGGGGCCGGAGCGTGTTCCATATGCTGAGTCAAGATTGCAGCAACTGATATATAAGCACGCCTTCTAAATTGATTCAATAGGCTAAAAATACATCCTTTGCTATGGTAAAATGGGAAATCCCTTGTTATAAAGACATTATCCTTAGAAAAGTCTATATTTCCCTTGCATTAGCCACCATCTACACAAGTATAACAGTACTAGGCTTCACCATCTGGGGGCAGTATTGACCCAATTATGATCAAAGCACTAGTGAGGCAAGAAAAGCTTCACCTCAGGCTACTTTAGCACACCTCCCCCTGGCTTAGCGAGGCTAATCCACCCTGTATGTATTCACACAAAACCTGGCCTGCTGCATTAACTCAGCCCCATTCTCCATTCATAATGCAACACGTCTCCTGCTCCCCTGTACTGCCACGGGGTTGTGTGCTGCATGCTAACCAAAATAGCTGGCCATTCAGGCTATTTAAGTGAATGGCTTACATCTTGCTAGGCCACTACTGCAGCTCTACATTAGCCTCGACACAAACACCTTTCAAGGGGACACACTGATTTAGTGATCCTATATATGAACCAACCACCTGAGGCTTAGCTGTCAAAAACTCCACAGCATTCCAGCACCGGAGCTTAGCCAATCGAGTGATGATTGTTTGGCATGGTAACAATCTCCAAGGAGACGCGGAGGAAAAATACAAAGGGGGATGGGCAGACGTGCAAGCAGCGAGAAAAATGATGAGGTGAAGAAAAACAAACAGAGGAAAAAAATGGAGAGGAGGAAAGGAAATCCCTGATAGAAATAAATAAAACAAAGGCATTGTGCAGTAAGCCTCATGTTAGAGTGAGTCGTGTGAGCAGTGACCCTTCCCCTGTAGTTACATAAACACTCAGCCTTGCAGGGCAGGAAGCTGGGAGCACCTACATTACTCAACTCCTTTTTATGGCCCACAATGCACTTCATTTCCTGAGCATGCATTACACATACACCCACAGCACAACGCATTAAGACTTCGAATAGGTAAACTACAGGTGCTCTTATATAACGACTGTCTACTTTGTAATACAGCTAGTAATACATCATTATGTATCAAGTTTAAACTTTTGATAAGCTGATGATTGCAAATTAAATTACAAGCATTGTTATTTTACATTTAAACTCTAGCCACCCGTGTCCTGCTGATATGTTTCCACTCAAACCAAATTGAAGTGTATCTATTTTCCAAGTCAGTCTCATATCTGACTAAATCACCAAAAAAAAAGTATTTGGATATTTCCGTAACTGACTCATAACGGCAGAAATGCAGGTGCACAAACAGACTTGCTGTAGACTAGTAGTCTGTTCTTCCAACCATTACCGTCTATTCAAATAAGAATCAGATACGGGTTCTGTTCTTGAATAGATAATGGACATGTAAACAAATAACAGCAAATATAAAGATGGCAATCTGGAGCAGAAAGTGAAGGCGGAACATATGGAAATATTCCTACACAATAACACAATATTAGCATTGCAGTGGTGGAAAAATAACTCAGATCCCTTACTTAAGTAAAAGTACTAATATCCCAGCCTAAAAATGCTCCACTAGAGAAAAATCATGTATCAAAATTAAAAGTACTACAAAAGTGTTGTATCGTTATAAAATAGGGCTGCTCGATTATGGCAAAAATCATAGTCTCGATTATTTGGGTCAATAATTGTAATTGCGGTTATTAAATGCGATTATTCATTGACTTTGAAAACATCCATTTATTGGAGAAAAAAAAAATTGAACAGTATTTTTTTAACAGTTGATTACCCTGAACTTTAAGTATAACTCAACTGAAAAACCAAAAAAAAAAAAAAATAATCGTTTTATTTCGATTACGTTGTTTTTCGTAATCGTTGCAAGCCATAATCGTAATCGCGATTAAAATACGATTAATTGAGCAGCCCTATTATAAAATATTAAATAATTTTGTTTTTCTCATTAGAAAATACGTAAGAGTTTTTTGGATGTAGTAATTTGTCAATATGGAGCAGATTTTGGAAAGTACTGAGAAAATAAATAGTAAATATATAACGTATAAACACACAAAAGTGCAGTAAAAGTACAATATTTCCCTCAGAAATGTAGTGGAGTAGAAATCAAAAGTAGCAGAAAATGGAAATGCTCAAGTAAAGTAAAAGTATCACAAAGATATACTTAAGTATATTACTTGAGTAAATGTACTTAGTTACTTTACACCACTGCTAACTTGTCCATGTTGACATTTTATATGTTATTTGTTGCTTTGGAAATGTCTCCGTATCTTATACTATCATACAAATAAAGATGTCAGTCTTGCTTTGGGACATCTAGATTTCAAACAATTAGTCAATTAGCTGATGAGCAAAAACACTAAGTCCGCATCCATTTTAACTTATGGATTTAATGATCCTTTAATAATTAGCTAGTAGTAGCATCTGAGCTGTGAGGATATACTACTTCTATTTGTCATACAGTACAATAAATCAGAGATGTTCAGATGTGGGATATTTCCAACCATTTCTTTACATTGTGACTTCAGAAAAAAGTTAATAAATCCTTTGAAAACAAGCATCAATCTTAACAAGTGCGACGTGGTTGGAGGACTTACCAGCAGTGGAGCTGTGAGACTGTCAGTCAGGAGCCCGGCCTGGCAGGTGGCCCCGGGGTCACAGTCCAGCACCAGAGGTCAGCCTCTGAAACACGTGTCAAAGGATACAAAATGTAAATCCTAATGCTTAAGAAATATAAAACAGTCTAGGGTTACACACACACACACACACACACACACACACACACACACACACACACACACACACACACACACACACACACACACACACACACACACACACACACACACACACACACACACACACACACACACACACACACACACACACACACACACACACACACACACACACACACACACACACACACACACACACACACACACACACACACACACACACACACACACACTAGAGAACCTTTTAAAAACACAGATTCAAAAAAAATGAAATCACCAAATGTTTTCATTTCCTTGTTTGTCGGATGTTTATGAAAAACTGCTTGCTTTTGTGGTTAACAGTGGAAGAAAATACACAACTGACAAAACCCTTTGTGTAATACCATTCATGCCCTATTACGACAAGTTTCCTATTGAAATAGATGATAAGACAGTAATATCAGGCAGAAAGGGGTAGTTAGCAGTAGAGCTGCAGGTATCATGTTAAGCATGTAATAACAGGTTGATTATGTCCTACCTCCCATCTGAAACATGGGCTATTTGCAGAGTTATCATAGAACATGGAACAAAAAGACGCACATGAAAAAACCCACCACTTCCTATTGTGTAACACTTCCTCTGATTCACTTCAGGTTTTCTGAAAGGCTCCCTGTAAGACCTCTACCACACAATTGACTTTATCGGGTCACATTTTGTGAAAGAAGGCAATCAGAGGTTATCTGAAAAAGCCCTGGTTGAGAGGACAGGCTCAGAGACACCATTAGCACCAGGACACTTCTCTCTTAGCCAGACAAAAGCATGGGAATGGAGGCAGTGTTGCATGAATGTGATCCGACTTCAAACCCTGAAACTTCAAACTCACAAGAACGCTGTGGGGGAAACGGTTGGTGACACAAATGTGATCGAACACGACACTGTGAGAAGGGCAAAAGAAACAAAAGTAAAAGCAGGAAAGGACTGGATGCTAGAATAAAAAAGAAAGACGGTGTAACAGTGTTCCTTCTGATCCCTTCATGCAAACTGACGGCGACTTACTCCTAATCCACCACAGCTGACATGTCACAGGGGGACATTCTGGGTGACATCTGTGGCAGGGTATCATGGGAGTTAGCTATGCATCATGATTACAGCTGGGGGCCACAACATAAGGCCAAATCATTCCTTGAATGAGCACATGAGGTGAACGGGCTTACAGTGCTGTGGAGCAGCACTTTAGTATTTGAGGAAACAGGAAATGATGGTATGTTTCTCAATGGAATTACAACATTCACAGCCACAAGATATCTTAAGAACCATGGAGCCATCAGTTAACTAATTAATCATTATCTTGTTACCGAAAAAGACAATTAAATGGATATCATTTGGATTTTTTCCGTAGCAGTACGAGTTTTGGTACCAATTCTGAAAGGGTATTTATTTACATCACTATTTTATTTATTTAGAGAATGTTCCTGATGTAGAGCATACAAAAAGATGGACATAATGTCATTTATATGTGTCAATCTCAGCAGGGCGCTTTTCATATTGAAAAGAGAAGACTCTATTGAATACCTTTTAAAATAGTAATTGAGAAAAGTAAATATAACAATATATAAGTTATGAATTAAAACATGAGTTTAAAGCCATATTAGCGACTGTGAGGCTGCACTGTGAGCTACATGCTAACGTCAGAATGCTAATATGTTGATTTGTAGCTCTCCATTTTAATAGCAGTGAGGAAAATACCGTGTATAACTCTTTTCCAGAATCTTTATTTAAATTGGAAAGACTGTTGCAAATGACGCACCAAAATCACTACTGTTCCATTCATTATCATTATTCCCTTTAGGTTTGTGGTTTCTCCGTTTATAAGAATACCATCATTCACCTCTTGTGGGAAAAGACCCACATGATGAGATCATACTGAAGTGGCACTGAGTGTGAGCGTGTCCCTTCAATGACATGCAAAGGAACAACTATTGCCCAGTTAACCAGTGTTCTGAGGGTGGTCAGTGTTTTGTTTCCATTAGCCCGGAGGCATCAACTAGTCACATGATGACTCTTTTTCTTAACAAAAACTTGAAAGAAGTCATTTAAATAAGGACAGTGAGAGGGAACGGCAGGTTAAGGGTGTAGAAATTCAATATCCTTATAATCAAACAACTGCTCTCAGCATGCTTACCGGCACAACTGCTCTGATATGGCTTTATTCCCACAGGATCAGAGGCAATAACACAAACGCTGCTCGGTGTATTTCCCTCTGAACCACGCACAAACTTCACACTGTTCCAAAGATTGATTTCCTTGTTTTCATTTGTCATTTCCAGAGACTTGAACAGTAGGATTTGAAAGTTTGGTGTACAAGAACAGTTTCATAAGGCTGCAAGAGTGCTTTTAAAAAAGAGGAAGAAGTGGCAGAGACACATTTGAATCCGTGCTCTTGCATCTTCAGTTTGTTAGCAGCATAAGACAACATGCCAAGCACATTTGTTTGGTTTTAATAGACTCTCCGCCACATGAAAGGGTCAATACATGTGGGCCAACATGTGTGGACCTGCTGTAAACTGTGTGAGATACAGACATGTGCAGAATCTGGATATGAAGCAGGCCACTGAGGTAATCAATGGACGCTGTATGTGGAGCATGTCCATTTGTCACCCACATACACATGTACACTCATCAGCACTTTATAGAGTCTATCCTCATTGGTGTAAATGGGGTGGAGGAAATCTTGGAAAACACCAGCAGAAAAACTACACCCTGCATAATGGTCATGAAGTTAATAATAAGTCATGTTGGATTTATTGCAGGGCCATAAACACAATGAGGTGTACTTGGTAAATTGGCCACAGGGTGTAAAGTTCATTATACTATCAAAAGAAGGGCTGCTCAACTTTGCTAATATCACAAATGATCATACATGCTACTAGAAAAATGTCCATGACAAAATGTAGATTGAATGTTCTGTCTTTTGAATTTATGTTATTTTAAACGTGCATCGTTTTGATTTCTGTGGGTTTTTTTCCCTCCTGTTTTGGTTTCAATGTAGTCTTCACTGTACAGTAGAGAAGCTTCCGCCTGTCGCCTTTTAAGAGAGACACCAAACTAAAAGGAAGTGACACTGGGATATAAATCAGTCCTCGCAGTGTTTCAACACCACTGAATAAAACTTCCATTACAACTCGAGTTGCCATGACAACTTGTATTCCCCTGTCCCTACAACAGAGTTACTGAAGCCCACGGAGCTTCATTAGGAAGAACCCCCCACAGATCAGTTACATGAAGTGGAGATCCTCGGACTGAAATGTCAGAACAAATGACCTGTTGAAGATTATAAACTGGTTTACACATGCTAGGCTAGTGTCAAAATGCTTCAATAATGCATTTGTAATGTGAATAAATACTTAAAATAACCACCCATTTGTTTTCTAAACTATAAGAATTAAAATAAATGGGCCTTATGTAATGTATATAACATGTAAGTGTATATTTGCAATGTTATAATGATAACACAAATAATCTATCACTATGAAATACATCACAATATAAAATTGCTCCTTGTTGCTAAAGTGAAATACTTTCATACAACCTTTCCATATTCTTAATATGAATAAACATATCCACAAATGAAGGGTTAAAAGTAAGACAGGTTTGGAGTATTTGACAGTTTAACACCATGGGGGGTTTGGTGCGGGGGCAGCACGGCAACAGTTTCCTGCAAAATCAGAATTTGTAGCATGCTGATCCACCATCTGTGGCGACACCCTGCTATGTGTGTCCACCGTAACGTAGGCGGCCACACGAGGATCTCATGCCCGCCTGCTTTCACATACAATAAAAAGATCATCACCATGTTTTTATTTTTTGGTAAAATCATAAGTTTTAAATATTACAGCAGGAGAGTGGAGGAAAATCTCCAACAGTCTGCTTTCTCTGCTGTAGATCTGAGACTGGAGGGGTTTTCTGTGCATGTGTGAAAGGTGTGGGGGTAGGGTCACACAGTGACAGCCTTTTCTCTCCGAGTGGGTTATTCATAGCATTATGTTGAGACTTTCTATTCAAGGTCCACTTTACTTTTGTGCCATATTTACTCTCAAGATGCTGCGTATTACAGGGAGTGACAAATGAAAGCATCCTGTTGGAGGTATTTGAATGGAATGCCTGCGAGAAGAAGAATAAAAAAACAAAACAGATACTTTCTCTCTTCTAATACTGTGCATGCTTAGGGCTTCAGATAAAGCCAACATCACAGCGCGGAAGTGAGGCGGTTCAGAGGAATGCTCGAGTCTACCAGCACAGCAGATCTGAAACTGGCACACACATTGACTCATAATACATCAGAGACACACATCAAAAGTATATTAGTTGCCACCGCCAAAGGCTGCAAACACAAACCCACCACAGCGAGGACCTCCACTGCTCTGCACAATCTTTCTCTGCTAATTTAACAGCAAACAGTGAGCATGACCTGTTAACCAACAAACATTAAATAAGCTGTTTGGGGATTGACTGAAAAACACATCCAGTCATCTAAACTAGATACAACTTTTAAAGTAGGCTCAAATTGAAATCAATACATTGTGATATGCTCTCTTTATATTAATAATTCAGCTGAAACAAGCAGCCTACATCCAGGGGGTGGGGGCACACAGTCAGCCTTTCCTACTGAGTGATTCATGCATGTCATCACTTCGGCTATGATCTGCTTATGAACAAGAGCAGGCATGCAAGAGCAATGGAAGAGAGGCAAATTAGATTATAGTCTACAGCAAAAATCTAGTTAGGCACACTTTCCACTGCACTGTAGCTGCGAGGCAAGTGCCTATTCAACTATGTTCTTTCATTTCAAACCTTTAAAAACTAATTGAAAGTGTTTTTCGAAATTAAACGATGCCTCAGTCACCTTCTCCCCAGCATTAAGCCGTGTCATGGTAATGGTGTTAGAGCAGAATGCTGAACAGACTGAAATACTTAGGAGGAAGTTAATCCGAATAACTGAACAAACAGCATTACGCCACAGCGAGGGATCAATACAGCTCTATCTGCATAAAGACAGCCTGGCCCAGCATGCTGCCTGAAGTGAGTGTGCAATACAGGGGTGTGGGTACTAACAATATGATGCAAACAGATTTCTAAATCATAAAATGTTGTGTTAGAGACGTGTTGGTTCAACGGTGGTTATATTCACAACATCACAACACGTTGCACAAGTGCTCATGTTATTGTCTTCCAAGCATAAATCACAAAAACAACATGCAAAAGTAAAGTAGGAGCTCAAGTGGCTCAATAATACATTTCACCCTGGTGAATTCACATATTTAAAGACAAAAGGCAGCATGCAGCAGATAGTACGTACGAGAAGTATTAACGTCTTCCACCACTGTAGAGGACATAAACAGATGCAGAAATGTCACAACAATACAGTTTAACCAAACACATTAGCTGTTAAAACAATGACTAGAGGAGACGTTTAGCATCAGTGGAGCAACTTGCTGCCGGAAATACAATAAATACTGTGACTGTCAGCAGGACTACAGTGAGCCTCATACCGAGAATAACTGCAGTAACCCAACCTGAGGCCGGCGGCTCCGTGACACTGGGTGTGTTCACGGGAGTGGGTTGCAAAGAGGGGTCTGGACCCCTTGGCGACTGTGTGACATTCCAGTGAGGTCAATAAGTTATTCCTAATTAGAGAATGTCTAAATATTTCTATTGTAAAGCACTCCCAATACTGTTACCCAAATAAATGTACAGCTTAACGACAGAAAACAACCTTTCCTCTAAAATGAGTGTGTTTGTAGGAGTTTGAAATGAAAACGTCTGAGCAGATCTGCCTTAAAGGTCAATGGGAGGACAGGTGGAAAAGATGAATAATTAAAATCAACTACCAATACATCAACTCAACCCTCATGTTACGACCGTAGCTACAGGATCTACAGTTTATGAACTAGAAAACACATTTGTGCAGAAAGAATGTGGGAAATCCTCTTGGGGGTGAACAGAGTTCATGACGTTCGCACAATGAAAGACTATTTTAAAATCATTCTAAAAACATCTCTGTCCCTATTGTTAATTAAGCACCCATAATGCAAACACTGATGTAAAGCTCTGGCAAAAGTCTTATCTCATGTCAACAATATTGTCACGTAAAAAAAAAAGAATGGGAGTAAAAAGCTTTATGACAATATTAAAGCCAGATTAGAACTAAAAGTGTAAAAGCTAAAGCTAGAAATGGCTGTGCCTTAATGCAACTGGCCGCTACCTGCATTAGAGTAGGACTTACGAGGGAATACACTGTGCCGAAAAAGACGCAACTGTGTCTGCAACTTCGACAGGCAAAATAAAGAAGAATGGCACAACAAGTTAAACCACAGTCCTACAACAGTGGCACAAGTCAAGCATTTTTTTCCCAGCCTTTATTTCCAAGTCTACACCGACTCAGACTATGAGAGCAGAAATGTGTGTCCATCTGTTAGAAGAAGGCAAGAAAGGTGATACAGCAGCGGCACATATAAGGAAGACAAATTGCAAAAGATAACCTGGAGGCATGTTATTTCAAACCGCATAACTGGATTTGCCATGAGATAATGACACTTTTTATGTTTCAAGAGTTTTCTTGACACAAAAGAAATGCACCAATGACTAATATTAGTGCACAGAATTATTTTCTCCCCTCAAAAACACTCTGCACAGCCATGTCTGAGAGCTTGTTAATTTTTTTGTGAAATGAGGCCGGTAAATGTCTAAATACAAATCTCTGAACTAATGCACGAGTATAGATACTTGTGTGTAACAAGCCATTACGTAGCAACAGAAAGAAAATACCAATTTGCACAAGTAGACACCATGAGTCTTTTGAGACTAATGTCACGTTGTATGACAACCTCATTAGAGTTGCAGTTGCCTAAGAAATCATTCATTCTGGTTTTCTGGGACGTTTCACTTCCACTTTCAGAAGCTTTGCAGAGACAGGGCGGAAAGGAAACAACATTTACTTCCGTGCTAGAGTTGAGTCGTGCAGACAAAAGATGCAAAATAGGAAAACAACCAACCATAGTCAGCCACTTTTAAATGAAATTGCAGTGACACGTTTTTTACTAGACAGTGAGATCTTATGAGCCTGTGGTGGAATTATATTAAAGTACAAATATTTGAGTACTGCAATAAAAGTAGAACTTTTTATGTTGAATTTCCTATACTACAATTTAGAGTGAAATATTGAACTTTTTGTGCAACACAATTTGAATTTATTTTAAAACCTATATTGAGCATAAATGTTTCAATTCAATGCCTAAAAAAGGACTTCATTCAGCTGATAGTAGGCTACTTCTGTCTTTACTGAGGATTTGAGATGTTGAATTTAGGAGTGTTTATTTTAAATCATGCATTGACTGAAGAACAATCAACAATCATCAAGACAAACCAGCTCTAACCAGCTGTCAGTGTGAGCATTTCCTTTAATGCAGCTGTACTGATGAATATTTACTGTCTGTAAAAGAACAGTTTTAATCCGAGTCATGCGGTTAGTTTTAAACTGGATACGTTACCTGTCTCTGTAGTGTTCACGAAGTCCAACACAGCTGATTACCTGGCTTTAGTAATAGGCTATATGGGTCACGCATGTAACATTAAATGCCCCTGGCCAAATAAAGGAAAAATCTAGCTAGCAGTGTAGCCTAACCTAACGTCTACCTTGAGACCGCTGCCCTGAAAAGGGGAAGTTAACGGGGCACCGAGGGTGTAACTTAAAAACACAACACAAATAGTTTCCATTATTTATTTTTTACAGTAACTTTGCAATAAGAGGTAGGGGTGGGGGGTTACATTTTCGCCGGACACGTTTATTATCCATCACTAAATTTGCCTCCGAGCCGAGGAACTAAATGTAACACTCAAAACAAGCTTGACTGAATGGCAACCGGTGGATAGTATAGGTGGTTAGTTGAGATGACAGAAAAAGAGGAGATAAAGTAGTAATTGTCTCTGTTATTTACCTTGATGCTCGTAGAGAACACACTGGTGTCGACGTCTGGATACCACGCTAGAAAGCCAGCGGTACGGGCTGAAAGAAGAAGAAAAGCGATTTGCTGTTGCTGTTTCCGGGTTAGTTATCGAGCGTCATTGTGGCCGTCAAACGAGAGGGGAGTTCGGTTTGTTCCACCTCTGAGCGCGGAGGGGGAATTTATACACCTTCCTTGCCTGACTGAAGATAGACCCGCCCGGTCAGAGATGACCCGCTGCTGTGTTTTAACGGTGGTTTCAACCGGATTACAATTTACCTATACTATCATTTGTGTCTCACCGTGGCGTTAATTAGGGCTTTTGACCGCGAGACACAGTTAGGCCTATGTAAAATTGACTTTACCGAAGTTTCTTTGAGCAAGAAGCTAATTTACATCTTAAACAATCTCTAGGAGGCGATAATGTGCCATTTCTTCCGACCGGGTTCCGATACATTAACATCAGTCACATATGTATGAATCATAGACTGTATATATAAATGAATATAGGCCTGGCAACCAAGTAGCCTACATAAAATAATGAAATTAAGGTACCACCAGCATTATTTTGTGTTAATTTAAGTTCTGCAACAATACATATTATTCTGAAATGTGCCATGACTAATACGTTTTACTTTTTGGTATTTAAAGTATATGTTGATGCTATTACCTTTGCACTTAACTTAATTAAGAGTTAATTTGCCTATAAGTATTGATCTTAACATTATTAAGAGCTTAAGGAACTTTAATTTAAAAAAGCGTAGTTTATTTGTTTTCTTTATTTTAAGGCTCTTCAAAGCCATCCCTGCATGACAAACCTGGCTGTAACATCATATCAAAAGGTGACTGCAACCGCCATTTGTTCCACATTAATAACATATAATGTAATACTTTAATTCGCACTCCTGCTTCCCCCAAAAAATAAGTGAGCAAAATGTAGCTTTTCAGCATTTTCTTTTCTTCTCCCGGAAGCTCTGTTTTGTCATTTCCAATTAGTAATTAAGCACACCTGTCTTCAATCATGTGTCGACAGGTGCAGCAGCTTAAAACGCAGCTCCACAGTGGCTGTTCACACACATTTGATAGAAGAATTCGGAAACGTGAACGTTGTATCTTCAGCTCAGAAAACTATCGTTAATTTGTTAGTTTCAAAAAGCCAACTTCAAGCATGGTGAAAGAGAAGACTCATGTTAACGTGGTGATTATCGGCCATGTTGACAGCGGCAAGTCAACTACCACCGGCCACCTCGTTTACAAATGTGGTGGCGTCGACCAGAGAAGATTGGAGAAGTTCGAGAAAGCTGCAGCAGAGGTGAGAAACATAAATGAAACGATTGGAGCTCTTGAAATGTCTTAAAACCTACTAAAACCAGTTATATATTTTATTTACAGATGGGGAAGAGCTCCTTCAAATTTGCCTGGGTGTTGGACAAGCTTAAAGCTGAGCGGGAGAGAGGAATGACCATTGATATATCTCTGCTGAAATTTAACACTCAAAGATACAGCATGACTATAATTGATGCACCTGGCCACCGAGACTTCATTAAAAACATGATCACAGGGACTTCACAGGTTAGTAGCACAGAGGTTCTTTACTTTATGTAAGTGTAATTTCATGGGCCTTCTAACCAATATCATAAATGTCCTTTCAGGCCGATGTTGCCCTCCTGGTGGTCTCTGCAGCTAAAGGAGAATACGAGGCTGGTGTGTCAAGAAGTGGTCAGACCAGAGAGCACGCCTTGCTGGCTTATACTCTGGGTGTGAAGCAGATCATAGTTTGTGTGAACAAGATGGATCTGACTGAACCCCCTTTCAGCCAGAAGCGCTTTGAAGAAGTGGTGCGAGGTGTGAACGGCTTCCTCAAGAAGATCGGCTACGAAACCGGAACTGTGCCTTTCGTGCCAATTTCTGGCTGGACTGGGGAGAACATGATCACTGCAACTCAGAAGGTAATTCTAGTCTTAAACTTGTGAAAATCTAGGAACATGCAACACATTAACACAAGTTCCTCTCTGCAGATGCCCTGGTTCCAAGGATGGAAATCCAGAAGAAGGGAAGGAAATGCAATTGGGAGAACTCTACTTGAAGTCCTGGACTCCATTCAACCACCAGTTCGCACCATCAACAAGCCCCTTCGGTTACCTCTGCAGGATGTCTACAAAATTGGAGGTTAGGAGTTATGCTCAGTTCATTTTAGGCATTTTTTGAGTTGCCCTGTCTGCTGCTCCCTGAGCCTGAAATCAATTGGCTCCAATTAAGAACATGGGTTACAGGTGTGCAGCAGAGCAATTGGAGTGGGGTCAAGAACAGAAATGTTTGTCAGCTGATAAAGCCTTAATCCACTATTTAAACTTTTAAACACACTTTTTTTTCTTCATCTTCTCAGGAGTCGGGACCGTGCCAGTAGGTAAGATTGAAACTGGCGTCCTCAAACCAGGCATGACCCTGATGTTCTCGCCAGCCAAAATCACTGCCGAGGTGAAGTCCATTGAGATGCACCACCAGGGGATGGAGCAAGGTCTGCCCGGACACAATGTTGGCTTCAACATTAAGAACGTGGCTGTAAAGAACCTGCGGCGAGGGGATGTGGCTGGAAACGCCCAGCAGGATCCGCCCACAGATGTCAGCAGCTTTGAAGCGCAGGTTTGTTCAGTGGAGTTGAAATTGAAACTTGTAATTCCTGTGCTGATGTGTGTATTTTCCATCTTAAGGTGATCATCCTGAACCATCCAGGGAAGGTCAAGGCAGGCTACTCTCCTGTCCTGGACTGCCACACGGCCCATGTGACCTGTCGCTTTGCTGAGCTGAAGGAGAAGATTGACAGGCGGACGGGAAATAAAGTGGAGGACGATCCACAGCTACTGATATCTGGAGACGCTGCCACAGTCAAAATGATTCCCATCAAGCCCATGTGTGTCGAGAGCTTCTTCTCATACGCTTCCTTAGGTATACTATCCAAATCAGTCTACATTTATATTGACCTTCTGCAGTGTTCAACATGTTTTGTTTTGCTTCCTAGGTCGCTTTGCAGCACGAGACCTGAAGCAGACGGTCGCTGTCGGAGTCATCAAGTCAGTGGTGAAGGCACAAGGATCCAAACTTAAAGCCTAAACGTGTACATAGTTTAGTTTTTTTTTCTTTTACCAGTAAACTCTGGTATTGCTGCTTTTATTTGGTCAAATAACATTTGTGTTGTGACACAAAATATTTATGTTAAAAGATTATTCCTGTGTTAATGAGAAATCCAAAAGAAGCTATTGGATGGTACATTTTGGTTTAAATGTGAATTGTTGAGAAAACAAAAATAAAGAATCATTTGAGAACTTTGTGTTGAAACGTTTGTCTTGATGAAACTGAAGAAATACTCCATTTGACTTTTTCGCAAAGCGTTTAGGAAGTTACAATTCCAAATGGTCGAGTAGCCTTAGTACCTTTAAAATCTACTGCTGCTTGGCCTTTACTGAAGGCTAACTTACCAATGTTTAACATCAAAAAGCAAACTGATGTTTAATCATGAAAGCAAGAGCCCAGGGCCAGAGTTTCAGTACAGCACTTTATTTATGATACAATGGGTTGATGGGTTTATTCCTTAACATGGGGGAGGGAAACTGCAAGTCAGTGAGGACTGGGTGAAAACACATCGGCTCTCCAGCCTTTTGCTCATTCCACTGTGCTTCTTAAAGACATCTCTGGTTCACAGGCAAACCTGGAAATGTACTGGATCCAGTAACATGGAATGATATTACATGATCAAACTTAAACATTTCAAGCTCATGAGGTTTTTACAAGACACTGAATTGTGAACAACGGTTGGTGTCAGAAAATCAAGTTATTGCTAAGATGTCTTGAGTTTCCCATACTTGTTAATAGTGGCTTTTAAACACAG
This sequence comes from Notothenia rossii, assembly GCF_949606895.1. Lineage (NCBI taxonomy): Eukaryota > Metazoa > Chordata > Actinopteri > Perciformes > Nototheniidae > Notothenia > Notothenia rossii. The sequence goes on along the minus strand of NC_136911.1, from coordinate 16,338,569 downwards.
GATACATTTTTTTTTTTTGTGTAGTCCTGCTTAATAGTGGCTCTTCAAACCCCGAGGTGAGCATCTTTGAATGCAGCACTCAATTCCAGTCATTGTTACACCATGCACAGAAAGTCAAGGGACTGTGGAGATGGCGCTGAGTTTATGCACAGAGCATACATACAGTGAACAGTGTAACAAGGAGTAAATGAGTGACCTACAGTGAATCACAGGCTTTGATATTCCACCACACAGTAGCAGCAGGTTTCTATACTGTAAAACAACCATAATACGTGTACACAAAGCAAGCAAGAACAAGGAGTACATTAATGTTTTCATTTGGGGGCAAGATCAGTGGGAGACTGCAGCCTCTTCAGTCAACTATGGTGGTAAACAGGGATGCAAGACAGAGTGACATGACCTATTTCACATTCCTTTTCTTATTTGTCCAGAAATATAAGCTGATAATTACTTGAGGGCCAGTAAAATCAATACGGATAAAATTCAAAGTCTACCGCCCTGATGTTTAAATCTGACAGGTAGAGAGAGCAATGGTACATGTTTTGTACAATAAAACATGTATATACACTCACACACAAATATATATATTTACATACATATATACACAGTAACAGCATAAACATAGACTTTAGGTAAGTGCTAGGGTTTTGAGAGTGGCTTCTTCACAGCCGTGCTATAGGGTTAAGATAATACTGGTAAAGGAAGAATACACACATTCTTTGTACAGCATGGAGGAGATATCCATGGCTAGATGAGCCTTCTTGGTTTCTTGTTTTTTTTTTTCTTCTTTAGGACACTTGTCATTGGACAAGAGGTGTTATAATCGCTATGTACAGGACCTCTCAATGTAGGGAGAGGTGTAGTGCAAGTCTCTCTGACTGTCAGTCACTCAGGATGTGCACAAAAGACATGGGGAACACACCCTTTCTGTCCGGCTCCCCTTCAATGTGTCCGATCTGGAAGAGTTTAGGAAACATATGAGAACAAAGTTGTGTGTTATTGTGCCCTTAAGATAGCTCAAGGACAAAGAAGTATTACATACAAGAAAAATACGGATAGTATTGAGGCTTGACTTACCCACCACTCCTGGTCCTCCTCTCCTGTTACTATAATCACCTCTCCTTCAGCAAATGTCAGTTCGTCATCATTGTCAGCTTGGCAGTCATAGATCGTCTTCACCCGGCGGGATTTGCTTTTCCCCTGGACATACAAAAACAAAACGGTGACAAAACATTCTCTATTTTTATGAGGGAGTATAGTGTAAGTACCATGTTCGGCCACTAAGAATAAGAATGTACCTTTAGAAAAGTTGTTTCTCGTGTATTTTGAGAGCGAAAAAGCGAAAATATAACATAATGTGTGCAGTGGTTAGAGACTGTGGTTAGAGGCTGTCGCTAGAAACCAGAGTGACCAAGCATTTCAAACAGAAGATGGTGATCCAAACTGAATGTTAAACAGCTGATAAGCATTGTTAAAGTAACAAACAGCATAATGAATCTCATGTATTACATCTACAGATGATCCTGATTAACTGGTCAAGATTTAAGCCAATATAAATTACCTGAAATATGTCAGTATCAGCATAAATGTTGGCCAATAAGTAACAGAAGGTTATGTGGAAAAAAGAATCATAAAAAATCCTATATGGTATTGATCAGGCTCTAATCTTTATTTAAAAAGACCATTATGCTTCTGAAAACATGTTTTAATTCACTGAAAAGCACATGTATTGACTTCAAAACTCAGCATGGTCTTCTTACCGTGTTGATCTTCCTGGGGAGGGGCACGGGTGTCTCTGCGGTCCCTGTGGGGGTCCCGTTGGTGTTTTCAGCAGCTGGTTGGGGGGGCGTCCCAACAGGTGCTTGCTGATTAGGGGACGGTGAGTCTTGAGGCAGGGGCTGGGACTGGGGCTGGGACTGGGGCTGGGGCTGGGGCTGGGGTTGAGGGGGAGGTGGAGGTTGCGTTTGAGGCCTCTGCAGAGTGTCTCCGTGCGGCTGCCTGGGGGTGGGCTCGGCGGTCCCGGGTTTGGGGGGGATGTCGGAGAGCTGCGGCTTTGGAGGCAGGTCTTTGAGCTGGGGTTTGGGGGGGAGGTCTCCCAGCTGAGGTTTAGGAGGGAGGTCTGAGAGCTGAGGCTTGGGAGGAAGTTCTCCGGGTTTAGGAGGGAGATCAGACGGCTGGGGTTTGGGGGGCAGGTCTGCCAGCTGAGGCCGGTCCGCCAGAGGAGCCTTCTGGGGGGGGTCGGCTGCCGGGGGGGACTTCTGGAAGACCTCTGGAGGGAGACTGGGCTTATCCATCGACGGGTGGTGGATGGTGTCAATCTTCCGCAATGCCACTGGGGAGAGAAGTGTGTGAATAACTTTGCCATTTAACAGCTTGTATCAAAATAAAGCTGGACTAAGGTGTACCTTTCTGAGGTAGTTTGGGAAGAACCCTTGGACCAAGTGTAGACTTTGTGTTGATCGAAGTAGTGCTGGGAAAAGATTTATCACATGAAGTTTAATGAAAAAGATTATGTAAGAAAAAGCTTGAACCTTATTTGCTGGGATACATTTTTCTTAGCGAGTTTTGATCAAAGGATTCACATTCCATCGTCTTTCTGTTGTTGTTACCTTTGCTGCTGAGGAATTCCTTCAAACTTGTTAGAGATCGGAGACATCTTGCTGACAGGAGGAGGGGTGGAGTCGCTTCCTAAAACATTGACATCGATGACGACACAGATTACTCAACAACATAGCAGAGCATTAACCCAGAGATTAATAAAAAATTAATGGTGAAATAATAATAATAATAATAATAATAATAAACATGCTGTGATGGTTAAAACAATAATAATAGTGAGGGAGGCGTCATCTGGCTGAGCTTTCCATGAGTTATTTGGGGGTTGTGCAATAAAGTGTCATCATTGAATTAGTGGTTGGGTAAGGGTGACACAGAATGCACAAAACACCACAGAGGGAAAATGATAACAATGGAAAAACAGTCAAAATACCCCCAGCATACCCATCAGGGGCAGATGATTGCAGGTAAGATGATTGTGGTTATGTCTCCAAGTGGTAGTTCAAACATAACTCTTCTGTGTTTTGTGCAGTTTAAAATATGCTACTTTTAATCTCAGATCAACTAGTGGATTTAAAAAAATACTTGTGTACTTAAAGATGGTGAATGCCTCATCCTACCTGATGGAGCACTCACAGATGCATTCAAGTTACAGTTAGTATCAGTTTCCAACTTGTAAATGGTGTCAACATCCACATTTTGACCTGGATGACATGTATCATCCAAGGTATTTGAACCCAAAACGAAAGTGAGAGGATTTGCTGCTTTTCTTTTATGTTTATAATAAACTGAATCCCTTTCTAAAAGTGTCAACAAATTGGGATTGTTTTTAGACCTTAACCCGGTTATCAAAAAATACAAGATTTATCCAAAATAGAGGAAAAATACGAGTTGCATCTATGAATGTCCACATAATGAGCCATTCCAAATACTTTTAAATTGCACAAAGACACACACAAAGGCATCAGCTAGTCTGTATGACTCAATGAAAAACCTCTAACCCCTGAGAAAAGTCTTTATTTGAACTTAAGTGCAGAACTTTTAGAATAACCCTGCAACATTCTGAACTTTGATAAGATCTGTTGCTGGAGCAAAACCAGCCTACTGTCAGGACGTGTGCTTTTGTCTCACCCCCAGTCAAGCCCCCTTTACTGTGTGGACTGTGAGAGAGCGGGCTGGGTGGGTCAGACAGGGTGCGTTTGTGTCCAGGAGGTGGGGGCGGAGGTCTCTTCTTGGACAGGGTGGAGCTGGCTCCTGGTGTGAGTGTAGAGGGAGGGCCAGATGGGGGAGGAGCTGGAGGAGCGATACATAAAACACATGAGGTGACGAGACTCCCCAAAAAAGTCATTCTGAAAACCCCCTAACCCCCCCGAGAAGATAAAGGAGAGGAAAATGGAGCATGGAGGAGAGGAGGAGCGGAAAATATGGAGAAGAATTTAGTTTTTTACGAAACAATATGAGGAGACAACAAATAAAAAACAGATGGGAATATGGAAAAGGGAAACCATGATTAGGCACATTTCTTGTGGCTCTAATCGGTGAATTTGTTTATGAATACGCCTTTTTGTTTCCAATGGGACTCACTGTTCACTAATATAAAGAAAAGAAGTGTGGAAGCAGCTTATAGAGAGCTCAGCCAGAGAGGAATCAGCTGTGGTTAAGAGTTTACAGCTCAAGGATGGTGGGACATGATTTCCAGCATGATACAAAATTCACGTAGGCAAGAAGTGGAGACTAAGCTTGCCTACATGGTCCCATTGTTTGCTTAATAAAACACCACCACCCTGTGAATGTGAGCTGTAAAGCAGGAAACAACTGAGGGATAAGGGTATATAGGGGGCACACAGCCGAGTAAGGGGAGAACGTAAAACCAGGATATTCACTGATGTATGGTCGAGTGCCAGCCAGAGTGGCGTAGTGCGAATGAGAGCCAAGGAATGCCAAGTGTGGAGCTGAAAGAATAGAGAAACAAAAAAAGAGAAAGAAAAGAGAGCGAGATGAGGAGTGTGGGAGAGAATCTACAGTATGTCAGTCTTAAGAAGAGCTGCTCCCACACACTGTGAAATAACAAGATGAAATCTTATCAGTGGCAAGCAAAGAAAAAGAAAAGAAAAAGAGGAAAAATGGCGCGAAGCTGGCCCCAGGGGGGGGGGATCTTCTGCACCCAAGGGAGCGCTGCTATCTGGAGAATATCAAGAGTTAGCATGTTATTCTAAATCTATGTATATCATTCAGCCTTTATAAATCACATTTTTGCCCATATCAAACTTTAAGAAAATCAACTTATACTGTAGGGGCTTTAAAGTGAAATATTCTTTCTTAATCCTGATATCGTGTCGGATGATTAGGAGTGCCTTTTCAATTCTAAAGATCAAGAGGGGATGTCTTCTTATTACCTATCTTTTCCTGAGACATGCAGGTTTAACCTAACTTTTTAGCATTGTATCATGTCTGTTACTATCATGTTCATGCTTAAGTGTTTTCATTTGAAATGTAGTCAGCTAGAAACAGTTACAGTGGAGACGGAGTTAAGATTAAGGATAGTCAAACCTGCCAGCGACAGTCCTCATTTTAGCCAACAAAAGCAACTGTTGTCATCTAGAAATTGAACGTATGTTTAAAAGAAAGGCCAATTGAGGGCTTTCAAAAACAACTGGAATCAATTGATAATTCACAGCCTTTGCTTTAAGAAAAATAAGATCCAAAGCCTCAAAGGATTAAAAATGCCTTGTTCAGATGTTTTGCATGTTGTGCAAGGTTTTCATCCATAGTAACGGGTTAGTGTTTCAAACTACTCCACTGAGGGAGGAGTGTTATCTTTGATTGTAATACTGCAGAGACAGCACGTCCACAGTGTAAGTGTGTATAATGTGTTGAGGGTAATGATGAAGTGTGTACCTCTGGCCGGACTAACAGCTACCCCCTGCCCTCTCCTGCAGCCATGTTTTCTGAAGGTTACTGTGTAAGCAATCTTAATGACACCTGCATTCCGCCCTCTGATTTGTGCGTTCAACAAATTACATTCCACTGCAGGGTGTGTGTATACACGTGGACTAACAAAGAAGACATTTTGGAGGAAAAGTAATTACGTAGCATTCCTCCACACCTAATCCTGTCCTTGGTATAATCAAACATTAACAGAGCTAATGAAGTACACTTCCAAAGACTAGCTTCCCTCTACTGATCAGACACAGTAAACAAAGCAGAAGCTATTTGCATAACAGGCTGACATTTCCAAAAGAGATATTGGCATCACATGACTTTATTTCCTGTCAAGGTTATAATCTAAAGACTGATGTAGCTGTGGGTGTCGGGGCAGTCAGGTCTGACCTTTGCCCTGGTTCCTGGGGGGCAGCGGCGGCCCGTCGGCCACGGGGGAGGAGGTGAGATCAGTGGAGGCGCTGTACATCTGGTTGGTGAAGGCGCTGTAGGACAGGCGCTGCTGCTTGTCCCTCTGGCTGATGAAGCCCGGCAGGGACAGCTTGTCGTGGGGAGAGAGGCTGGAGGAGTGGCAGAAGCTCTGAGGCCTCGGGGAGCGGTCCTTCTTAATGGGACTGGGCTGCAAAGGGACACGAGACACAGTCTGGGAATAAGAGCTAATATCATAACCTGCAGATTTTTTAAATGTAGGGAATCTCAACCCTTTGTAACTCAAAGGGCCTTGAGTTGATTTTGACCAACTTTTCCCAAATAAATAATAGAAAACACACACATCTTTTTTTAACTGGGATGTTCATATGTCTTATGAGACTCATCACTAAAAATAAATATTCGCAACACATCCCGGAAGCTTGATATCTCTGGAGTTTCCCTGGTGTTAGCGCCTCATTTAACAGGATTTCAACAAAATCAACACATGGCTTCCCGCTCAGCATAACTGCCTGCGATTATGTCTCAAAATGTAATGTATTAAACAACGCAGGGTCTTCTCCCACATCACTTCTTATTTAAAGACATTTGGGGGGGGGGGGGGGGGGGGGGGACATTTGCTAAAGTTTTGCCAAAAAGTACCATCACCTGATGATGGCATTACTGGCATGGTGATACTCAAACATATATAGACATTCAAATTATGCATTTGAATATTTTGGATATGCATATTATCATGCCTCATTTTTTTGGCCAGTTTCTAATAGTTGCTATTCTTTGGTGTTTACATAAAAATAAAGAAAGAAAAGGCTCTTTTAATAGAGTCCTAATAGAAACACAAAAGAACATAAATGGTCAGGAGTTGCCAAAATCAGGCTAATTTCTGCAGCTCCTTTCCAACCTTTAAGCCCTAGAGCAGCACTGCTCTGTGGTATCTGCACATCGGACTGACTCAATAGTTTCATTATTCATCAGCACTGTATATGGGCGCGGTGAAAACATGATTGAATTGAAGCTTGAAGGAACTGAACAATGCTCTGATCGAACCTTATCATCGAGGTCGTCATCGCTCTCGTCCATCTCCTCCAGTCTGAGGCTCCACTCGTACTCCACATGGATGTGAGGGTTGAACTTCCCCTCTGCAGCCTGCACCAGCTGTCACACACACACACACACACACACACACACACACACACACACACACACACACACACACACACACACACACACACACACACACACACACACACACACACACACACACACACACACACACACACACACACACACACACACACACACACACACACACACACACACACACACACACACACACACACACACACACACACACACACACACACACACACACACACACACACACACACACACACACACACACACACACACACACACACACACACACACACACACACACACACACATTCATCAGTTACATTTAAATAGAGACAATCCCAAACCCTATTAATGGAAAACAAGATAAGGAAGTGGAACTAAAATTGTCTGCCACTATAAGTACTCAATGAGTTAGACACAAAATAAACATTAAGTGGGAAAAATCAGGGTAATTTAAAACACTTTCTTTATGGGTATGTTCAGCAGTATTCAGCTTCCACAAAGTAACAATATCCCCCATGTGTTAAATGTGCAAATACTTTAATAATATATTTGTTTTATATTTTTTACTACATTCAAAATAGCTTTTTTTTGTCTGCATGGTCATAAAAGCGTTAATAATGAACATACATCAACCATTACTTCCACTCTGCTGTCCCTGTTGCCTGAGGCTGGATACAGACCTCTGACTGCCATCTAGTGTTCTGAATGATCTCCCTGATAAAATGTTAAATCAACCACAAGCTCTACTCCACAACCAATTCTTTTTATTAGGGAGTGTGCTGGACTTCGAATCAGGGGATAGCAAGTTCAAACCCCACCGCAGTCAGCATGTCGTTGTGTCCCTTAGACACTTCACACCAAATTGCTCTTTTGAGGATTGTCCACAGTATTGAGTATGTAAGTCGCTGTGGATAAAAGCGTCTAACAAATGACATGTAATGTATTAAATGTGATTTTCTTTTAATTCCATGTTTTTTTTCGAGTGTTATAAACCCGTGATGTCCAAAATCACCGGCTGTACTTACTGCCTCCTCGCACTGAGTGTTCCTCAGTCGCCTGGCAACATCCAGCGCCGTCTCTCCGTTCTGATTGGCTGAAGGGGAAGAGAGAAGGATGATCAACAGTTAGGAGTGTGGCGTACACAGGGCTTTAAGGAGAAGATGAACCTGGACTTGTGACTCACTGATATCAGTCGCTGGCTTGCCCCTCAGGAGTAACTTGAGGCACTCGGGCTTCTCGTACATGCTGCAGTAATGCAGGGCGGTGTTGCCCCACTCCGTCTGCTTATCCACGTTACCACTGGGAGAACAACACACACAAAGTCAGGACACAGGTTACAAGCTCTAGGGTGATTTCCTCAATCCTTCAGCTAAAGGTTAATGTGGAATAACCCAGGATTTTGCACGGGAGAAAACAGGATATTTAAAAAACACTGTCTTTTTCTTTAGTATCTTAGAATGAGCTTTTAAAATCCCTCATGAAAACATTTGATTAAACAATGCTCGGCAAATTCACTCTTTCTTGTTACAGTAGGCAAATAATCTCTCTTAAAAAGGGATTATATATTCTCTCAATGACTGGACTTAAACTCCCACTGTACATTTTACATTCATGTTCTATTTAATATTGAATAATCCATTCTTGCACAATAATATCCTGCATTATATTTGTTCCTGGAAATTTGTATTTCCACATCCACAATTTTTTTAAATCTTTTAACTTTTTAATGCTATTTTATTTCTATTTCTGAAATATTTTGGACTGTTTATTTCTGTGTCTTCATTTCTCTCTGCCTTGCTGCAACGCAAACATTTCCCAAATGGGATCAATAAAGTACCGGTACCTATTTATCTATCATATATCTTAAAACACAAGAGATATATCTTAAATAAGGAGGTCTAAGCATGACACCGTATGAGCGCTGCTATTAATTAATGAGAGGGTTCCACGTCTTGCGTGTGCACTCGGAGCAGTGGTGGGTAAACAATTGAAAAGAGAAGGGAATAAATGAAAGGCAGGGAACAAGTGCTTGACCCATTTCTTTTTGCCTTGTGGGAATATGAGCTGCAGCGCTAAGCTCTCCTCTGCACGTCCACTGCTTTCTTACAGAGCCAAGCCGAGAACAAGAAAGAGTCACGCAGAGCATATTTGATACTGCGTGTTTGCACAAAACTGTGGTTTATTTCATTTTATCTCTAACCGTTGATGTGTTAATAGATATTTTGGACAGCTTTGTAATTGGCATGAATCGGCCCCAAAGAAATGCACGTGATAAGGAAATTATATTCCGGCATTTTTGGGTGAAAATGATTGTGAAAAATGTACCTGTTCTGCACAAGGAAGTCCACCAAGTGCAGGGAGGTCTGGTCAGCAGTCCGTACAGAGTAGTGCAGTGCTGTCTCTCCGGATTCCTGCAGGGGGCCACCAAACACAGCACAGACACCATGAGACAATCTTGTGCAGCATCCATTCTGTATTCTCTCCCTCTCTGCGTCTCTTTCAGCATTTAAACAAGCTGCAGTAAACAAAATGGCTCCTAAAAATAATATTTCAACAGGCAAGGCATAGAGTTTAACATTTTGCCATTGTCTTGTAATAATAACATCTTTCTCTCAAACGAGATCAAGATGTCAGTTCATTAAATGCAGCTTTAAAGATGGAGATAAAGGATTACATATAGTGGAGTAAGGGATATATGTGCTGTATATAATAGGGGAGAGTAAGGGCAGTGTGTCCCTGTATGTGTCTGGTTATGCGGGGGAGTGGGATGTCACCGTGCTGTCAGCCATTCAGAGGTACTGACAACAGCAGATCAGATATCGGTGAGTCAGACTTAATAGCGCAGACAGCAGCAGCTCTCTCTGTCTACAAACCTCGTTAATTCTGCTGCTGCATTGCACACTTCATTTTTCATGAGGAGAACTACCACGTCTGTGTTATAAAACCTTGACCCATTTATGTCAGCTTAAGTCTGATCATCTGTGTTGTTTACGCTACGGCATTCTCACCATCCACCTCTTGTTATTCAAATGTCATATTATGCCTTATCCAGCGGTGCAAATACACAAAGAGGCTGAACCACAGAATGAAAAACGTGAATCACGCAGATGTCGTCATCGGATAAAAAATGAACTCAAAATGAGTTGATGCCTACAATGTGATGAAGGTTGCTGGATATCACCACCTGCTGGTGAAGATATCAGGATGACTTTAAATGATCCAGCTGTTGATGATACAATGTTTAATTTAGCCGCCAAATATTTCACCAACGGGTAGAAATGTGTCAGTGTTCTCTGTCCCGCTGGCAGGAGGATGATCCACTGCAGTGTAGAGATCTGAGAGGGACACTTCTGGGGTTTGTAGTCCAGTATGACGTCATGGTGTGTGATTAAAAGGATATACTGTAGCTATAGGAGGAGGTTGATATGTAGCCAATATTCCAGGCAACATACCAACCAAGAATGTCAACTATTTAAAGGTCATAAAGTGGAAGAAAGTAACAAAATGACCCCAAGACAATGTAGTCAAACTGCTTGTTCGGTCAGGAGTGTGAATCCTACAAATATTAATATCCAAGATATCTAAGACAATCATGGGAATATCCACATGTGAAAAGCTGGAAGCACTGAATTGTTTTCATTGTTTGCCGACTAGTTGCCATGAGCAACAGACCTTCCTCTCAACAGTTTTCAACGCTGAATCTGTCCACCATAGGTTTAAATGTTGTGGTTCACTTTTACCACCCTCATGTCTTTCAATGTGGATTCAATGTGGCCGCAGAAGGCAGCTGTTTCAAGATAAAAAGCTTGTAAAACCAACTGCCCACTGTTTTGTACCTGTTCAGCACAAAACAGCAGAGGCACAGTTTGCGACTGGCTGGTGGACATAGTGGAACATTTAGAAGCTACGGAGTCAAAAATGGTCGTTTGCAAGATGGTAGAGACCAAAAACCGAGCTAAAACACAGTGAATATTGGACTTATATTTGCAAGGTGGACGAAAACAGTGGTTTCAAATAAGGAGTAGAGGCAAATATCCTGATGAACAGAACACTCAGTAAGAAAGTGAAATGATCTGCATGACTAAATGTTCTTTCTTGTTCTAGGTTAATACCCATGAACTAAAAGGACTTACCGCTCCGACCTCGGGCAGCGGCTCCATCAGCTCCACCCCCTCTGCGTAGACCTGGATGAGGGACAGCAGATCCCTGGACTGAACCGCCTCAAACAGGTCGATCATTTTAGCGGACACAGATGTGCACGTCTTCCTCGCATACTTGTGGTCCACATATTTAGCGTAGATAAACTCCTTCCTCACCGTCCTGTGGTGGAAAAGAGGAATTCAGTCGGATGTGATCATATTTATAAAAAATAAAATCTAGTTTTCAAGCAGCTTTTTACTTAGATAGTACTCACATGTCACTGGATGGAGTGGGCTTTGGTGAGGGCGTAGTGAGGTTCCCCTCCATGATCTCATTGAAACTACTGTTGCCTACATTCTTGGCCAGCTAGGGGAAAGAAAAACAGGATTAGGTCACAATAGAACAGAAGTATTCACATTGGTGCTCAAAGAACCAAAATCCATTCCACTACTCTTTCATTATTTTGAATATTTAACTCCAGATGAAAATAGTCCAGGGTGTGGACCGCCGCCTCGAAGACTCTCTGACTCACCAAGAGTTCTGAGGTTCCTAGCTTGTCCAGCTCCATGGACTGGATGCGGGAGATGTGGACCCCCATCTCTCGGTGGATGCCAGAACACTCGATGCAAGTCAGGATCCCCAGGTTGGTGGAAAGCCATTTAGGATCTTTAAAACACAGAACATATGAGAGGTTAGTGTTAATGCTCTCCATAATCTACAGTATGTGGTTCCAGTGTGATCACAAGTGGATGAACATAAGTATATTCAAAGTTGGATTTATGCCTTAGATTGTGCAGAATAGGAAATGAGATGAAAAGCTCCAAAGCAGACATGTCATCCCTATCTATATTCCCAAGTAAATGCCCCAGAAATGTTTTTTAAGAATAAACAAGCGAGTGTTTTCTCAGCAAAACGATTTACTGACAAATCCTTTCATGTGCCTGCACTGTATTCTTGTTCTTTGAGGCTGCTGTCAGGACAGAAATTGGTTTCTCAGCGTCTCTACATTTGATTTATTCCTGTATGATTGCAGAACTTGGGAGAGTTGACAGAAGCTATTACCCCTTTGTGAGGGTTAACACCAAAACCACTGACACCCAGGCGTAAAGATAACAATCTTTACATTTTCTGCTGTAGAACTTCGACGAAGAGACGTTTACTCTTTCTGAATATGCTCAGTTTCCTGTTATAATACAATAAAAGACAATACACCCAAAATAAACGAGGCCTAGAAATGCAAAGTAACCAGCGACTTTATCTAATGTTGCCACGCCCAGTAATTGGAGAAGCATACAAATCTCACACCAGATAA